>NW_022589711.1:69353378-69879260 GCF_004348235.1 Phoca vitulina | reverse complement strand
AGAAAGAAAGAAAGAAAGAAAGAAAGAAAGAAAGAAAGAAAGAAAGAAAGAAAGAAAGAAAGAAAGAAAGAAAAAGAAAGAAAGGGAGAGGGAGGGGGGAGGAAGAAAGGAAGAAAGAAAGACAAAACCAAAATTGCTTAAGCTAAATATTTTAAGGATATTTGGAGTTCAAGTTTTTTGAAAAGACTTTTCACTGAGGCTATTAGAGTTAATTGGCTGAGACTTTGGCCAAACCATCTACGGGTACTGCTGATTTTCATAATGTACGATTCTGGAACAGCACAACACTGTTTTACATGTCTAATTGCAGAGACCTCCAACCAAAATCCCCATGGATAAATACTAACCACCAGTCTGTGATAAAAATCTCTTCTTCCGCCTCCTCCATAGCATTTGCCACATCTTCAAAATACCCTTTGGCATTAACATACCTGGAAGACAAGTTTTTTGTTTCATTTATTTTATTTTTTTTTATGAAAAGAAATAAAGGAAACATATCTTATGGCAAAAAGATAAAAGCCACTGCCTGAGTCTCTACAAAGCCACCAGTTTACTTTTTATAACTGAAGACCAAGGATTGAAAATCCCATCTTCCGTCCGCTATGCAGGAAGTATAGTAAGGAGACAGAAGTAAGCGACCGGATTCCCTGAGAGAACAACAAACTGGTCTCATCATCACATGAGTCAGATGAATTCTCTCATCCTGTTGAACTCACACCGTTGTTTGTCTGAGACTGAAAACAGACCAGTTTCTAATCCGTGGGTAGGAAAACATGCAAAGCATTTTATTTAAAAGAAATACCTAGCAAGTAAATTCTCATTCTTAAATTATAGCTGATAACTTAAATAAACATTCCATTTGCATCCTTAAAAAATGGAAAAGTTATTTGTGGAACATAAGGAATAACATGGAGGACATTAGGAGAAGGAAGGGAAAAATGGGGGGGGGGAATTGGAGGGAGAGATGAACCATGAGAGACTATGGACTCTGAGAAACAAACAGGGTTCTAGAGGGGAGGGGGGAGGGGGGATTGGTTAGCCCGGTGATGGGTATTAAGGAGGGCACGTACTGCATGGAGCACTGGGTGTTATACAAAAACAATGGATTGTGGATCACCACATCAAAAACTAATGATGTATTGTATGGTGACTAACATAATAAAATTAAAAACTACAAAAAAAAAAAATGGAAAAGTTAGCTTTTAAAATCAAACTTCAAGATCTAAAGCTAGCTATTGAATCCTCACTGTGAAAATCTTAAATACAAAAATTGGAAAACTAATCTATGCTCAGGTAGTCCTATAAAGAAAGGCCCTTGTCGAGTATAATGCAGAATATGTTTCCACAGCTTTGAAAATTGATTCCAGATGAACTTAGGCCTGCTATAATATTAGATACTATGACTATAAAAAATAGTCTTAGAGTAAAACGATCTTACCATTTAGCTAAAGTATTCTCTTGGATAGCAGCATATGATCCAAATCGATGATCTTTGAGAAAGTTGGTGCCGTGTTTCTGGATGAATTCTTCTATAGCCCCTCCCCACCACCGAGCATGCCTATAGCTGTTGCATTTTAAAATAAGTGTCCTTCAAAGAAAAGCAAAGTGTGGAAAAGAACAATCACTCTGTGTTCAGTCTCTTTAAAAATATTTAACAATTAAACATGCGCCATTTTGTTTTGGTATTGCAGCAAACATAGGTTGAAAGTTTTAAGCAAAGAGCATCTTATTTATATCAAAAAAGCAGACTTCTGAACATTTTGGGCAGGATTTAAAACTATATTCAATATAGCAAAAATAAATTTTCAGGTTATTTACTCATTTATTCATGCTAACATGCATAAAGTTACTTACTATGACTAGAACTATACTAGGCTGTGAGGGAGATAATCTTAAACCTCCTACTATCAGAGAAGATCAGGAAGTTCAGCATCTTTTTATACAAATACATACACACACACAACACATGCCAATGTGTATTAGACAGGGTGTGTGTGTGTGTGTGTGTGTATGTGTATAAATATATATATATTTATAATATATGTATTAGTCAATGTGTGAAAAGAAAAAAATTTATAATATATTTGTATACATGAGGCTGAACTTTGTAGAACCAATGTATATACAGAGAAAAAATATACACATATTACATAACTACCATCTTCCAGAAAGAAACATTTATTAACACACACACACTCACTAATAAAATCTATAGTAAATGTGCACTTGAGTATCCTTTCAAGATTTCTTTCTTAAAATCTGTGTGTAAAAAGAATTTTTGTAAATCAAATCACTGTTTATGTGTTCTGTTAATTAAAGGATGTCAATTTATAAAGCAAAATTTTATTTTTTAAAAATATGAAACTATCACTCCTTAATTTATCTGTTTGGTAAATTGGTATTACTGAGTAATTTTGTAATAGGCATACATTTTGTTAAAACAAGCATAAATCAACACAAAGATTATTTATTCTGACTGTTGCACATTGGATATTCTATACTTAAAAATACATAGAAAGAAAAGTAGTTTCATTATTTTTGATTGAAGAGGAGTTCTAAATAACAATTTTCTAACATTTAAGTTATTTTACTTCCTTCTTCACTCAAGGTTGGGAGAAAAACTTTGTTTTTGAGAGAAATCTTTTAAAAATACTTGAAATTTCTACCTTGAAAGATTATCAATTCGGAGCCCATATTTTGTCTCTGTCTCCTTCTTCCCCACCTTAATTTTGAATTCTTTATCTACTAGCAGGACAAAGGCAATAGCACCACTGTCTGGTTTCATATACAGTAAAAATGAATCTTTCACTATCAGCCACCTGTAAGAAGGTAATAAATATTTTTAGAGTTGCATTGGATTATTGAAACAAAAAGAACAAGTTATGACAAGTTAAGTAAACACTCTAGCAGGCTGTAGATATTTTATTTTTTACACAGGGGATTTGTTTTTTAAAAATCACTATACAACAACAACAATAACAAAAAACTAATAAGAAGTCTATTATGTTCTTCTAAGAACTGGCACCAAGCAATTCAAAGTATTTCATTAGTTTTTTACACACTAATGGCATAGCCTGAAATGTTGAATTACAATGTTGCACACCTGAAACGAATACAGCCTGAAAGAACGTCCCTGGTATGGGCACGTAGCACTTGCAGGATGTATAGCAGGAGCCTCGGCTGTTGGACAAATGGAAATGCATTGGGAAAATGTTTGCTAAAAGAAACTGTCATAAAAGAGGCAAGTAAGTTTCTCGGGAGGTAAAAATCCTCCTTTATACTACGAATATAGTATTATATGCCAACTATACTTCAATGAAAAATAATAGTAATAAAATAAAATAATAAAAATAAAATGCAGATTCTGATTCAGTAGGTCTGGGGCAGGGCCTGAGATTTTGCATTGCTAACAAGTTCATGGGTGATGCCCATGCTCAGATGACATTTGAGTAAGGATGTGGAGGACAGGCAGGACAATGACAGTGAGAAGAGCAAGACCATATGGGATTGATTTAAAATGAATGCATGCAAATGGCAACTGTGCCGTGCTGTCTATAACACCATATGATCACATTTACTTACGGTTGTGTAGTAATCAAATAAGTCAGTCCATAACAATAAAATAACAGTGGGCATACTGTGTCATATATCAGACAAAATAAAGCACATTATAGAACAGGAAAGGCCAGAACACCTGAACATAAGTAATACTGTAAATGTGACATGGGAAGTCAGCATCTAAAAAAAAAGCTATAATAAATTGTTAATGAAATTGCTAACCACATTACGATTTAGTGGCTTTAGAGTTTGGGATTTAACACACACAAATCTATGTTGGTTTCCACCTAGTTTCATTTCACTCATTTGTTTCTTAACATACAGGCTGGCTTCTTCCCAATAAAAGGGGATGGGATGGATTTAGGATATCTAACAGTGAAGGACCTACATGTGACATGGTTAACAAAAGGAAAAACATTAAGGTCACAGAAAGCAAATACCGAACCACAACATTAACATAATTATGGCGATGGCCTGCCATCGCGCGTCTGAGCTTCCTGGTTTTCCTAACCCAGTGAATAAATTACAGAAATAAAAAGGTATCCCCCCAAAAAATTAAATTCCAAAGGAAGTTTCTCATTTGGGACCTAACAGCGGGCAACTGAGTAGTATAATGGATAACACTGTCAGTAATTGTCAGCAAATGCAGGAATTCTGCATTTTGTAAGAATTCTCCTAACACTGCTCAGTGTAAATGCCCAAGCCATGATATAAACGAGGACTGAGCGGTTCAGAGGGCCTGAGTTATGAGTGCAGACAAGAAGCTGCCTATCACGATAAACCTCAGGTCAGGATAAAAGAGCGCGGGACGGATCACATATCTGCTCAAGTTCCTTCTTTAGCCGCAGTCCCTTCCCCTGGCTGCACCTGCGGGACAAGTCAGCGGGCACGAGGCATGGCGCAGGCCCAGAGCGCTGCCGTGCTATCCTGCTGGCTGGGAAGGAGCCAGAGGCTGTGAAAACCACAGCTGTCGGGCTTGCCAATCTGAGAAGAAAGTCAAACACAGCAGACTTGTGAACGTGTGCCTCGAAGTCAAGCACACCCCAATGGCAGCAGAGCCAGCTCTCACCAGAGTGTCACACCGGGGACCCTGGTGCGGGATGACGGTGGGGCGACCCCTATCCAGGTGTACCAGCTCCCAGGACTGGCATTACAGAACAAATCTCAGAAATGTTTCTGAGAGCAGAGGCTGGTGGCACAACCACCAGGACAAAGACTGCAAAACATGGCCTTAGGGACAGGCCACAAGGTACCATTGTGCAGATAGGCCCTACCCCAGGACATCTGGTGTAGGGGGCTGTGATGTTGGCTGTGTCATCCTGCAGAAATGGGTACATTTCTCTAATTGGCACAGAGGCTCTGTATAGGCTATCAACAGCCTTGTTCAGCAATGGCAAGGGGATGGCTGGGTGTACTCTAGGGTGAGCACTGGTCAGCCATTCATGTGGTCTCCTATGTGCATTCCTTCCTTGCCCCTCCAAGATGGGGCAGCCTGGAAATACAGAAGAGTTTAGTAGTAACAGCTGGATTTTTTTTTTTTTTTTAAAGAGATTCCATGCCCAGTGTGTTGTCCAACACGGGGCTTGAACTCATGACCCTGAGATCAAGACCTGAGCTGAGATCAAGACCTGAGCTGAGATAAGGGTTGGACGCTTAACCGACCGAGCCACCCAAGCTGGATGTTAGTTGGATTTTGAAAGCTGAATGCCAAAGATAATAATTTTGTTTTGGTCATGAATTCTTTTTAATAGTCATTAGATATCAGAGTAAATTGACTCCTGGCCTTTATATAAAGCTCTTCTTAATTAGGCCATTCATTAAAACTCTTCTGATTTTTTTCGTTTCTCTCTTTTGTCAGCAGATTTTTTTTTTCTTTAAGGAGAGGATATGCATCAAGAAAGGAATTGGTCAACCCGTCTTCTGGAAGTCAGCACTAGCTGCACAGGGAGTAAGCGCCTAACTACCAGTCATCCTCCCTGGGCTCCGATTCCAGCTCAGCCACCCGCCCGACTGTGTGAACTTGGGTAACTGAGCCTGAGGATTCCATCCATAAAATGAGGGCAACAGTGATGCCCAGCCCATCCGTGTTTGTGCGAAATAACGGAGATGATTCACATACATTGCTCAGCACTACGCCTCACACCAATAACTAGGCAGTTTTATAAACACTCTTGTTCTCAAGTAGGTGAGATCATAGTCCACTCGAACAAGATGCCTCCTGCCCGGACCGCTCCTTGCCATTACTAAAATGCAGACACCACCGGAGCCGGTCTTCTCAGCCTCACCTCTTCCTGTTCTCTCCCACCCCCAAGGTCTGGCTGTTCGGCAGATTTGCCCAGGTTGTTCTCTGGGCTCCTACCTGTGCTATTCCTCTACCTAGAAATGATTTCTTCCAGATCCTCCCAGGGACGGTCCTTTCCTGTTTATTATCTCTCTGCTGAGACACTCCTTCCCAGGGAGGCCTTCCCAGTCTACTCAATCTTAAAAAGCTGGCCCCACCCCACCCCACCGTTCCAGCGTGTTTCGCTTCCTCATGACACTTCACTGGTATTATCTGTCTGCTTGTTCACTGTCTGTAGAATTCTTGGTATAGCTCAAAGTTCAGCAAAATAAATGCTACATTTATTTCTTAAAATTTATGTATCTCCTTCCCCTCAGACATTATTTGAGATAAGAAACTTATCCAGTCCACCACCTGATGCAGAGAAGTTGCTCAACAGATCGGCTGTTTAAGCAGATGTTCTAAATTGTGGGAAGAAATTTGCCGTGTTTGTCTTTTTTTTTTTTTTTTTTCCTTTTACTTGTCCCTGAGACAAGGTTATCATGCGACTTGATTTAAAGTTTAATTGCCCCATTTGCTTTACCTTGATTTGTCAATGTAGCATAAATGAGAAAGTGACCAGAATGCTTTATATGGGTACAAAAATTAAAAAGAGTTATAAATGTGTCATCCTTAAAAGTGACTCCTATTTAGATACTAATAGCTTCTACCATGAGAAAATTTCTAAACTAATTTTGTCAGCTGTATCTTCTCATTTTATTTGGTACTGATACTTTATCACCCACAAACGTAACTCAGGAAATACTTATTAATGGGAAACCAAAGCTTCAATCTTCGTGGAAAGATTTACACAATTTAAAACGATGACACATTTTATTCCAGGGAGGATCATATCTCTTTAGATTGTCCTGGTTGAAGCCTGATTTAATCCCAAGTTTAAGATGCGAGGGAGCTAGGTTATTTTATATAACCAAGTCTGGCCCCCATCTTTTCTGGCTGCCCCTTCTCATGGAGGTTTTAACTCCAACAGCAGTTTCCTAACACCGGGAGCTAAAGTCACCCCCCCCACCCCCGCCCCGGTTCCTCAAGTCCCTCACCATCCCACTGCCTTCCAGTCACAGCTGCATGGACACCGTTCACACTGCTTGTCAGCTTCGTCACTGTCTTCCTTTCTCCTCTAGTAAAGCTCGAGGGCAGGGACTTTGTCTGGTTTTTACAGGAGCTAGCACACAACCGGGCAAACATTAGGCACTCAATAAATGACTGCATGGACCAGACCAAGGCTTCCATTTCTTGAGTCGATGGCTCAGGTCGGTTGGCCCACAAGTCTACTCTGAGACAAGGAGGTAAGTAAAACTCGTTCATAAAGGGGCATATTAGGGAGTTATTAGGAGCCCTGGCAGGGAAGGAGGAGGAGGAGGAAAGGAGCCAGCGAGGATGTGTTGTGTTTGCATGTCCTTTATTGTGGGCAGTTGGGCTGCACACCTGCCAGGGGACTCTGGAGACAGTGCAGAGCTTCTGGCAGAATCACCCCACCAGAGGGCTGCCAAGGCAGGATGCCTGCCAGCTCTTGGCTAAGGGCTGCTCCTGGGGGCTGTGAACGCTTCCAGTCTGCTCTGCACGCACGCAGGCGGACCCTAATTGCCCAGAGTGTCTGCAGTCAAAGACCTGCAAGTGTTTGCCTTTTGAAACCATGTAACTGGCCCCCAGCAGCTAGCTACCTTAGCTAAAGCCGATGCGGGGGGTGGGGGGGTGGTGCTCAGGAGGAATCTGCACCAGGGCCCTACTGTGTGCTTATGTAAGTTACAGAAGTTTATTTGAAAACACATATTTTCTAGTATACTACTTCCTTTTTTTAATTTCAGTAAAACTGTTTTACTGGAACACAGAAATTTTCAATTTTCTCTAATCTCTTCATCTTTTCCCTCTAATTTCTTCCATCCTTTCAAAATCTTTGAGAAAATAAGACCCTGACTTAATGGTGTTTTTAGCTGGTAGTGTACCTTAAATATGTTTAAAGGTAAATCTTAGTTCAGAGTTTATATATTTTTAATATACACTTAGCTCAATCTCATATGTACACATGAGCTCATATAACTTTTTTAAGGTTGGGGAAATATATACTTCTTAGTATTTTTTCCAAAATCCCAGTGAAGTATTATTATTAACAAACAACTATTGTCTCTTACATTCAAAACGCTGTGATAAGTGCTTTGAGGACACAAATAAGAATCAGATGAGAATACTGATCCACAGGAGTCTTTGGTTACGTAGGACACATGATATGAATTAAAGTTCTCTGTCTACATCACACAGCACAATATACATCCTCACAAATGTAAGTCTAAAATTATCATCCCTGAAGTCTGGTCGATTTTTCTTTTTTTTAGTTTATTTTTTAAGTATACAGTTCAGTGGTTTTTTAGTGTATTTGTAAAGTTGTATACCATCACCACTAATATCTAATTCAGAATATTGTCACCACCCAAAAGAAACCCCATACCCATTAGCAGTCACTTCCCATTCTCCTTTCCTCCCAGCCCCCGGAGACCACTCATCTACTCTGTCTCTACAGATTTGTCTATTCTGGACATTTCATATGAATGGAATCATAATATGTGGCCTTTTGTGTCTGGCTTTTTTTCACTTAGCATATTTTTGAGATTCATTCAGGATATAGCATGAATTAGCACTTCATTCTTTTTTTTCATTAAAAATTTCTAAACATTTTATTCACATGCTGTAAAACTCATTCTTTAAAAGTATATAGTTCAGTGGTTTGTAATATATTCAAAAAGTTATACAACCATATAGCTTCATCAAACCAGAAAGAAACCGCATATCCATTAATCTTCATTCTTTTTTATGGCCAAATAATATTCCACTGTGGTACAGATATACCACATTTTGTTTACTCATTCTTCAGGTGATGGCCATCTGGATGGCTCACACCTTTTGGCTATTCTGATAATGCTGCTATGAAGGTTCTTCTACAAGTTTTGATACTGACACATTTTTTTCAATTCTTTTGTGTAGATACCTAGAGTTACCATATGCCCTGGTAATCCCACTTCCTGTATTTGAGGAACTACTGCACTGTTTTCTAGAGTGGCTGCACCATTTTCTATTTCTGCCAGCAATGTAGGAGTGTTCCGTTTTCTCTACATCCTTGTCAACAACACTTGTTATTGTGTATCTTTTTCATGATGGCCATCCTAGTGGGTGTGAAGTTGGACCCCACTATGGTTTTGAGTTGTATTCCCCTTATATAGTGCTGTTGAGATATCTACTTGTACTTATTGGCCATTTGTATATGTTCTTTGGCTGACCAGTGTTTGAGTTCTATTGCCCACTGGGTTTTTATGTATATAATGAAATTTGCACACTCTGCCTACAAGCCCAGGTTTGAGTTAGAATGTTGACATGGATGCTGAAACCTGGAACTGAAAATTATTTAAAGTTTGCTCTGCCATGACTTTCAAAGGATATATAACTGATTTATAATTGAAAACTAGTGTGAAAATTCCCCAAATATCCAGTTTATTAAAACAAACACACAAAGTGCTAAGACCTACCTTTTTGACCAGCGGTAGCAGGCTCTTCCCTGACCACAGCAATTCAAGCCTGGTATTCTGTGTCCCCCAGATCTTTTCATTATCATACCTTCTCTGAAAGAGAAATCAAGTTAACCCAGCATCTTCAAATTTCCAACTCGCACTTCACTGATATAGCCTCACGACTTGGGACTAAATAAACTGTTTCATTCTCATGTCACTTTCCTCTCCTTCCTTCTTCACCCTCAAATAGCTCAATGTGACATTCACTAGGCTGGATACTCTAGCAGCTGAACTCTAAAAGCACCTGGTCGGATTGGAGGCAGCAAAATTCTCTTGCACACACTGCAGGACCTTAAGCGGTCTGGCTTCTGGCTCCATATGCTGACTGTGCCCTCCAGTCATTGTGACAAGCTGAAAAAGACCCCACAATTGCCAAAGGCCTGCACAGGGACGGTTCAGCTGCTGTTGAGACCATTGGTTCCCTATTTAAATATTTGAAAGTCACTAAGAGAACCGCTCTTAACAGTTCTCATCACCAGAAACCTGAGCCCACAGGTTCCCAAATGCTCCTCACCCTTTTACCTACAGTTCTAGGACCAAGCCATACCAAAGGAACAGAGCACAGCTATTAGAGCTTTGGAAAGAGAAATATCTTGATTTTGAAAGATAGGACAAGAAAGGCTATAATACTAATGGCTTAACAAAAGAAAAAAATTAAAACCACTACTAACAATGCTCTTAGGTCTAAAGAAGCTAAGCTCTTGATAACATTAAGCTCTCACATTATGAAGGAAAATAATCATTAAGTAAATTTCAACTTGTTACCTAACATAAATTTTACACAGTATTATTTTTAATCGTGAAAATGAATGATTAACAGCTAACTTTTATAAGTTATTTAAAGAAGGGATCTGGTATATTTGATTTTTTAAATTGAGATATAATTGAGATACAACATATACTAGTTTCAGGTGTACAACACATTAATTTGATATCTGTATATATTGCAAAATGATCACCCCAATAAGTCTAGTGAACATCCATCACCATACGTAGTTATAAATTTTTTCTGGTGATGAGAACTGTTAAGAGCGGTTCTCTTAGTGACTTTCAAATATACAACACAGTATATTTATTTCTAATGCTTTCTCCCCCATACCATATTTGCTACCTGTATTAAACATTCCTAATGTTGGGCCAGAGGAAATCTGTGCTGTAAGCACATAAAGAAAGAGGGTGGGGCAGTTGCTACCCTTGTTCAACAGAGCAAGGTAGCACTGTGTATAAACAGATTCCCCAAGGGGCTCTGACTCTGTCGGGAATAAAAGGAACAGGTAGTAAAGTCAGGTAAGCTCTGTCACCATGGCATGCCGGTAAATCAAATGGTGATGCTTATCAACTTTCACACTTCTCTT
Source organism: Phoca vitulina (assembly GCF_004348235.1). NCBI lineage: Eukaryota > Metazoa > Chordata > Mammalia > Carnivora > Phocidae > Phoca > Phoca vitulina. Next base: position 69,868,449 of record NW_022589711.1, on the reverse strand, counting down.
TAACATGCAACACTGGAACTTACATGCCCTTTGGTCCCAAATCATGGATGAAAGACAGCTGGCTTATGCCAAGGAACTCTGTCTGAAAAGAGGCCAAAAATCCATACTTTAGAAACGCAGAAAGAGAAAAGATAAATTTAGACATTTGAAAGAAAAAAAAAAAACAGGCATTAGATACCGCTATGTGTCAACACAATCTGGGGGACTACACAGATCAAAACAATGGCATTGCCCTGAAAGAACAGATTAGAAGTGTATACATAATTAAGACACAACCAAGAAAGTGATGTGCGCTCACAAATGTAGAGAATGAATGCTCAAGAAAGCCGAAAGAGAGATTTTACTCCCAAAATTCGTCTGTGTTTCTGTTGTTGGGGAAGGAGGACTGTGTGGCATAGTGTACGCACAAATAGTGTTGTGTGAAGGCAGTGATGTTGGTGCCAGGGTCTGGGAGGTAGACTAGATTTGCCATGTGGAAATGGAAGATGAAGGGGGAGAGAGGACAGGGAAGGTGTAAAAAGGTCATCGGATGTACAGTTGGGCTACAGCGAGTAAGATGAAGAGAGTAATGTAAAATTAAATGGTAGAGTGGGTTGAAGGGAGTTTGGGGAGATCTTTGAACATCAGGAATACCAGAATATTTTCATACAAATGAAATACAATAAGGGGCGCCTGGGTAGCTCAGCTGGTTGACTGTCCGACTCTTTGATTTCGCCTCAGGTCATGATCTCAGGGTCGTGAGATCCAGCCCCAAGTCGGGCTCCACACTCAGCACAGAGTTTGCTTAAGACCCTCTCTCCCTCTCCCTCTACCCCCTTCACCCCCACGTGCGCTTTCTCTCTAAAATAAATAAATAAATCTTTTTAAAAAATTGTCCAAGATAATGTAATTAGCAAGGGATAGATTCAGAATTAAGTCAGACCAGACAGTATCCTCAAAACAAAGCTGCAAAAGCAGTAAATCATTCACCATGAGTGTTAGATGAAAACATGAAAGCACAAAGGGGAAAACCAGTGGACATTACATAATTCTCAGCATATGCAGGAGTTTTGCCTCATGTATTACTTGAAACAGCTAGAGTTAGACATTATTCTGCTCCCAAATTACAGAATTTTCTTTAAAAGTAGGCATAGTAGGCCCAGATCTACCAATGGTTGTACACCATGTCAATAACAGCATTAACAGAAAATTCAAAATCAAGAAGATATGCTCCTGGCATCAGGAAGCAGAGGGGAGACCAGACACAGAAAATACTCCACATCAACAAAGTTCTGTGGGCAGAACCACAACAATGACATGTCAAAGTAGTTACAGAGGGAAGGTTCCCAAGCTGATGTGACACCTAAGAAGAAATGGCATTTGATCTAGGCTTATAAATGGGATTAATAAAATGAAACCTAACAGTTTTCCTTTAAAGTTTTGTGTATGTGATTGGAAATAATCTAGTATTAACCTTGTGAGCAAAAAATTATAAATCTCTCACTGCTGTCAGTACTTACCCAATTAAATGCTTCCATTTCTTTCTTAGGGTTATTTGAGGAAGTATTTAAAATTCAGAAACACTTATTTTTAACGTCTTGAGGAACCTCCATACTGTTTTCCTACGACCCAGTAATTGCACTACTAGGTATTTACCCCAAAGATACAGATGTAGGTGAAAAGAAGGGGCACATGCACCCCAATGTTCATAGCAGCAATGTCCACAATAGCCAAACTGTGGAAGGAGCTGAGATGCCCTTCAACAGATGAATGGATAAAGAAGATGTGGTCCATATATACAACGGAATATTACTCAACCATCAGAAAGGATGAATACCCACCATTTGCATCAACATGGAGGGGATTATGCTAAGTGAAATAAGTCAAGCAGAGAAAGACAATTATCATATGGTTTCACTCATATGTGGAACATAAGGAATAGAGCAGAGGACCACAGGGGAAGGGAGGGAAAACTGAATGGGAAGAAATCAGAGAAGGAGACAAAATCATGAGAGACTCTGGACTCCGGGAAACAAACTGAGGGTTCTAGAGGGGAGGGGGGAGGGGGATGGGGTGACCAGGTGATGGGTATTAAGGAGGGCACGTGTTGTGATGAGCACTGGGTGTTATACGCAATTAATGAATTGTTGAACACTACAACAAAATCTTATGATGTACTATATGCTGACTAACTGAACACAGTAAAAAAAATACAATTAAAATTAAAAAATTAAAAATTAAATTTAGAAAGACTTGGGGCGCCTGGGTGGCTCAGTCCATTCAGCGTCTGCCTTCAGCTCGGGTCATGAACCCGGGGTCCTGGGATCAAGCCCCACATCAGGCTCCCTGCTCAGCAGGGAGTCTGCTTCTCCCTCTCCCTCTGCCCCTCCCCTGCTCGTGTTTTTTCTCTCTCTCTTCCTCTCTCTCTCCCCTCACTCTCTCGCTTACTCGCTCTCAAATAAATAAAATCTTTAGAAAAAAATTCAGAAAGACTTAAAAACCCCAAATCAAACATATCCTCACATTAAATTTTTATAAAGATTTTATAGTCTTTACGTTTCATTTCTTGTATAAGTACCATATTTTTTTAATCTGATTTGTGGAAATGCTTCTAATTGGAAAATACAGTAACGCATAAGTTATTAGAAGGGACACTGCAGACTCTGAGAATAGAATCCAAAATGTTTTAAAACCCTAAGCCACAACTTCTCATTTTATCTCTAGGGAGCAAAGAGAAAACATCAATCCTAGTTTACCCTGGAAGAAACTACTACAGAGGTGTAACTAATCTATATGCAAAGCTACCGAACAGTTAAATGGAAGAACAGGAAAGGAAAAGCAAAAATCAAGGAAACCATTTATCTAATACCTGGATAGTTTCTTATTCATATGGCTCTTATCATTGAGTTGACAGCAGAAGTATTCTTTGAAATAATTCAGAAATCATAACTTCAGAATATCACAATAAAATTGCTAAGTGTAAAGAATTTCATCTAAATAAAAAATACATTAGTAATGCAGAAAATCTAAAGTTGTGCACCAGTATAAAATTTAAAATTATCCTAATCACTTTAGTTTGACTAGGGAGAGATTTCAAGAAACAACTAGCCCTGTTACAGACCAAAAAAAAAAAAAGAAAAAATCTCTGGCAATATATGCTCTAATACAGATTTATCAAATTAAAAGTAAATGTGGCAAGTTCAATTTAGAAGCAAACCCAAATAACACAATGTGAAATTGAACAAAGATTGTGTTGTCCACACTTCTCAGTGCATCCTTAGTGATGATAACAATTCCATTCTCTATTTGCCCAGGTGAGTCTCAAGAACATGAATTTAATGATCAATTTAGCTGGATAATACTCCACAGGGCTTACTGATCTCTTGAACAATGTATTAATCAATATATTTTTTTTCCCAAAGGAACTTGTGCAAAATACAAATAAGTATTAGGCAAAGAAGTAAGTAAAGTTCCAATGACAAGGGACAAGCAATTAGCCCAAGGAGTAACAACAAACCCTGGAAATTACCTGGCAATCATGCATACACTGTTCCTCTACCTCATCTCTGTACTGGAAGGGAAGGGGGGTGTTCAGAGGTCCCCTTTATGCCTGAGGTAGCAAAATTCCCAAGCAAGTGCCCAAGGGGGAAATTCTCAGAAGCAAGGGAGACAAGAGCATTGGGTTGGGCAGTGCCCTTTGGGGGGGGGTAGGAGGTTGGCTCACCTATTCCAGGAAAGCCTGCCTTCCAGGTCAGACAGTGAACACAGCCCCAGAGAAAAGAGAAGACATCTCATCAATGTAGGAAACGGAGAGACTGGACTCTTCCCAACTCTTAAGACTCAATCATGAGAATGACAAGACTTCCCTTACTTTGCAGATGCAGCTTTTTAACAGTACAGCTTTTCTTTGTTGGCATGGAAACACTGTGTGCATCCTCATTCATCTTTACCTACTCTTCCCCTCAAACTAAATTCACTCACCTTATAAAACAAGGGATGGGTGAACTCATTATTAGTCTGTGGGATGCTTATCTTCTGATTTCCTTACTTCTCAGAGGGTGATTAGATTGAAATTACCCTCTTGGAGGTAAGGAATCTGAGTTACAACAGTCAAATGATTTACCGGAAGTTAGCAATACTCATATCAACCTAGGATGCTTCTCCTGGAAATGATGCATTTCGTTCCATTTCTAGATTTTAATCTTCAGCTGGAAAAAAAAGTGCATTTACTGTTCCTAATGACTCTTCCTTTAAATTCCCTGCAAGCTAAGCATTTTCCAGTTACTAATTAAAATGCTCAGCTAGTGGGTTCAGTACTAGAGCTAGCACTAATACAATTTAGAATATAAAAGGAATTCTGTTTGAGATTTTGTATGTTACAATTCAGTAAACACATCCCTTTTTTAAAAAACATATTTATGCCTTAAGGAGAGTGCAAAGACATTTATCCCTATTTTACAAATGAGTAAAGAAAATAGAATGAATTACCAATAATCCCTGAGGGAATTATCTGATGTTAAATCCACTAAAACATGAAGACGTGTTTTTCAGAACCTCAAGGAGGAGAAAAGGAATTAAAAAAGTCATTCTCCTGGAGAAAAAAATTCCTGATCTAAATACCAACCTAACCAATGACTATAAGAAAATAAGAAAAGCTGTTCATGTCTGGTTTCATTGAAATTCTATGGAAATGAGAGACAAGATCCTATCTGATCTCTTGACCTAAGATCCATGGTCTCTGGCGTAAAAACCCAAATTAACTTCTAATAGGCTTGTTTTACACTTATAAAAATATAAATTAATTATATGTGATTGTATAAAAATAACTTTTACTATGATTTTACAGACTGGAGTTTCAATATTTCTCACAATTATCAAAGGAGACACAAAGATGCCAATCTAATTTCACAAATATGAGGCAAAAGCCTGTAAATCTAGTCTCTAGACCAGATTACATTACGTGAAAGTTCAATAATGAACTTTAGAAAATTAAGATAGATCAAATTGTATCTTATGTCTGAATCATTCTGGAGAATTCCATTCTTGGGGTAAATAAGTTGCCATCAAAAATGTGGAGGAACATATATTTGGGTCAGCTGTAACCACGTTTTCCCTTTCAAAGGAAATGTTTAGAAGACATTCTAGAATTTCTAGATACAATATGGCTCTACTCTGGAAAGATTTTTATGATTGGAAAATAAATTAAAACGAACATTTAAGAAAATGTACACATTCTTTAATCAACATTAGAACCCAAAATGTAGTATTATACGTAGAAAGAGCAGACTAAACTCAGCAATTACTGTTCTGAAGCCAAAAGAAATAGCACTGGTAAAGTCACAGGCAGGCAGAAGAGTAAAACAAATGGAAAACCATTGCATACTGGTACTAGTACACATTTAAATAATTCTCTATTAAAGAGAACACAACAGGGAGCAGCATTTTTAGCCGTAGCAATAGGAGTTAGGTAACTGGAGATAATAGCAGTAACATCCTTACTCGTTACACTCTTTCAAAGATGCGTGTTCCTGAGGCCTAGAAGGGAAGAAATCCCTCCCATCATCCTTCTCTCGAGATCTCTGGTTGGACCCAAGTTGCTGGTTTCCCTGGGAAAACTCCTCCAGGATTATGAAACCACATACGCTCCTTTAAGTCCATCAAACGGAACAGTGCAAACTGCCGCAGAAGCTAAGCCATGGGCTCAGCCCTGGATCATTTGTGTGTGGGGACCAGGGGACCGGCTGGGTGCTTGTCCAGCCTCCAAATAACACCCTGGCAGGTAGCAAGAGTGCAGTGAGTCACACCCTGGCAGGTAGCAAGAGTGCAGTGAGTCACCAGAAGACTCCGAAGAGTCAAGGTGCTCTTGCTTCCTCTCCTAAATACACAGAGGGCTTCCTTCGTTCTTTTCTAAGATTTTATTTATGTATTTATTTGAGAGAGAGAGAGAGAGCGCGTGTGCGAGCGCATGCATATGGGGCGGGAAAGGGGCAGAGGGGGAGGGACAGGGAGGGGGGGAAAGAATCTCAAGCAGACTCTGCGCTGAGCGCGGAGCCCCATGCGGGGCTCGATCCCAGGACCCTGAGATCATGACCTGAGCAGAAACCAAGAGTCAGATGCTTAACTGACTAAGCCCCCCAGGCGCCCCTTCCCTCTTTCTCTTTAAGTATTAAGTAATGCCATTCTCTAAACTAGAGGCCGCATCTAGTAGGCCATGACTGCCTACTCTTAATTTCTGCACATATACCATATACATACATTCAACCCCACAGCGGTACAGTTTACACATACACAGATGCAAAAATACAATAACCCAGTACATTCTCAGTTATCTGGACCTTTGGATAATTGAAGTTTAACCCTTTAAAAACACCCCTTCAAGGCCTCTAAGGGGACTGACGTTACTGTTTTCTGAGAACTTCTACAAAAGCCCGTTCCCTCCCGCTCACCAGCTGTGTACCCCTTAGCTGCTTCTAAGCCCCACCACCTCTTTTCTCTTATTTCCCCAAGAGCTTTTTCGCCCCCTCGCTTTTCCCATGCTTCTCACTTTCACATGAAAAGACAGGCCTTTTATAAGCATCACAGGCCAATCAGATGGCCAGCCAAGCAGGACGCTCTGTATAAGCTTTGGGTATTCAACTCTGCTCAGCTGTTTTCATCACTTACTGTTCAAGTGTTTTCTCTTCAGGGTTAGAAATACTTTCAGGCATTATTCTGGAAGCCCGAGGAGAAAAGGATGTTGATTCCTAGATCACCTAGCCTGGAGCAGTGTTCCAAGTTCATTTAAATCTACTGTTCTAGACACATTAATTTATAGTTGATATTTTTTAAATAGCATCACCATGAACTAAATTACTGCTGTCAAATCAATTTTGCATTCATTTCATTAATTCTAACTTAAGGAATACTGCAGAAATGGATACAAGCACTTGTGTTAATAAAATGAGCCAACGTTTGGCTGACAATTTATGATTTTACAAAGTATTTCAAAATTGAAGTCACTGAATAGTACTTACTGTCGCATGGTAGTTTCTGTACATGGGCATTTTTAGTAGCTTTGTCAAATAATCTTCCAGTTGTTTCTGTAACACAAATACATTAGATGAGAGATAACAGTGACAGTGATGTGATCATTATCCCATTTTAACTTCTGCAAACTTATTCAAATATTTATTCATATTATCACTGGACAAAGAATCTTGAATAGCATTAAGGAGTTATTTCCATAGTTCCCCTGAACCATTATTCAAATTGCTTCTCGCTATTTAACTTCTCATATGTTTAGGTCTTTTATAAACTGCTGACAAGACCCAAGCTGTATATTCCTTTAATCTTCCATAGTTGCTAGCACAGGACTTGCCCATTGTACATGGTCTTAAGGCATTTGTTGACCTTATCAAAAACCTGAATTTCCTTAATTCTAACACTGAATTTACTGGTGGATACATTACAGTTTTTTTAAAAGCTGCTCAGGGAAAAAAAAAAAGGGAGAGGTTAAAAAAAGGAGAGAGAGAGAGACTTTCTAGTAAGTTGTACCCTGATTTCAAATATGTTCAAATGTGGGAGGGTAATGCCAATCATATCAACTATGATGATGTGTAGAAGCGCTAATTGTTAATGCCACAGCTTCTCATTTTCAACTGCATTCATATAAGTGCAGACAGAAGCCCCAAACTGTAGAGTTTTATATATCCAGGTATCTTGGAAAATATTTATTCTAGATCCCTAAAAAGATTTTAAACAAGATGACAACTATACAAAGGAGAAATCAAATATCCCTTTGAGAACATAAAAGTTTCAGATTACAAAACAGAACTGACATTTACTTGTTAATTTTCTGGCAAAAAAACAATCCCCCACCCTGCGTTGCACCACATCACTGAGGTGAAGCACCTGCACCTGGGGCTTCTGTCCTCCCCCTCTCTGACCCTAATGGCTCGGGAATGAGACTTCACATATATTTAGGACAAGCTACTACAAAGCCTGGAACAAACAGATGGAAATATATGGTTTTAAAACAGTAGGTCTCAAAACCCTCAATGATGAGCTCAATCTTGACTCACAACGAGCCCAAAGAGGCTCCGGCTAGGAGGACAGCTTCTTCATAGAACACGCCTCCTCTCGTGGGAAATACAACCTCCCCAGGTCAGAATGGCTTAGGGAAGAAGGGCTGCTTAACAAGTTCCAGAGAAGCCAGCCTGGGTGAGGGATCACGGGGTGAGAACAGTTGCAGCTAGGCACCCCTCAGGAGCCGCCATGTTTCTACAGAACTGCAAAATTATATTCCGAACAGCAGAAGACTGGAAGGACTTACCCTTCTACCAAAGAATTGTTCTTCTTTGATCATGTTTTCAGATGAACGGGGCAAACTTGGCATCTCTCGAGGCTCTTCTTTGACATTCTGTCTTCTAAACGTGTGCCTAAGACGCCCACGCAATGGAAACATTTATTAGATTATTCTTTGAATAATATTACTCTTGTAATATCTTTCGTAAAATGGCTTATTTTTAGAAAAGCCTATTTAATAGAAAATATCCACTGACAATGGACAAGTTAACCCATAACACTGATAAAATACTCTCTCCACCCAACTTGTATACTGGGATAACTTTATAATTAATTCTGAAACAGTTACCTTCTGGTGGGAATGGGGATTCGGATAAAAGCTTTGTACTTGAGCAGCTCTCTGTGAAATTCCTGAAAGTGTTTGAATTTCCTCTTAACTTGCCATTTAAATTCCCCATGTGTTAATTCAATAGTGTAAAGATTGATACTTGGTACCTACAGTGATCAAGAAAAATGATTGCTATTTTAGAGAACAACAAAAATTCTAAAATCTCTCCATGAACAATTGCGAATTAATAAGTAACTTAAATCCAGCCTATATATTTTGGGTAAGTACTTAGGTAAAATGTTTTCTAAAACTACTGATTACAGAAATAGCATACCCTTAGATGTTCACCTCATAATATACATAAAGACAAACTCTGAATCACACCGAAGACAAACTCCCACAAACCATATTGCTCCAAATACGTACACACACACACACACACACAGAACCCTGAAACAAGAAACAAGGTAAAGGAGACAATGAATGAAGACCCTAATTCGTCATCAGCAGTCATTTTGCTTGTCCAAAAGTATAAGCAGTGAACAGACAACTGAAGGGGGGTGAGAGGAAAGCTGGAGGAAATGGATTCCAGGAACAGGATAAGATCTTAACCCACTTCTTGCCCTTCACAAATGACATTAAATTCCTTCTGCTCCTGAAACATATTCCAAGGTCTATCCTTGTCTACAACATCTCCCTGCCCTGAAACACCAGCAGTGACCAGCAAGGTACAGGACAATTAGAGCGAAAGAAGCAAAAGATTTTCCTACACACAAAATACTCTTCCCAATTACTTAACTAAAATGAATCCCCATTTAAAATTTTAAAAATATTCCTTATTAAAATGCAAATATATTGACTAGTGAATTATTTCACAATCAGAAAAACTACCAGACCTGGGGGACAGTTTTGATACAGTACAAAGTATCAAGAAACTGAGGGACGTTTATAAAAGCAGAGAAGCAGGGCACCTGGGTGGTTCAGTCAGTTAAGCATCTGCCTTTGGCTCAGGTCATGATCCCAGGGTCCTGGGATCAAGTTCCATGTCAGGCTCCCTGCTCAGCAGGGAGTCTGCTTCTCCCTCTGCCCCTCCCCCCGCTCATGTTAGCTCGCTGTCCCTCTCCCTCTCGCAAAAATAAATAAATAAAAATCTTAAAAAAATAAAGCAGAGGAGCAAAAGAGATCTTGAGGGAAGGTCCATGAGTTGGGGGGGGAGGGGGAGTAGGGGGGATGGGTAGAGCATTGGGCACTCTGGAACACCTAGAGGACACTGGCCTCTGCTGGGAAGTTTAGGCACCAAAGGTGTTGGGGGTAGAAGAAAGTAAATGTCTCTTTCTCTGCTAGCTTATCCAGGCCCTGGTGTCGGCAAGCCCATGCGTGATTCCTGGCCCACTGCCATTCATTACTGACGTTTGGCACACTCTGCAAACTTCTAAAGCGTGACTGCTCTGTGTAGGTGTAGTATATAAAACAGGAGCACGAGAATCAATGCAACTTGTGCTCTTAAGTCTGGAATCCAACCATATCACTGGTAGATATTCAAATCTAGCATTTGCTTTGCCTCTAGTTAGGATTCGTGACAGTTACTACCACTGGAAGTTGAAAAACACCAGTTCTGGGCTTCAGTATTATATGCTGCCTTTTACTTTGACCAACATGACAGGCATCATCCTCCACCATGTTTCATACAGAAGAATGCAGGAAAACTCATAGAGTGGCCAGAAATGTTGCATTCAAGTGAAAAACACTCAATTTAAGATGAGCCAAATAAATAAGAAACATTATACAATTTAGGCAAGTGGCTACATTTCCTAGGATTATATTTCCCATCCTATGAAAACTGAATACTTAGAAAATACTGCAATTGACAAGTTTTATCCCGCACATATAAACCCCAGATTTCGTACACTAAACTTCTTAGCAATTGTGAGGCAGTGTGGTACCATGGAAACAGGCTAGCGCAGCCTTTTTGAAGCTTTTAAAGGTCTGAAACCCTGTGGTGCAGCCTACCAGCTGTGAAACTTCAGCCAGGTATCACTTCCATCAGACAACATCCCAGCAAAATTATGGGAATTCTTTGGAATTGGAATAATTTGAGGAGTTTTCATAAAGGAACTGCTTATGAAGACATGATGGGGTAAGGAAACCATAAAGGAAGGACAATAACCTGGGATTCTAAAGGCATCCCCAGTCCTGAAGGGACAAGAGGCAGGACCAGGTACTGGAACAAGGAGGAGAGAACCATGTAAAGATGGCTGCCTTGGGGGAAGGGGTGCCATTGCTCAAGGGACATAGCCAGCCCAAGGTGACCCCCATCTCCTATCTGGGCTCTCCACTGTCTGAGCCCTACCAGAGGACAACAGCGGAGAGCCCTGAGGGGCAGAGCACAGAGTGGAGAAGGGTGGGAGGTGACAGAGGGGGCAAATGGAAATCTCCAGGCTGAGAGGACCCTAATAACATCTGCCTCATTGGGCTGTCATGCAAACAAGGAGAGAAGTGCCTTGCCTTGAGCTGGCACATAGAATGTATTCAGTAATTAGAAAAAGTATATTTTTATTTACCTGGAATCACATTTAAACCGCATGAATTTAGTTCGTATTTCTTAGTAAACTAAACACTAAGGAGGATAAAGATGATCCTTAGCTTTCTCACACAGACTAAGATTAAACAGAACTAAACCAAATTCACTCGACTAACAGAAAAGTACAAGCAAAGAGAAGGCCCTGGGTTGGGGACTTGAATATTTATCTTCGTGAATAACTTCAGGAGACACCTCATGTTAAGGGCCAAGGGCAGGCCGCTTTGGCATGAAGATGACAAAAAAAAAAAAAAAGCAATCAAAACCCAGCAGATCCCGGAAAAGCTCTTTATCTCCCCACCTCGACTGCCTAGAAAGAATTTAGCTAGAGGACCTGCTCCAGGAAGAAAGCCCTCAGCACAGATGACTACATTATACTATGAACTAGGTGAGGTAGACAGGGAGGAACTAGCAAGGCCTGTCTGATCAAATTCCTCCATGTCTCCTTGTTTCCAAGCGGCCCAGCAAACATTTGTTTACCAAACATTTGCTCTTTGTCAACTCCCTGTGAACTGCATTCCTTCCCTTTGAAGTCCCAGACCCCTACCCAATTCTCTATAGTTCGGAATGACATACATACCTCATTTTGCCTGTCTTTGGAATTTCCATGTCTGTGTGGGTTTCCCATAGATACAAAATTAAATTTGATTTTCTCCTGTTAATCTGTCTCATGTCAATTTGAGTCTTCATCTGGCTAGAAGGACCTTTGAAAGGGACAGGAAGTTCTTGCTCCCCAATAATATAATATGCAATATTCTTGTATAATACTATGTGTTATTATTATTATTAAATTCTCATAACAAACCTATATGGTAGGCACCGTTACACCCATTATTCACATGAGGAAATTGAGAAACAGAAAGATTAAATAATTTGCTGGAGATCACAAAGCAAAGACAGGAATTAAACCATGCAGCCTGGCTCTGGAGTCTGGGCATTTAATCCTCCGAACATGCTTATCCCCTCTCAGTCTAAAAGCTGGGAGGCACAATAAGAAAGCAAAGGTCATCTCAGAGACATTTCTGGGTGGGCTGTGCTCAGTGGTGTATCAGGGAGGTATAGACTCATCTCCATTAAAGAGCCTACAGGAAAGGCTGCACACAAAGGTAGGTGTAAACCAGGAGCCAAGATACGCAGGCAAGCACAGGTAGATCAGGACAGACCACTAAGCAAAACTACAAGGACCAAGGTAGCACGTGCCCTCCTGCAAAAGACCAGGAGGAAAGGCGGGCGTTGGGAACCAGCCTCTGGAGAAAGGTTCTTCTACCCTTCCCCTGAGGCAGGAGCCAAGGTGGCCTTCCTCTGCGGGGACCAGAGCTTAACCTAGGGGGACAAAGGCCGCCAGCCTGCAGCAATGTCCTCTACTTATCACACTTGACCTCTGTGATACACGGTCAGTAACAGAACAAAGGCAGCCGCGTAACAGCCACTAGCCCAATGTGTTTCAAAGAGGGATGCTTGGCTTGATGAAGTCCACCTTCACAGAAGACACCTTTCCAGGACTCAAAGAGAAAAACCTGTGAACAGGGCCGAAAGGGCCGGTGCTAGGAACAAACCAGAGTGGCAGAGGATGCAGGCAGAATTCGCTCAGCAGTGCTTCCAGGTGGTGACACGGGCCAGTCCAGCATCCTGGCCTTGTTTTCTTTCAAGAGCCAGGTGGCATCATGATTTTCATGCTAAACAAACATTAGGAAAGCTAAGCTTTTCCTTGGCTTACATGTGGCATTCTAGGTGCAATGGCTATGCCCCAGGAGCCCACATTAAACAGAAAACTGGGGAGAGAGGAGGCCTAGGAGAAGTACTCGGCAATTTATTAAACTTATAAATTGCCTTAGGTACCTTTTTTTTTTTTTAAAGGCATTTTCCAGAACGAGGAAAGAGGCATACGAGAATAAAGACTAAATGGAAAGCAAAAACTTGAGAGGCAGTGAGGACTTAGAAGTGATTTAAAAAAAATAAATAGATCTAAAAACATAGTCTTAGCTATGAGGAAGGAAAATGGAAGTCAGTGTGCTGACTTGTATACAATGACAAACACAAGGTGAGTCCATAAACATTCTGACCCTTGTTGTAGATGTAAAGCGTTCCACTTCCAGGACTTGGGCTTTTATTGGACAGCCAGAGAGATACGTCTGTATGTTAGGCTCCTTAAATCCTTGAGTCTTATAAATAGCCGAGAATGGAATACACGCTAAAAAACAAACAAGTAGATAACGTTATTGTAGGAATACAGTGACATTGCAAGAATACACGATATTAGCCTAACTTGCCTCTTTTATGGGCATGTGCCCAAGAATCATAACCTGCTACAACAAGCACACAGCTAATGAAGCGGTCTCAGCCCTGGGTAAGGACATCCACAAGAAGAGCAATCATTTGCTGGTTATTTCAAATCTACGCTCTGCCAAGCAACCCCGATCAACTCTCTCCTTGCTCAGATCATCAGTCTTTACCTTCCTGTGTCTTGGGATCGCTGGGAGACACATCATAATCCACCTCCTCTCCCTCAAAGTGCAGCTCCCGTGTGTCCAGATTTTCTATCAAATTACTCATGTCAGCAGCGATTTTCTGCAGTGCAGAGGTATTTACTCTTGGCTCATTTTTCAGGGACATGTTGGCTTCCAATGGGGTAAGAGCAAAGGGGCTGGGGGAAAAAAAGGGAGGTTACAAGGACTTCATATTTCGAATGAATCCAGGCTTATTCCACAATATGATTCCAGGCTTAGAGACAGCATATGGAAACAAGTCAGCTAGCTCTGTGTGAGCCCCAGTTATCTCAAACAACCTTTTCATTTATTTTCCTGTTTAACATTTAAAGGATTCCTAGCTTGTAAATTAAATTGGAGTGAGATCCTTAATCACAAGCAAGTAAGAAAGAGAAGCACTATATTGAATAAATGCCAACATATCTTTCATCCAATTTCATTAACTTGGATAAATGAGGAGAGACTGGTTTGGCAATGGTGATTCAGAGAAAAGGAATGGATTCTTAATTCTAACAGATACACGGAAAAAATGTCATGTAAAATTAAGCAACTTTTAAATATTTTCTAAAGAAAATTGAGGGCATTTTACAATAATTTCAATAAGCTGATTTAAAGTATTTTCATGACAGCATAACCTTTCTACACTTCCTCTGTAGGTGATAACCCAAGCAAAGTATATATACCATCTTTTTGAAATAGGAGGTTTGGGCCACGACTATACATGAGTTATAATAATGTACGTGTCTCGAAAGGTAATTGATGAGCACGTCTCTTCTGAAAAGTACTGGAGGTGCTCAAATTGTACTTCTCTCCTTTTTTAAGAAAACCGGTTCTAGCTCATTTCGACATTTAATAACACAAGTCGTTGCACACCAGTACCCAGGGAAGAAGAGTTCATATAGATTTTAGTTTTCCTTTAAAATACGGAGATTTACGCCTTGAGCGCTGTCATCAGAGTTGGATGAAGAATCCCTCTTGCTGGAAATAATCGCTCTGTTACCACCAGGCCCTAAAATGGCAGGATGTTCATACGAGCAACTCCACCATACATGTTCATTTATTACTGCACACCACAAACATTTACGGAGCGTCTGCCACTCACTCATTGTGAGATGTCATGAGTAAATACGTAAAGATGAATAAGGCTGGTCCCTGTGATTAAGGAGCTCCTGACCCGGGTACATGACCCCAAGTTCGTTCCTGGCCTCCTCCAAGGTCTTTAGCCTTCCTGAGAAGGGCATGTGCTGAGTGGAAGACCCTCAGCCAGGTTCTCTCCTACCGGAATGATCAAGAATCTGGGGGAGGGGGGTCAGGGGGGAGGGCACTGTGGGCGATGCTAAAAGTCTTGGCCAAACTTGGACGGCCCTTATTAATTCATCAAGTCTCTGAAACCTGTACTGCCATATCTGGTAGAAAGAGATCTTGTCTGGAAATTCAAAAGACTGGGGTAGAGGAATGTGGTTCTGGTTTGCCCAGATATATATAATTAATATAACAAAGTTCTCTGTGAACTACATAATTGATCATGTTTCTTTCTCCACGTTGGCTGTAAGGACGCTTGGAGCCACAACGGTGGCCTACTATTAGCAAAACAGAGGTCTATCCTTGCCTACATTGCTTCCTTTCATCTTTCTTTCCCACTTCTAATTTATATTATAATAACAGTTAATGTATACTGATTGCTTCGTATGCACTTGGCTTGGTGATAGTTCTTTATATACATTAGCATGTTTATCATCAATAATAAATCTATGAAGGTTTGTTATTTTTACTTAAGAGGACAAGAGCTTATCATCCCCTCTTTACAGATAAAAATACTGAGGCATAGAGAGATTAAGTAATTTGATGAATACCTTGGACAATGTGTCCAAGGTCACGGAGCTTATAAGTAGTGAAGAAGGGATTTAAAACCAGGTCTCTCTGACCCAAGACCTGATGTTCTCAACCACAGTCTTTATCTTCCTGTATATTTTTGGTAGATACGTAAGTGTCCCTGCAATAGATGGAAGTTTTAGTAAACAAAGTGCCCTTGGACAAGACTCAAATGGAAAGAACAGGAAGTGACTTCCTCTTGAAGCTCAGCACCTCGGGATGGAGCCATTTACACTCTCAGGGTCTTGGTTACTCCTCTATAACCTAAGGAGGTGGAGCATTTCATCTCTAGGGTCCCTTTAACACTAGAACCCTAACTGTAGATAAAAAATGCTGTATAGGGCACCTGGGTGGCTCAGTTGGTTAAGCGACTGCCTTCGGCTCAGGTCATGATCCTGGAGTCCCAGGATCGAGTCCCGCATCGGGCTCCCTGCTCAGCGGGGAGTCCGCTTCTCCCTCTGACCCTCCCCCCTCTTGTGCTCTCTTTCATTCTCTCTCTCAAATAAATAAATAAAATCTTTTAAAATAAAAAAAATAAATGCTGTATATTGTTCAGCTTCCCCATATAAGTAATTACTTTAACCCAAGAAATTAACCCAAGTATTTTTCGTATGAATACGAGAAGCAGGGGGCAGATGTTTTCCAACCTGGATAATTTAATGAAGGTCTGTTCAGCTTCCATTGAGGAGCTTGTTGCCTCTGGTCACAATTAAAATATTTATTTCCTTCCCTCTCAACAAACACTTATTAGATGCCACCCATGAATCAGATTTTGCTTTATTTAAAATACAAGGTAATGAAAAACTTAAGAGGAAATGAGACAAGGAAAAACAAGTAAGAAATTACATCATATCATTGCTACTCATGAATCTGTAAAGCCCTTGGGTATTTTCTATTGATTGGTCTGTCTTATGGTTAACTCTGCCAACTTCCTTAGCCTAGCAAAGGAAAACAAGAGTTACTCCAATGACTTTCCTTTTGGACAGAATGTCAGTGTTAAAATGCATGTTAAAGTTAAGATCTACAGAGATCAGAATGACTATATACTGCAAGAAAACTGGAATAAATAGAACAGAGTCACTGGATCAAGCTAAAATAAAAATCCTTTTTCAGATAGAAAGAAAAGAAGCATATAAACTTGTGAAAAATTTAAGAGAAATAGGAATCCTCTTATCATTTATACTCAAGTGTTTATTTTGTGCTAATAAATAAACACAATTTTAGCACAGTTATGTTATTTCATACTCACAATGATACCACCTGGTATTTATGATTATTCTGAAAGACTTAGCTAAGTAACTTGCCTGAGGTCACTCAACTTGTGTCAGTGTTGAGTTTACTTATAGAGCAGATTTGTTTGGCTCTGAAATCTCATGGACTTGCTTAAAGAGGTTCATAATTATTGATTTTATTTAATGGGTTGAATGTCTATAAATTAATCTTTTCTATAAAGCTTATGTTTCATAACAGCAAAAGGCATTATCTACTTCAATCCCTATACCTTAAAAGGGATCCTACTAGCCCTATAGTCATTATAACTGTAGAAACAACATATCCCGACAGCCTCCTACATTTCTTTTTAGCCTTTTATTTTTGTGGTTCATAATATTTTATAAGATCGCGGGCACCTGGGTGGCTCAGTTGGTTAGGCGACTGCCTTCGGCTCAGGTCATGATCCTGGAGTCCCGGGATCGAGTCCCACATCGGGCTCCCTGCTCAGCAGGGAGTCTGCTTCTCCCTCTGACCCTCCTCCCTCTCATGCTCTCTGTCTCTCATTCTCTCTCTCGCAAATAAATAAAAAAAAAAAAATTAAAAAAAAAAAAAATATATTTTATAAGATCGCATGGAGTTTCAGTGGACCCTAAGGGTTTGCAGATTTTTTCAAGCTTTTGTGAAGACTCTACCATTTAATAATGGAAAATGAACCAAATTGTCCACATTACTGCCTTCACGCATGTCCATGGTTGCTTTGTGTTGACATTTTTATCCATCAATTGTATTGCTGGTTTCATTCTTGAATATCAAACTTGTAAGGCCATCTACACTCGTACGTTGTCAAATCTTAATTTATTAACCTATGTTTTCTTTTATCTAAATTAATCTATACTGGTGGGTGAACAGCTGCCCAGTTACAGCCTATCTTAACCAGCAATGGGATAAGGCCTTCAGGGTTTACACTTGAGATAATGTAATTGATTTTGTTATCTCCTTATAAAATTATACTGCAAGATCATTATCTCTCTTGGTACCAAGCAGAGATGGTGCCCATGGATGATAACAGCAGCTGTGTTTTATTTCTGTTTGCATCTCTATCTGGGAAGTAAATGGGGTCGATTTTTTTTTCTTCCTGGTATTGAATACTAGAATTATAATTTTTTGCAGGGAACATTTTTAAATCACCTCCTGTTATTCAGTGGTGAAATCAGAGAACTCTAGAGTTTTCTTCTAATCTTAATGTTCAACATGACTGGGAAGTAGAACATCAAAGGAAGCAGACATTTTCCTTTCAGATAGTACATAAACAATGTCTACGCCAAAATATAATAATATTACAACTATTAATGTTAAAATAAATATTAATATTAGTTAATATTTGCTGAGTATATACTATATGCCAGGCATTATTCAAAAAGATTAATTGCACGATCTCATTGAATCTCACAACAACATTAGGAGCTGGGCCCTATTGTTATTCCCTCCCCCCTTTTTTATTCGGAGAAAGAGAGAGCACGGGGTGGAAGGCAGAGGGAAAGGGAGAGAGTCTTAAGCAGACTCCACGCTCAGTGCAGAGCCCGACCCAGGGCTTGATCTCATGACCCTGAGATCACGACCTGAGCCAAAATCAAGAGTCAGATATTTAGCTAACCAAGCCACCCAGGCACCCCTGTTACCCCCATTTTTAAGATAAGAAGCTTAGAGAGGATGGGCAACTCTCCCAGAGCCTGTGGCTAGGAAGTGATTACAGCTGGACTCAACCCTGGTTGATCTGACTCCAAAGTCCAGCTATTTAACCACCCAAGAAGTGGAACTGGGGGTGGCAGGAGGGAGAGACACTGAAGACTTTTACTCTTTACTTAACATACTCATAGGATAAAACAATTCAAAAAGGAACAACAATAACAAAAAAACTCAGCATTCATTCTGTGAAGATAACTGACTGACTTCTTGCTTCCCTTTCTAACATAACATGCAAAGTTCTCCCCTATTTTTTAATACATTATTTGTGCTTGCCAAGAAAAATAAATGCAATGTATTTCCAAACCAAAAATCATAGCATAATGTTTGGATGTGAAATGAATTATAATTAGATCATTTAAAACCAAACTGTGTCATGGGGATTTCTTGTTTTCCCATTTTTCATTATGATGAAATTAATTGGTGGACCCATACTATATAACCTCCCAGAACACATTATTATATAGCAATGATTTGTACAGAACTGACTTGATGTTCCCTGCAATGCAAACATCATAAATGTGGACTCAAGTACTAAACTCAATCTCTAGTGACATAGTAAACCTTGAATAAATATTTTTTGAGTTGAGCTGACTTTGAATAAAGTAAATGATATTATCATAGTTTACATTCCAGATGATATATTTTGAGAAAATAACACATCAAAAAAAGGAAAAAAGACTCTTGGTGTTGACTTGGATCTTTGATTTTTTTTTTTTTTTTTTTAGAAAAAGAACATGAGTTCCACAAATATCAATGGAGGGCTTATTATGCACCTTGGACATACAATTAAATGTCAGCGGTGGAGGGGACAGGCCGGATGACCAAGGTTGTTCTACTGTTATTACCAGTGTAACCTGGGCAACCTCCAGGGTTTCAGCATCCCCTCTGTAAACTGGAAACAGTGCCACCTACACTTCCTACCTTAGGAAGCTGTGAGGAGCCACTGTCATGATGCATACACAGCCACAGGCAAAAGTAATCTAGGTTGCTAATATTACCTTTAAATTCTATTAACAGTAGGGATGCCTGGGTTGCTCAGTCAGTTAAGCGTCTGCCTTCAGCTTAGGTCATGATCCCAGGGACCTGGGATCGAGCCCCATGTCAGGCTCTCCTTCTCCCTCTGCTGCTCCCCCTACTCATGTTCACCCTCCCTCCCTCTCTCTCTCTCTGACAAATAGATAAATAAACCTAAAAAAAAAAATAAAATACAAATAAATTCTATTAGCTGGCAGCCCCTGAAAAATAACCTTAAGAAACTTTCTTTCATTTCAGTATTTTCCAGGGCTGACAGGCTAGGAAATATCCTGCCTTTCATCTCTTACTTCGCTCCCAAATTAATAGACCATCTAGCAGCTGTCTTTCTGGCTGGGCTCCACCAAGAATGGGACTCTCCCATTCAGCCAGTCCTGAAATTTTCTGGACTTGACTCCTCCATTTGCTAGAAACCACCAAGCCTTCCCTGGCAAACACAATCACCAGACATCGAGCGGTCAAGCCCAGTTAGGGCACTTCCTGTTCCTTGCACATCTCCCTGGCCTCACCCGCCTCTCCGTCTGGTCAGCCATCACTTCTGTTGTACTGTCACTTGTGTCCATGGTAGTGGCTTCTGCTCCCTTTTGGGTCCAGTGCCCTTCGTGACTTCAATGAGATCTATGGACCCCCAACCCCAGAAAAATAATGAACGCATTTTGCATATATTTTCATAGGTTCATGGATGTCCCTTCAAGACCCTTAGGTTCAGAAGCCCCTCCACTGAGCAGCAATCAAGAGCTGATATGCTGACATGTCCATCTTCTCACCAGATGGGGACACTCTGAGGTAGGGGAGGGTGAGAACCAGACCTTTCACCACTGACACCTTGCTGAGCACCTGCTCAGGAAATATTTGTTGGTTTGTTGTAGTTGGCTATCTACAGAGAAACCAGTTGGCTCCAAGTTGTCCAGTGAATGCCACAAAGACACTTCGCTCATATGCCACAGATACTCTCAGATGTAAAGCCTTCTGGGTGAAAGACCCTCTGAGAGGAGTATGACCTGCAAGAAACACACAGGCCACTGAAGTAGTAGCAACTAAGACAGTGAATTGCTATCAGAGCTAACGGTGCACCAGGTTTCTGCCAAGGCTCTTCATGCATCCTCACAACGTCATGAGGGAGGTACAGTCGTCATTCCCCCTTTACAGATAACAAGACAGGTTGACCAAGGCGACCGGCCAGAAAGTTAGCACGCCAGCTCTCAGCACAGCTCCGGCTGACTCGAAAGCCACACTCCTGTTCTGCTTCTGTGTCCACTGGCACGCATGTCAGGAAAAGGAGACGCTGTGGAGTCACACACTCTCTTCTCCCGTGCATAGCCTTTTGAGTCCAGACTTGCTATTACGTATATGGTTCCAGGAAGCAGAAGTTTGACTCCCAAACACTATCCACCCTCTGAGCTCCAGATCTGATCTGACCTTGGGGCCCGCTGAGCCTAGCAATCTCCCCTTTACTTACCCTTCTTTCCCGGTTTCGTAACACACAGCCTCCACTGGGTCCGACCTGGACTCTGCTATTCTCCCCGAGGGGCCAAGATTGCAGATGACGGTGCTAAATAATCTAGACTCCCTGCGTCCACGGAACCAGGGTTGGAAATCATGCTCTCTCCCTTTTCCCTAGCTACAAACAAAAACAAAGCTACAACTACGTAAAGCCATTTTCAGCACGAAAGTCATTTCTTGATTCTCAGGATTTTCCCTGAATCCTTTGACCTCCTTGGATGGCCTCTCTTCTCTGCCATAAACTCTCTTAGCTATTTCCTCTGATGTGCCCTCTGGTTAAATATTCCCCTCTTTGCTGTAGCACCAGCTCCCTTTGTTTCATCAAAGTCAGATCCTTGAAATCAAACAGATGTTGTATTTCCAGAGGCAAATACAAGTGTTAAGGGAAATTGAGATCTCTTTCAAACATGGGTAGATAGGAAAGTATTACCTGTCATTTATTGAGTGCCTCCGCTGGGCCAAGCACAGAAGGCACATTATACAGATTTCTTCTAATCCTTGGGACGATCTCATTTAGAATCGAGGACATGGAGCTGTAGCTGCTTACCGAGACTGCACGGTGGTGAGTGGCAAGGCTGGTCCCAGTGCATGGGCTATCCCGATGGTTCCATATGGCCCGCCTCCCCAGCCTCTGCCACTGGTTCAGCAGAGATCCACTCCATTCTCACCTCTTCTCCTCACCTCACCATCCATCTCTGTCTCCTGGCTGAGGGCAGGGCTTCCGCACAGCCTGCACGACGCATGGCCCAGCAGGGGCTAGTGTGGCTCCCGCACCCCAGCCCCACCCACCCCTGGCCAGAACCCCAGAGGCACTGGCTCATCCTCAGGCTTCTGGATTCAGAGGCAGTGCTGTACCAGTGCTGGAACCCAGCTTCCTCTGGAGTTGCACGTGTGTGGGCAAGGGGGGGATGGGGGAACTGAGTCACACAGCCTATGAGATCAGGGGAGTTAAGGCACTGGTGGATGCATGCCCTCCCCCTCTCCTCCCACCTGACTGCACTGAGCACTTGAGTATCACACAGCCAACCTGGAAGCTGTCCTATGTGACCGAGCAACTGGATGATTTTCTTGTGAAGATATGTCCAGCCAGGTAATATACCATCTTGCACTCTCAGGGTTGTGAGATCAAGCCCTGAATCAGGTTCCACACTCTGCAGAATTCTTCCCCCCACTCTCTCTCCCTTCCCCTCTGCTCCTCCCACCCCTTGCTCTCCCTCCCTTTCTCTCTCTCCATTAAATAAATATTTTTAAAAAGCAAGAAACAAATGGGGGCTATAAGACAGTGAAATGATATCCTAAAATTCAATAAATATGGAACCAAATAAATGAATATGTTACTTTTCCTGAAACTAATTTACTAATTCAAATTCCAAAGAATTTCTCACAGAACTTGACAATATGACCCTAAAATTCATAACAGAAAAGAATTAAGAATAGGCAGATAAGTTTTGTCCAACCAGATATCAAGAATTATTATAAAGCTGGAGAAATTAAAATAGTGTGGTACTGACACAGAAACAGACACATAGAACCAAATAGTGACTCCCCAAAATAAGCCTATGTATATATGGGTCTTGGTGGATGACAGAAGTGGCAGGAAAAATAATTAGTAAAGAAAGAACGAACCTTTCAATAAACAATGCTAGCACTATTGGCAATTCACAAAGAAATATAAAATAAAATTAGTTCTCAATCTCACAGCTCCCATAAGAATAATTTTTGTGTGTATTAATGTCCTAAATGTGAATAAGAAAAATTCTAACCTATAGAAGAATGTCTTTATGATCTCAGGGTCACAAAATCATCTTAACAAGACATAAAAAGCACAAACCATAAAGAAAAAGCTAATAAATTTAACTACACTAAAATTTAAAACTTCTGCTAGACAAATGGTAAAATTAAACAACAAACCCAAATTTGGAGAAAACATACATAGAATATACAAAGAACTCCTATAAATACATAAGAAGAAGATCCAAACACCAGTAGAAAATAGACCAGGAGCACATGCAGGTAATTCACAGAGGATGAATTCTAAATTTACAGTGAATCTTTAAACATGTTTAACCTTTCCAGTAATCAGGGAAGTCATATTAAAACAATAAGATACTTTTTCATATCCATTGAAGTAGTAAGATTTTTGCAAGTCAGAAATTATGTGTTGGTAAGATAATGGAACTCTCATGCACCACTTGGTAGAAGTGTGAGTTAAAATAACGTTTGTTGGAGGGGGCGCCTGGGTGACTCAGTCGGTTAAGCATCTGCCTTCGGCTCAGGTCATGATCTCAGGGTCCTGGGATGGAGCCCCATATCGGGCTCCTAGCTTAGCAGAGAGTCTGCTTCTCCCTCTCCCTCTGACCCTCCTCCCAACTTGTGCTCTCTCTCTCTGTCTCAATTAAATAAATAAAATATTTTAAAATAAAATAACCTGTTGAAAAGCAATTTGGCAAAGTCTGATAAACTTGAACATGGCATAACCTTCCCCTGCAATTCTCCCTCTAAATATATTCACCAAGAAACTCAACCATGGGTGAGTTTATACAAGAAAATATATTACGAATGAGCACTGAAGCACTGTTCACAGTTAAGAAAACTGGACAACCAAAATGTCCACCTACAGAGAATGGAAAAGTGAATTATATTTTAATGAAGTACTATATGGCAGAGAAAATAAACTGATCAGAACTGCCTATATCAACATGAATAAATCTCAACATAAAGTGTGGTGAAAAAAAGACAACTTATACTTTTTGTTAAGATTTAAAAACACAGAATAATCCTATATGGTGTCCATTAACATATCTAGAAGTTGGACATACAAAGCAATTGAGGAAATAATATACAACAACTTCAGAAGAGCAGTCACCTTTAGAAAGAGAGAATGAGAAAGAATGCAATCAGGAAGGGGTACTAAGAGGACTCAATACACCAGTAACATTTTCTTTGTTTCTTATTTTGATTCAAAAGGCTGTATGTATAAATGATAAAACTTGTTAAATTTGGATGTTATAGGTACACAGGTTTTTATTTCCTAAATGTTAATCTGTATTTTTAAAATATTTCATTTAAATTAAATTTAAAAACTATCAAATATAAGTGACATTTTACTAATGTCCTTAAATCTAATCTTGATGATTTTTGCATTCTTTGCAAAAACCGAGATTCACTATTCCTTCTAAATTCAGCCAATACTGGTGACCCACTAACAGAGTAATATATTAAATACCACGAAGTGCTTTGTCCCCCACTGTCCCTCACTGGCCCTTGGGAAAGCATATATATTTGTAGACTCCAATCTGATTTCCCTTAAAATCAACAGCTGGTATGCACAAATTTTGGCCATGCTTGGGGACTGGTTCAACATCAACACTAGAAAGATGAAGTTAAATGGGCCACTAGTGGAACTGAAAGCAAATCTGGTCTTTTTTGAGGCAACTAAACCTTCCAAGTAGAGCCTTGATAATCCATGGCTCTGGTCTTCAAAGTTGGAGTTTCCACTATTAATGGTAGTGATGCTCAGGCAAGGGAAAAACGGTCATCAAAACTGAAGCTGTATTCACTTTTGCCTTCTCAGGGGAGTTATTAAAATTGCTTCAATTAAATTTTTTTAAAAAAGAAAGCCTTAATATATTCATTTGAAAATTTCCCCTCCTTAGCACCAGGTAATCTAACACTTCAAATTAGAAGTCCCTTTCTTTATTCTAGAAGTCCCAAGTATTTCAAATATAATGAAGCTCATTTCACAAGTTCCTCAAAAATACAGAAGTAAAAATGATAACACATATTATTAAAATTATAGCCAACATAGCATTTTACTTCTTTTAACACATTCTCCTATACTTGATCTCATCGATCTTCAGAATACTCTACAAGGGAAGTATCATTGTCCCTTCTACAGCAGAGGTGAGTAAATCGAGGCTCAAGGAAGAGAGGAAAGGGGTCCCACACCAGGTCATTCGGCTATAGTATGCAGTGGGGCCAGGGCTCACTCCGGAGCTCTAGTGAAATTAAGGAGAACAGGTATCTCAGACTAAAGACAAATATGGGGCTCCTGGGTGGCTCAATCTCATTTGGTTGGTTGGTTAAGCATCTGCCTTCTGCTCAGGTCATGATCCCGGGGTCCTGGGATCAAGTCCCGCATTGGGCTCCCTGCTCAGTGGGGAGTCTGCTTCTGCCTCTCCCCCCACTCATTCTCTCAATCTCTCTCAAATAAATAAATAAATTAAATAAATTTTAAAAAGACAAATCTCTAGCCTCCCTATTAGAGAAACACCTGAGCCACCGGCCCCAGCTACCACCTGGATTCTAGCTGAGAGGTAGCACATACTAGAGTGATACGGCCACCTAAGTTTGTATGTCCATTCCGCCACTTACAGGCTGTGTGATCCTAGACAAGTAACTTAACCTCTCCGCACCTCAGTTTCCAATCAATAAAATGGGAAGAGTAATAATGCCTACATTATTGGGTTGTTGTGAGGTTAAATTAGTTAACATATAAAATGCTAAAAATAATATCTGACCCAAAGTAAGTGCCACGTGCATGTTAGCTGCTCATATTATAAACTGGTCTTCTTACTTTTTAAATGCAAAACAAGGTGAATAATGACACCAAAAAGTTCCTCCAAGAAATAATATTTGTGAGACCACTGTCCTATTTTTTATTTTATTTATTTATGTTATGTTCAGTTAGCCAACATATAGTACATCATTAGTTTTTGGTGTAGTGTTCAACAATTCATCAGCTGTGTGTAACATCCAGTGCTCATCACCACATGTGCCCTCCTTAATACCCATCACCCAGTTACCCCCATCCCCCCAGCCCCCCTCCCCTCTGCAACAATAGCTACTATCCTATTTAAATTCTCCTCATGGTAGGGGCGCCTGGCTGGCTCAGTCGGAAGAGCGCACCACTCTTGATCTCAGGGTTGTGGGTTCGAGCCCCATGCTGAGTGTAGAGAATACTTAAATACATAAACTTAAAAAAATAAAAATAAATTCTTCTCATGGTATCAGTTTTCAAAAAGCCATCTGGAAAAAGTGAGTATTTTTGGATTTCCTTAAACACAAATCTTTCAATAGACAACCTTCTTAGATTTCTTCCTTTTACTTAGATTTGTTCTTTTTATACTTTTTGATTTAAGACTCATGTTTCTCCCTAGACTTATTCTTATAATATTTGTATGCTAGTCACAGAAGTATTTATACTATGAATTTACCACTCCCTATTACATAGTTTCACTTAAGAAGCATTTATAGGAAATTGTTAGGAACCTTGTGTCACAGTACTACAGAAAGTGACAACCAACCACCTGCATATTATTTCAAGATTTCAGACCCTCTTTAGTTCACCCTTTTAACACTGTGACCAGTACAGTCACTTGCACGTAGATATGTGGCTGGAAAAGATACCTGTGAAGATGCTGTTCTTTGGCTCAGAAACCTACAAAATGGCCCTCCCAGTCTACCAGCGCCCTACACACACACACACACATACACACACACACAGGGGGAGAGAGAGCTGGACCATAGCCCAAGATCATGATTATAGCTTTTGGATTTCTGATCTGTACTCAAAATGCCTTTATAGCCCAACCTCCTACTCAAGTTCTACTTATTTGCTACTATCTGGTCAGATGGGTCCTAGGGATTGAGCCTCAGTCTGATCAGGCCTCTGGAGTCAACTACCAATTTACAGAAGCTAATACGGAGGGGCATGTTGAACTGTACCATGAGGATACAGTCAGCAAAACCCAGACCATGGGCAACTCCACAGGTCAAAGAGCCCAAGGTTTTATTCAAGAAAAATTACAAGGAAAAGAGAAGGATGCAAGAGAATCTGTAGATTAAAACTGGTCCAAAATATGTATCAAGTAAGAAAATGATAAAACAAGCAAGATTAAACCCTAGCATCTGGGGGTGCACACTCAGGTGATAAAACTATGAAGAAACACAAAGAGAGTGATTACTTTGGGGACTGGGGGATTGGCACTGGGGCCGGCACGGTTCTTTTTCTTAACCTGAGTAGTAGTTACATGGCTGTTTGATTTATAATTATGTACTACACTATACATTTAGCCCTGGTCTTCCCCCCCAACCCATGCATTCCCCTGTCACTTTAAATACCCCTCTTCCTGCAATTCTCCGCCTGCTGAGACCTTCCACATTGCCTCTTACTGAAACTTTCCAGGCTCTCCCCAACCCAGCCCCTGCAGGCAGCGACAGCATCTCTCTTGACTAAGCTTTGCATCATCTGGTTTCTGAATTTTTGGTAGCATTTGTCTCTCAGAGGTTTGGGGGCATGCCTCCTGTCCTCTGTGATGTTGCAAACTCTTGGGAACAGGAAGCTGGGTCATTCTCACAGACGAGCACAGTAAGCAATCAAAAGTCTTTTCTGAGTTAAACAAACAAAAAACAACAACAACAACAACAAAAACTACTACTCAATTAAAATTAAAAATGAGAATCCACCAGGTTTACCTGCTCACAAGATCCCCATCTTCCTTAAGATTCCACAATTTATCCCCACTCACTCCTTTGGCTTATCTGCAACCAATGTATAGACCCTGAGCCCAGTGGCTTAAGAACAGAGGCACTTAATCCTGGCTCTGCCACTTAGGAGTCTTGTAACTAGTAACCTCTTGCTGTACTTATATTACTCTGGGCCTCTCTGAGCTTCAGTTCTGTCATCTATAAAATGAGACGAATCTTAAGGATCTAAGAAAGTACTTAACCCAGCAACTGACACAAAGTAAGAACTCAATACATCATTGATTGTAGAAATAATACTGCTAACTAGGAGTATCATTAAAGGTACATCAATCATCAAGCACGGACACTCTAGCCAAGAGAAGTGAAAAAAAAAACAAAACCTCATAACAGACATGTTTCCTAAATGCCAAGCAAACCACAGAAAGTAGAATACTCAGTGCATCTGTCATTCCTTTGGTCTCCATCATCCAATTTAGCAAAATTTTTTGCTAAAGCGAAGTTATCTGTTTGTGTCTCTTCCATTCTTCCTGAGCTGGGAGCTCCTTGGAGACCTGGAATGACCATGTCCTGAGCTTGTGTCCAGAATCCCTAGTCACAACCCCGTGGCCAGCATTGCTATGGGAACAGAGCCACTGTTTCCTCTGAGCCTCAGTAAAGCCCCTGAATTCTTCTGACTTCCCACTTCAGGGGCTTCAAGCTCCTTGCCATCTCTGAAAGAAATCGGGTACGGTCTGTCTCATATCTTTAGCATTTGTGAGAAGAAATGAATTGAATGAACAAGTAAATTACACTATCAACGGGAACTATTTTACTCTGCGTGCATGGGTGTGCGCGCACGCGTGCATCTGAGAAGAAAGAGGAACTGATACAATCCATTTCAATAAACCCGTGGCACATGTATTTGGTCCAGCCACTAAGTAAGAATTGAAGACACAGTCTTTGGACTAATGAAACCAATGGATACAAACCTCGGTCAGTGCCATCTAGCACACGTGATGATCTACGTCATTTGGTCCAACCTCCTCCCATGCACTGAGAAGCAGAGGCCCGGGGTCACACGGAGAAAGCAGAGGGGAGTCTAGAACTCGGATCTCTTTTGTACCCTGCATGCTCACACCAGTCTGTTTCGGGGCCAGCTTGTTTCCACAGAATGCAGATTTGAACCATGTCCAAACTGTGTAAGAAGGACGACCCGACGGGCAGGATAAACCGCTTTTGTCTCAGCTGCAGCCAGACTCCGCTCTGGAGGTGTGGACGGGCTGCCAGCCTCGCTGGGAAAGAACAAGTTTGGGATTGCTCAAGAAACCGTCACTCCCCTGACTGTCGTTAAGGAATGGAATTTTCTAGTGACACCTGCCTCTGCAACATCCCTGAGGATCAAAAGCACGTGGGTGGCATCGATGCTAACAAGAAACGGCAGACAGAAAGACGGGCCGCCAAACTTGAGCGCGCTGGAGAGAGGCAGCGTGGGCCAGCGGGACCCGCGAGCCATCGTGCCTTCCAGCCGGGCTGCGCAGTCTGTGCGGCTTCTCAAGCGGCTCAGGACGATGGGGATTCCCTCAGCAGCCAGTCACCGAGCAACCACAATGGCTGAGCTCCGCGCGGGGCTCTGGGGATACAAAATGACCTCACATATTTTACTTTACTGTGAAGAGAGGGGCTGGAGGGAAGGAACCCTCTCGTGACTCCTCACCTTACTCTGTGTATTTACCTCCCTCCCACCCAAACCCCAGAAGCGGGCCCCTCTTCCCATATCACCCACCCCCTGCCCATCCTGCTTTCAAACTCTCCTTTCCATTCATCAATGCCCTTATCAACCTCACTGCTCTCAGGTTTCTTCCTATGACCACTTAAAACATCCCAAAGCACCTCATTTACACGTATGTTCCCCTCTACCTCTCATTTCTCTTATGCTGTGACTTCACAGTCAAAGCTTTGGAAGGTATCAGGTTTCCCTGCTCAGCTGGACTGAGCCAAACATGCTCCATGCTCTCCAACTTCTCAGCCTCCCAAAAGGCGGCTCCCTCTACAGCTTTGCCTTCCTCCAACTTCCTTCTTTGCTGGATTAACTCTGCATTCAGGCTCATCACAGGTGCCACCTCCTCCAGGAAGCCTCCCCTGACCTCCCAATCTGTTTTAGATGCCTCTCCTCAGTACTTCTATAGCATTTAGGGGAGTCCATTGAGGAGTCCACTCCTTTCCACTTGGTCTGTCTCCTCCGGAAGGTTCTCAGTTCCCCGAAGGGAGAGGTCATCTCTAGATTCCCAGTTCCTCATGTCTTCTGGACTCTCAGGGACTATAGACCAATCGAGGAATGAACACAAATGAGACTTAGAACAGCTCACAATATGGGCCAACCAGAGAACATGTGCATAATGCTTTCCAAATTACAAAGCATCTTTCACAAATACATCTTGATTCTCCTCATCCTGCAGGCAAACTATTATTTTTTTACCCTCTTTTCAGCTGAAGAAGCGGTGATTCAAAACGATTAAGAGGTCTGACCAGGGTCATACTGTGTAAGTAGTAGGTATAAGATTCAAATCATGACTCCTGAACTTCACATTTCCTGCTTTGTCCATTCCCTAGAAGCTAATGTCTTCATATTCAGAGGTACACAATACTCTATAAACTCTCCTCCTCAAACCTGGTAGCTGGAAACTGTTCTACATGCCTTGTACCTAACCAAACTACTTAATAGAAGGGACATAAATGGATTTTGTTTAACATTAACAAAAGAAATAAATCTAGAAAAAAGAAATAATACAGCCAGAACAACAGAGATACCATTTCCATCTTCCTCCGGTGGGATGGATGAACATAGATGATTAATGGCATCATAGCCTCCCCCAAACCTGCAAAGCATCCCAAATTTAGGGCTCATGCTGAAGTGGCTACAGATCTGCCCTGTGACTCATTCATTATTAAAACCAGGAGACCATCATCTTTTTTTTGGCGAAACAGCAGCAAAGACAACTTGTCTCCAGGAACACCTTTGACATCCAGCAACAACTGCGTCTCGGACAAGCCGTTCCTGTTCCCTCAGCCCACGCCAGGCCTCACAACCCCTGTTCATCCAGCTGACAGCACACGGTCCATGACTCTAACTCCCCTCTGTATCTCATCACTCCTCCCTCATTCTTCAACCCACTGCACCTGGCTTCCACCTCGACACCCTGCCCGCTTTCACCAAAGTTCACAACCACCTATATATTGTATAATCCAAAGGACACCTCCCTGTTCTTGTTTTCATTTAACTTTCTGTTGCATAACCCTTGACTCCATTTTTCTTGACTCCCTGCTTTCTCTCAGCTTTCATGCTCCCACTTTCTTCCAGTCATCTTCCTCCTCCAGCCACTGAGATGGAATGTTCTTTGAAGCTATTGTTCTGCTCAATATTTACATGCTAGTATTTTTCAGGGTCCTGTGATCCTTTTTTCCCCACTCTACCCACCTCTCAGGGTGATCCCATTCCTTCTAAGGGTTACGATACATATCCCATTCATTCTAAGGGTTACGATACATGCTGACGTTTCCTTTCTTTGGGGTTTCAATGGCTTCCCAGTGATACCACTATTGAGTACATTCCTTTCCACAGAGTACATGCCCCTGCCTCTTCTGGAAGACTGGGAGCTCCCTGAAGGCAGAAACCAATTTCTGCCTTCCCGGCTGCCGGTGTCTACTGGGCTCTCACGAGCTGTTTCCAGCCTATTCTTTCTCCTAAGCCTCAGATCTATATATCTATCTGCCTATGAACTTCCCCATTGGGTGAACTTATTATGCTCAAATTAGAATTCATCATCTTCCAAATACCAAAACATTTCCTTGTCCTATATTTCCTTCCTGAATGAACTGGAAACATCATCTACCCAGCTGCATAAACTGAATCCTGGAACTCATCCTTAGCAATTACCTTTCCTTAATTCTCTTATCTTTTCTTTATCTCATTGTTTTTTAATAACTGAGACATGCATGCTTTTTCTGAGCTTATAATAGTTTGTGTGTGTGTGGTATATATTTTTGTGATTTTTTAAAAAGGTACTGGTTTGGCAGAAACTTTCCAGTGTGACTGTTGTGAGAACCTTCCGGAGGAGACAGACCAAGTGGAATTGTTGGCAATCAATTAATAAGTCCTTCCAAATTCTAAATAGGTCTTCAATAGGACCACCATATTTTATGTCCATAACCATGGCAGGTTTGAAGAAATAAAAAAAGGTGCTGTGTAGCTGCACATTGGGTCCAGGCAGGTGATTAAGGCATTTAGACTTTATCTCAAAGTCGCTATCCACCATCTCTCACTCCCTCCCCTAGATGCTGAAGGCCTGGAGCTAAAAAGCATTCAATAATAATAAGCTTGGGCTGCCCCAAATAGAATTTTGTAGGTTAAGTAACATCGATTTCAATTGGTTACTTTTTTCTTAGCCAGCTAAACAATGGTGTTCTTTCACAAATAAAAAAGATACTGAGCTGAACAGAAAACTGGTTCTGCTCTGCTTATGAAGTCACTACAGTGAACAACGATTTCCAGACAAGCTTCCACCATGGGGAGCAATGCCTTCATTTGTGTTCAGTTCAGTCACGTTGTAGAACCAATGCAATATTTAAAGTAAACAAGCCAAACTGGATGTGTGTGGAGGGTGAGGTTTGCAGGAAGGAAGGATAGAGGACTAACGAGAAACATGCCAAGCTTAGTAGACATAGGCATAGTTGACAGATAATGATTCGTCATTAAAACAGCACTAATACAAAGTTAATAAAAAGCCACAATGTGATCAGTAAGTGTCGTCAGTTTGTAGCTTCTATGAATTCATTGTTATGACACCTATATATGCCCCAAACTATAAGTAGTAAGAAGAGTCATTAAAGGAATAGTAATATGAAAGGGTTAGGGCCACACAGTAGGAAGAGGAAAGAAAAGTGTACTGGTAAAAATCTGCAAAGACAATTCTGTGCATATATGAAAAACTTTGAACTCTACACTTCAAGTGGGTGAATTTTATGGTTTCTGAATTATAACCCAATGAAGCTGTTGTTAAAAAAAATTTGCAAAGACACGGAAATAATAAATAGTTGTAAAAATTGGTCAACATATATCAACACTCGAAGAGCAGGTAATTTTCCTTGATCCTACAGAGGAACAGCCAATGCAAAATCACTTCCACATTTCTTACAACAAAAATAGACAAATTGCTATTTATAACCGGAAAGACAGAAAGGAAAAAGCCATTGTCAAAGTGCTTAAAGAAAGCAATTTGTCTGTGCCTACAATGAATATTGCTCAAGTTCCATTGTTTCCACTATCTGAAGACTGCTCAGTGAGATTATTGTGTTTTCACAAACACAACAGTCACACTGGAAAGTTTCTGCCAAACCAGTACCTTTTTAAAAAATCACAAAAATATATACCACACACACACAAACTATTATAAGCTCAGAAAAAGCATGCATGTCTCAGTTATTAAAAAACAATGAGATAAAGGAAAGATAAATTCTGAGTCAGTGATCTTTCCTTTCCAAACAAAGGTAGCAATGATAGTGAAAAGTGGAAATACCCAGCTCCCCACAGGCACACATACATTTGTGCTGGGTTGTTGGCTTGTTGAAAAAGAAGCAGGGTGGGTATTTTTTTAGTCTGTATTAGGAAAACAAGTTAGGTCATGCAAAGACCTTTTGAAATCACTTTAAAAGGTAGATACCAAAACGGAAGGCAGATGTATGCTCAGAATTTGATCCACCAGAATAGAAACTGATGATGCCTATTCCTTTGATACCACTCCTTTCTCGCTGATCAAGCAAAACAAGGCAGCTGATAAGAAACAAAACAAAAACCGATCCTTCAACTTCTATCCTCACAGATAGCTCGTGCAAACCCAAGGAATCAAACATAACTTACTTTTGGTTTTAAAAATTAGAACATGTTGAATCCACTGAGACTCAGTGTATGGGTTCCACTTAAAGTAGTCTGAAACCAGGTTTACTTTAATGTGGCTACATATCATAAGAAACAGCCAATGAGCACACAGAAAGAATTAGGCAGGAAGGGCACTGGACTTGGAGTCCAAAGTTTTAGATCTAATCTCCCCCGACTCCAGGGACTCCCAAATAAACCAATTCAATCCCAACTGAAATTAAAGAGTTGCCTTTTAATCTTTACTTACCTATCTTGACATGCCAGGCATGCGGGAGGTGTTCAATAAATGTTTTCTGAATTATTACTACTAATAACTACTAATAGCAAGCACTTACTAAGTACTTATATGCATTTTATCATTTTATCATCACAATAATCTTATACATAGGTTTTCAGATTATCTGCCTGTCACAAATTCAGAAACTAAGGTTTAGAGAGATTAGTAATCTGCCCGTGTGATTCAAGTGCTGGAGGGCAGAGGGAGGACTGCAGGTCCCAAGCTTCTTTTTTTTTAAGATTTTATTTATTTATTTGACAGAGAGAGAGAGAGCGAGCACAAGCAGGGGGAGCGGCAGGCAGAGGGACAAGCAGGCTCCCCGCCAAGCAAGGAGCCCGACGTGGGGCTCGATCCAGGACTCTAGGATCATGACCTGAGCCGCAACGCAGGCAGACACTCAACCGACTGAGCCACCCATGCGCCCCAGGTCCCAAGCTTCTTAATAATGTGCACTCCTGCCTCTCTGAACTCAGCTGGGCACCCGCCAAAGTAATCACAGTCGTCAATGAACATATGAGGCTCCTCCATGTAATGTTTGTTTATCACCGACCCTTTCCCACCACCTGTCTTCCTGGGAGCACTGACAGTGAAAACCTTGAGATTTTTGTTACTTAAAGTGTGGTCCATGGACTGGAAGCAGAGCCTTCTCCCTGAAGATGGCTGGAAATGTAGAATCTTCGCCATATCCCAGAAACAGAATTTGCATTTTTTAAAAGATTTTATTTATTTATTTGAGGGGGGTGAGGGAGGGAGAGCACAGAGAGAGAGTGAGAGGGAGAAGCAGACTCCCTGCTGAGTAGGGAACCCAGTGCGGGGCTCAATCCCAGGACCCTGGGATCATGACCTGAACCGAAGGCAGACGCTTAACAGACTGAGCCACCCAGGCGCCCCTCAGAATTTGCATTTTAACAAGATCCCAGGAGATTCAAATGGATGGCAGTTTGAAAGACACTGGTTTAGACTACTCCAAAATTATGTATTTACTTTAATGATAGGAGGAAGGGAGGTCTGAAAAGCAAAATATGACAGAAGGGTTATATTCAGTGAGAACAAAACCAGCTTGCTATTGCTGTATCGAGACCTTAATTCACCTGGATCGTGGCACACGGATATTGTAAAGGACCTACACTGATCCCTAGGAAACTGCTGATAGAGGCAAGAGCTGAATCTATAAAGGAATATATCTCTAGTCCCACTGCTTTCTAAAATTTCCTAACCTGTGTCTTTAGAAGTCTCTAGCATGTAGCAAGTAAACATACATTAAGTCTTTGGCAAATCCTGAATCACTCATCAGTGATGATAAGTACTCTGGCAAAGGGTAGGGCTGTGCTGTGGATTGATAAAACTCAAGATCTGTATGATATTACCACCTTCCCTCACAATCCAGGGGTCACTTCTTATCAAGGCAACTTTATCACATTTTTTGAACACAACACTGAAGTCAACTTACATTTGAATTTACGCTTGACTTAAACTTGAGTTATTTCAATATGGAGCATGGTTTTCTTTTTAAGTGGTATACCTACACTTCTAGACAGCAAGCGGCTTATATTTTTGGCCAAGAAGTACAAGACAGTAATGGTCCTCTTGCAAGAAGCAGGAGTTATGTTGGGCTCAGAGTCAAAATATAAAGAAGCATCTGATGGAGTTAATTTTTACTCAAAATTTCTTACCTGTTTAAACTGAGTTAAGAAAGCTTAATAATTCCACATATAAAACCCATGCACATAACTAAAAGTGGTCTTCTAGGTTAGCTGTATATTTGACTTTTTTCTTTATTCCCATTTTTAAAATAAAAAATACATTACATCTGTTTCCTAGTCACAACTCTATACTTGCAGGAGCTAAGAGACTACACTGCATACAGGTGGAAATTCTCTTCTTTAGTTCTTTTTTGTCATCTGAAACCTACTAGGCAGGCTCTTTTCCTTAAAACCTTCAATTATACATTCTGGACACTTTCTACTTCCTCCCTGTCTTCATCTAGAAAGAACTAGAACAACAAGAATGGATTTCTTGCTAATTAATCATCCAGATATCTCCTGGAAAGTTTGCAAGATATTCTTCCTTCAACCACAATGGGTCTATAAAAAGAACTGCTTTTAATTCCCAACCCACTCATTCTGTTACCATCATGATCGTCCTCTGGATTCACAGATTTTCTATAAACTGCATCAAATAACCCAGGATTTTACAGTAAAGGAAATGGAAAGATGTGAGCAAACTCAAAGTCAGAGGGCAAGTGGGAAGCAGAGCAAAGTCTGGGGGCACTGTGGCCCCCAGGGATTCTGACTCAGAGCCAAGTCCAGAGGCCACAGGAACAGAGAGGCACATATTAACTACAAAGGAGCACTGCTCACAGGCCTAAGTCAGCCTAGCATGGGGGCTTCAGAGAGCCCGGAGACAATCAAATGCATGAGTTTCCCACAACAGATCTGAATTCCCAGTCCCAGTGAGACCAGTAATGGATTGTATTAAAATATTAGAACAATTGTGCTAAACCAACCGCATTGCTGGTAGCATTATTAAGGAACACATCACTTTCAGGCATACTAAGTAATATGTTTGTAGAGCCACAAAAAAACATGTATATGCTTTGATCTGGTAACCACACTCTAAAACATGGGGAAAGAAACATTCAGAAAGTTGTTCACTGCTAAAGATAAATGCAGACATCTGCATTTAGGTTGAAACACACAAGTTCAGGCTGGGGTTGCCTGGATTGACAGCTATTTTGTGAGAAAGCCCTGGGAATTGGAGAGGAGCCAACTTCACCCTGAGCTCCTTGGGAGGGAGTAGAGTGAATGGTAGGAGCACACACTGTAGTCAGCACAAGGGTGCCTGAACCCCTGTGCTCTCCTCTCCAGACTGTGGAGTTACTCTAATTCCTTCAGCTTAATCTCCTCACCTATAGACTGAAGATACTGTATTTCCTTGATTCTTTCTGTCCCCCTTTCTTCAATATGTACACCTTTTAACTTTTCTGAAATTGGCATGACTATTGCATTTTTTTAAAGATTTTTTTATTGATTTATTTGAGAGAGACCATGAGCCGGGAGAGGTTGCAGAGGGACAAGCAGACTCCCCGACTCGGGGCTCAATCCCAGGACCCTGAGATCATGACCTGAGCCAAAGTCAGACATTTAACCGACGAGACACCCAGGTGTGCTGACTATTGCATTTTATATCTACAGCCAGTGTGATGGCATTTTCCTTCCTCTCTTTCCCTTGAAAAGCTGAAATTTAAATGATGATGCAGGAACAGTGTCTTCAAATCAAGGAAATACAATAGTAATCCTGACCTCAGCATTGTGAAGTGACATAACATATTTAAAGGTGCTTTGGCACATTGCCTTGAAATATAACAACTGTACAAAAAATGGCACATGTTAATATCAGTATTTTTACGATCTGATGCATTCTTAGGACACATTATCAGAAGAGCAGTATCCAGGAAAGCAACCGATAATCCCAGCCTGCTACTCAGTCTATAGTTGGGAGTACTGCGTTCAATCCAAGGACCACATAACAACAAGGACAAACCATGGACACTCAGAGAATAGGGACCAGGCTGGAAAAGGTCTGCAAAACATGGTATCATGAGAAATGGTCGAAAGAATCTGAGGTTTTTAGGCTGAGCAAAAATGAGAAGTCTTTCAAACAAGTAGATGTTTCCTCTGTGGATCCAGGGGATGGAGCTGGAACACAAGGATGGTTATTCTAGAGAGGCCCACGTCACGTCAACATAAAGGAGAACTTTCTAAGGCTTTGGGCTCCCTAGGACGGAAAGGGCCCTGGGAAGAGGAAAGCTTCCTAAAACAGGAAGTGTGCCGTCAGCGCCTTGATGGTACCACATCGACCTCTCCAGAAAAGCCCCCTTGTTGGTCTCATGGCTGCACTCTGTGTCCACTTCAACTCTAGCATTCTCTGCCTTGGTCTTCCTCCTCCAGGCCTAGGCCAGACGTCTGGGGACCACTCGGAGCAGTGATGGCACCCTAGGCCTCCACCAGGTGGGCTTTTTTCTAGGGAAAAGCTAGTACAAAAGTGGCCAAAAAGCTAACAGAGAAGATGGATGCACTGGGGTGCCTGGTATCATAACAACTCATGTGGGAGATGAAGACTCAGTTTGGATAGAGAGGACTGGTAAATTCAGACTCATGTGGCAAGAGACAGAGCCCCAGGGTCCACACAGTGAAGTATGAAGTCTAGCTCTCAAAGCAGGCACTCCACAACTCCTGAGACTGGATCCCACCAGCACTTCTCCCACTACATGTACACTGTCCTAGCTAGGGCCTACTGAATTCACTCAAGACGCACACCAGTTTTCTGAATTACAGCAAACCCTTGGTGAGAGCCTTTCTTCCTTTCTTCCAGATGCAGGCCAGCTCCCCTTATTGCCCCAGTTATATATTTTTTCTTACGTTAACCCTCTATCCATGCTTTAAGGAAAAACTCCATACTCTATGAAAAACTGCTACAATCCCAAATTAAAACAGAATTATGACTTTGGACTGTATCTTCTTATCAGCATTTACGTGAATACCGGTATGAAGCTTCCTGTGAACTTTGTGATTCAACCACATTGTCAATGTCATAATCATTTTATCTAAATCTCTGTGAGCAAAGGTATGGGTGGGTATCAGTCTTGTCCAAGACACAAGCAAGCACCTCGCTTACATCAGGCAGTCAGAGGATAACTTCGCCGAGTGAAAATGAACGGCACAGTAACCAATCGAATGAACGGTGCAGTAACCAACTGAAACCAACCTTCAGTCGGCTTCCCAAAATGATGCTACTTTTGGTCCAAGAGAAGCCACAGGCTACAGCTTTTTAGTTTTCTACTTCAGCCCTCAGTTAATCAAGGTTTACCTGCACATCTTTTGTCCAAAGACATTTATAACTGATAGCTCTGTAAAATCAGATA
Organism: Phoca vitulina; assembly: GCF_004348235.1. Taxonomy (NCBI): domain Eukaryota; kingdom Metazoa; phylum Chordata; class Mammalia; order Carnivora; family Phocidae; genus Phoca; species Phoca vitulina. Next base: position 69,829,829 of record NW_022589711.1, on the reverse strand, counting down.
TAGTTAGGAATCCATAGGATGTAAAATCAAAATTCTCTCTTCCACTGTACTGAGCAGTTACCCCATGTCCAGCGCACATACGGAGTTTAGGAGCACAAAGGTCAACAGCTCTCTGACAGGTGCTCACAGCCCAGGGGTGGAGACAGACTTTTAAGAGCTGACTCTCAGAGTGTGATGAGAAGTGTCGTAGGAGCCTAGAGGAGGAAGTGCTCAGTCTGGGGCCTAGGGAAGGTTACTGCTGGAAAGGCACTTTGGAAAGGAATCTTGAAGACTGATTCAGAGTTCGCTGTGCATACTCGAAAGGAACTCATTCCAGGAAAAAAGAAAAGTTGCAGTGTGTTAAGCTATATAATCTAAAGAACAATAAAAAATAACCCCATGTTTGAGCAAGAGAATGATGATTGTCTTCAGATATCAGGGGACTGTCTGATTAGGTTCCTGCTTCTCCATGTAGCCGGTACTGTGAAAATCGGGAGGAGGAGAACCTACGAGAGTACGCATTTCAGTTCATTATGTATGAGAGCATTCTAAAAAAGAACTATTAACGAGGAAACTGGTTGCCTTGAGCAGGGCGTTTACACAATAATTATATGGTTTTGGAGTCAGATTGGACTCTTAATTCTAGCTTAGCTCATGGGACGTGCTTAATCAATAGTCGCTATACACATTGTGAGACGGTGCGCTCACCTTAACGCTGTGAGTTCCAACACCACACCAAGCTGTCATCTATGGCAAGGTCTCCTGCATGGGGTAGGAAGGTAGACTAGAGACCATCGAAGGTATCCCCCCAGTGGGGGGCTCTCTCGGATTGTCTCTGCCCATTTCTGATCTGACATTTATTCTCTCCACTCACTAGGAAAGATGTTACTGAAATATCCACTGAAAACCTGCTACCTAAATCTTAGCTATCATTACTGTTGTTTTTACACTTTCTTCTGATATTATCTTTCTACTAACCCGAGTATCCCTGGTTTTGTTTTACTCCTCTGTGTGTGTTTAATGGTAGGCAAATCCTCTTGCAAAGCCTACTCAAATCCTTAGGAGGGTATAGATAAAGTCATTAAAAAACAAAGTAAAATAACATTCTGTAGTTTATTATAAATGACACTAATAACAATAGCTAACATTCACTTAACACCTATGAGGCATCAAATGCTACGGTAGGCCTTTTATATATATTATTTCATTTACTTCTAACAAGAACCCTACAAGGTAAGTACTTATATTTTAATTCCCATTTTATAGATAAGAAAATTAAGTCTTAGTGAAGTCAAGTGATTCACTCAAGGTCCCAATTAATAAGCAGTGGTCTAACCTAACAATTTTGCAACATAGTCTGCAACAATCTCATATTAATGGGTATGTACTCCCATATAGTTTTAAAATTTGAATACCAGATATTTTAATTTGAATCTTAAATACAGGGACTCCAGAAAGCACAAAGGAGTCACTTAATCTAATAAGCAGGTGACAACACTGAGCTCATTTTGTCTCAATCTCATACTTTAGGACACTATTGATAAGAAAGGGCCCTTACAGTGACCAGGTCACGTTCACCTAAGTGGTCCTTGAGCATCAAATTAAAATTCCCAGCTTTCTCACATAAGGTATGATTCTATTCATATGAAATGTCCTGCGTGGGCAACTCTAGAGAGACAGAAGGTAGAACATGGGTTACGTTGGGCTAAAGGAGGAAAAATGGGGACAAGGGAGTGAGTACAAGGCTTCTTCTTAGAGTGATGAAAATGTTCTAAAATAACATTATAATGATGGTTACATAACTCTGTAAATACACTAAAAACCATTGGATTGTACACTTCTAAGGGGTTAACTTTGTGATATATAAATTATACAATATAATAAAGCTGTGAGAAGACAGTTTCCAGGGCTCAGTATCAAGTGATCTCTGGTCACTCCACGTGGCGGCGGTCTTCCAGAATAAACATGAAAACCAGATGTGCATTAAATAAGCCTTACCCAAGAACAAAATGTTCAAACAATGATGAGAATAAAGACCATGCCTGTGAAGTTGGAGAATTTTCTTTGGAAGCAGTAATGGGCCTTCAGCCTCTTTCTCAAATGTCATTAGGTAAGTGGTGAACGGTATTAGCTTTTGATTTTTACCAAGACAGAAAAAAATGGAAATATTAGTTTCATTCATCAATACTAAAATGCTTTTAAGTGTACAGAATGGAGTACAATGGAGTATAACAGCAATTGGGGAATCAAAAGACCTCAAAAGGCCCAAAAGACTCCGAGTCGACCAGAACCTTGTGGCCTTGGGGACTCAATCATTCTTCAACTGTAAAATGAGGAGGGGGGACAATGAAGTCAACTCCTCTAAGATTCGCTTCCATCTTCATTATTCCAGATGAATCATCTCTTCTAAGGATCATCTCACAATGTGACTTGTCCTTTCTAAATAGTATCAGCTGCTTTTACAGCAAGGAAAGTGTTAATGAGACACACTGGAAATCCACGAGAGTGTCTTTCCTAGACTGATGTCCAAGTATTTAAGTGAGCTTCTTCCCACATCCCTTATGAAATAAACTATCTACCTTAACATTGGATTGGCTAAACCAGTGACTAAAATTTTAAACCTGACAGATAAAATCAAAGGGCAACTTCCTATAACAATGCATAAACATAGCAAAAACAATTGTTCTCCAAAGTGAAATTATCCCGTCCTTTATAAAAATTGATCTCACCTCAAATCTAACCTGTCATCCCTAATCTATTTTCATTTTTATTATAAAAAAAAATTCTTCTTAAAGGAAACCTTAGATTTGCAAACTATTTGAGGAAAATTAAAATTATTATTAAAGCCACCACCTTAAATGGATTATGGGTGACGTTAACCTACAATTAAACTTTGGTACATCTTGTTCTCATTTTTTTCTCTCCATAATAGTTTTTTTCCAAATATAATCATTTTTTAAAAATTAGTATGTGGAAAAGTATATAGAGAAAAGAAAATATAAACTACCAGAAATTCCCACCTTCAAAATAATCCCTAAGCCCCTATTACCTTAAGGTGACCATCATTTCTGCTCTCCCTAAGCATAACACACACAAAGATAGGTATATTTTAAACATGGCCAACTATGTGATGCACAAATAGTTTGACTTGGAGTGTTTCAAGTTAAAGATCTATCATCACCACTTCCTATTACGATCTTTTTAATATAGTTGCAAAATTGTCCTAGTTACATAAGTTCATCATGCACTTTTCTTCTACTGTATGTTTTGAGTATTTCCAACCTTTCATGATAATAAGTGAGTATTTTTATACTTAGAGCTTTTACACTCCTCCTACCTGGAAAACTCCAATCTACTACCCTATTCCTTTTGTGATTTCTTCTATTGGTTTTAGAAAGAGAAAGTTCTTCCCCACCCAAAGATCAGAATATTAATGGTTTGATTTCTTTTCTTTCCTTTTCTTCTTTTTAAACTTAGTTCCTTAATCTATGGGCTATGTTTTTAAATATTGTTAAAGATGCCAAACTTATTTGTCACATGTTTAAGTTTTAGCAAAAGCTAGAGTAAAGTTATTTGCCCAACATTTTCAAATGCACATTTACATTTTTAAAGGAAATCCACGTCTCATAGTCTTGGCTTTCTACTAAGCCTCAGAAAGCCTTCAGGACTAACAAAATAACCAGAGCTTTCATTATCAGCAGGAAATCATAGGAGGGGAGACAGGAATAAAGAGGACACTCATATAGGCCAAATCAAAGTGAAACAATCAGAAGATCCAAGTTCCTAGCCTTAGTGGTTTTATTATTTTAGGCTTTAAAAGTCTCAGAAGTTCCAAGGTTAGCTTAAGTACATAGTTAAAAGGCAGTTTTCAGTGCTCTGGGCTTATTCTCCATGTGGACTGGTCACCATTGATCTCGTTCAGTGACCACGGGCAAACTCTATCCCTCGCCATTGGCCACGAGCAGAACAGGTGAGAAAGCAGGGTACAAGCTCCCCTCCCACCCAGTAGAAAAAGAACACAAGGACATGCCTTACTGGCTGACAGTAAGTCAACAGAAGCATCTTTGAGTAGGAAGAGCAGCACAGATATCAGAGTTTATATGGTTGTTTCTCATTAATAAAAAATATTGGATTATATTTCCCAAGAACATCCACTTCTCATACTAATTTTTTTTCCCCCACCAGAGCACTCCTCTGAGGCACAACACTGCTACTGCTACCTTCCACGACTTGGGATAAAGTGCATAACCCTCCCAGCACAGTTTCCTCGACCGTAAAATGAGGAGAAGGACAACTGGCCTCTTAGGGTTGTTGTGAGGAGTACCTAAGAGGCTTAGGACAGGGACTGCCCTTAGGAAATGGTTTTAGTATTAGCTGTTGTTGTTGATCTGTTATTACTACCGCCACCTCTCCTACTCCTGCTATGACTATTATAACCACTCCCGCCAGAAATGCCAGAACGTAAAACTTGGTCGGATTTTTCAGAATGAAAGGGGGAACTGGAGAGGTCTGTGGTCAGATCAGCCTCAGGAGTAAAGTCTGTCCTCAGGCTTTGCAATCTGTCTGGGAAGTTAGTATTTACAGTCACCGTGAAACAGTGAGTGTCCGGGGTGGGGGGCACCACAATCCACCCCCACCCACACACACACTTTCTGATACACCAGCATGAGACTCTTGCACATCAGCCCCTTCAGTGAGCAGGGCTAAGCAAGGACCCAGGGGTTACAGGGCACCTGGGTGGCTCAGCCGGTTAGCGGAGAGCCTGCTTCTCCCTCTGCCTGCTGCTCCCCCTGCTTGTGCTCTCTCTCTTTGACAAATAAATAAATAAAATCTTAAAAAAAAAAAAAGAACCCAGGGGTTAGGTGTGAAAACCCTGGAGCCTTTCTGTGAATCCTACAAGGTCCGAAATTGCGACCAAGAGCCAACACCTCCCCAAACGGGCACTGCGAAGATCCAGACCAGAGGGTGGAATAAGAGCCATCGGGGCCATGAATGGATTTATCGAGGTTCCGCAGTCAGAAAACCTACTTCCAATATCACATTTACGCCTACAGGTTCATTTCTTTCCTCCTAGTGCCTATCTTCCACGGCCAGTGAGTTCTCCTGATGTTTGGGGTGTGGGCCAATTCATACTGACACCGTTTGCCTAAGGATTTGTCTCTGACCTCGAAGCTCTGAATCCTTGTAAAAGAAAATAAGGATCACATGCTTCTGCATCACCAGCTAGGTTCATAAGCCATCTGCGATTTAGGAGACATGGAGAGGACTCTGAATACCAGCAAGAAGCCATGTTTGATAAAAAGTAATCAGCTCAAAGCTTCACTTAAAATTAGATGGTATGGAATGAGAAAAATACCCGTCTCTACTTGATGTCAGGCAAAAGGCAGAGACGTAACAAAACTAAACCAGCCCAGCAACATGAGAACAAGAATTACAGCACATGTTCCAAACCTGGAGTCAGGAATAAGATTTGCTTAGATATTTTATCCTCAAATTCCAGAATCTGAACACCCTACTCTATGGTCTTTTTTTTCCTCCCCATGTTTGAAGGAAACTATTTTAATGAATATTCTTTAGGAAAACCCTAAAATCTGGCTTTTAGGGAGTTTCCCCCTCTTATTCTATACTTAGCCACATTTGTTTATTTGTGCTTCTACTCAGTGGTATTTTGTTTGGTTCTCCTCTCTCGTTGAAAGGCTGTGAAGCCCTTGGGAATACAGAAACAGATCTCCAGACTAAAATGAGTTTTATGTGAGCTTTTTCAGACTCTTATCTGTGCCAATTAAGCACAAATAATTAATAAGTAAAATAGTCTTAACATTGTTCTTTAAAATCACGGGACAACTACAATCACATTGACAAAAGCCTTCCTTTAAATTTTAAATTAAGAGAATTTAATAATAATAGTGTAATGGTACAAATATGGAGTGAGAGCATATATTAAGCAAGTTATAGCAGTCTTTGCCTTTTTTTTTTTTTTTTTTAAAGCTAAAATGACCTAGTGGATTTGCTGTTAAAAAAAGATCTGCAGAGGCAGGGGCAATAATATAACTGGACCATTGTGTCTCAGGGTATAAAGTACAGTCAATTTTGTAATCCTGAAATGGCATGCAGTCCTAACTTTACAACTTCAGCCTCAGCAGATACGGAAACTGCAATCCTTCAGGAACTGAGGTCCTCGAAGATTTTTTGAAAGTTCCTTTTTGTCTCTCTTTTTCCTCAATTTTATTTTTTTTTTAACATGGAAGAACAGATCCTTTCTAATACATTGTATTTCCCAGTGGGGGGCAAAAGGGGCAATAATAAAGCAGCAATAACAGAAGCCTATCTGCATTATTTAAAAAATACAAGTACATTACCTCAAACTAAAGCATACTTAACATAAAAAGAAGAATATTTCATAGAGCGTTACAAACTTCCAAACATCATCCAATTTAACTACTCTTGCAGAACAAGTTCATGCTGGGTTGCTTTGGCGACAAATTAATAAAGGTAAAACTGCTCTCTAGGTCTCTAATGAAATTAAAGAAGATACTCTCTTGGCACTTCATGTTATTCACTGAATTTCATTTTAGCAATACTTCCATGTTTTACAAGGCACACTCCACTGTTAGTCAGATTTACTCCAAAAGTAGTCTCGGATTCCGAGGAATTACGTAAGAAGAAAAACAGTGACAAATAAGGGAGGGGTTCAGTCTAGCTTGATCCACCTGTACACAGTGCCCACATCGATAGTTATTCGGGTATTTTATGAGGCATTCTAGAAAAATGCCAGACTTTTCAAAGAGAACATTACAACGATATCCTGGTTCACTGTAACTATGAGAAGTAGGCCCAAGGGAAAACCGTGTATCAGGCCATCACGCACACGGGTGTAAGGTACAACGCCGCTAGCTGGACCGGCAACACTCGGCTACCTAAGGTTCAAAAAGCTACCACCAACCATGTATAAAATCACAGTTATGCCCAGAAGATTTAATGGGAGGACACAAAGAAAGGAATTTTGGAAAAAGGAACTGAAAATGCTTACAAAAGAGTACAAATCTCTAGACTACAAATCCAACACACATATGCCATTTCATCCTAGCTTCCATGTGCCTTTAATATAATTGTCAAACAATGCATATATTATATGGAGAATCCTAACCTCCAAGCACTCCCCAGGATCAAGGAACTCACATTATTTTCTAAAAGAACACAGCAACGGCACAAATGTTATGCAGAGTGTCATATCGCCCAGGAGTACAGAAAGAAAATCTGACACGCGCAGCAGAAAGTTCAAAATGTGATTTACTAACCTGGTGCCCCTGTGAAAGTAGTCGCTTCATACTGCTCTACAGAAAGAATCTTTACTATGAAACTAATCTCCAAAGCAGCTGATAGCCCAGAGGGGAGGAAATGGGACTACCCAGGGAATCCACATGCACAAGGAAAGCAGTTTGTTCCCAACTTGGCAACTTAAGTCTTAGCCAAGCCCACAAAGCACTTTAGCCTATAAGCTTTAGTAATGAACTTGAAACCACTCCCCATATGTTAAATAGACACTGGGCAGCAGACACAATTGAGCAAAGGCTTCAGGCTTCATTTTTGAACTTGCTGCCTAAGAAAACCATAACACACAAACTTCAAGAGAACCCTCACTCCTCTCTCACTCCTTAGATACCATATGAAAGTGACTCATTCATTTTAATAGAAGGAATACAGTCTCCCCCCCCACCACCCCCATGAGAGCCATGAAATGAATTTTACAATGTTGCCCAAGTGGTTAAGTGGTGGTGATACAGCACTGCAATTTCACTTTACATAAGAGGGACACATGAAGTTACTATTTCTGAGAGAATCAAAGGCACATACTGTTTTCAGATTGTGGGGGGGTGGGGGGGGAAATAGCCTTAATTAAGCCTAAAATCTCATTAATTTCTAAAGTCTAAAAATCAACTTAAGTTCAAAAGGAATATTTTTTAAAGAACCTTCTAAGTTTTTTTGAGTATAGTTAACGCACAATGTTACATTAGTTAGAAGTGTATAGCATAGTGATTCAATATTTCTATACAGTATGTTAGAAGTGTATAGCATAGTGATTCAATATTTCTATACAGCATGCTATGTTCACCACAAGTGTATCTACCACCCGAGGATCCTTCTAACTTACGATTCTGACTTGGTGTCTGTAAATCTAAAAACCACTCATAATTCAGTTTCACCATCTACATTTTGGTTATATTTATAAGATAAAAGATTTTTTGGTAGTATTATAGTTTTTAATAGTTTAAAATGGAACTGAATATGACTCTCCATGGTTTCAAACTAAGAAATTTAAATTTTATTTCTCATTCTAGAAATATGCAGTTGATAATTTCCTTGAGGCATTTAGATCTTAAAACAGTCCATAATGTCCCAGCACATTGCTCAAGAAATAATGAAAATCCACGCTCTGATTTTTAATGTAACGTGTTCACAGTACCATACACAGTTTGCCCCTAGTTTTCAACTCCAAGGACAGTTTTAATTGTCATGGCTTGCTTCCATGATTTCTACTTTATTTAAAGAAGACCTATTTAACATAATGGTCAAGATTACCTGACTCTGTTGTTTCTTCTAAGCCAAAAGATTGGACCAAATATTCAAGGAAAACTCGACTCACTTGCTGCCAAACAAGATTTACATGTATTGCTGGCAAAATCAAGTTACTCAAAACCTGTGAAACTTAAGCCATTAGCATATAAGCGTAACAAGATCAGGCATGAAAAACCTGGGGACTCCTTGAGATCTCACACATGCCCCACCTGCCTCCCCACCTACTCCCAGGTCAGGGCTCAGCGTTATCTCATGGAGTCACTTTAGAACGACGAGGTTGAGACAGTCACCTCAGTGAGAAAACGAGGTTTAAGAGGCCCTTGCCTTAAAAAGGAGCCAGAACCCCACCTGGTGGCAAAACCGAGAAAAGGCTAGAACAGTTAAACCTCAGGGGAAATACAACTCTCCTGCCGGAAGGAAAACAAAAAAGCAGAAAAGGATCAGTTATAAGAGTACATTAATGTCACATACAATGTGTGGTAAGGGTCATGGAAAGTTTTTTCCCCCCACAAGCGCAGAATATTTCTTAAGGATATGAAAGCACTCATGCAAAAAAAAATAATTACACTAAAAACCACCTCTTTTAGGTGGATCTGGTTTGCAAACATATACAATGATTTACATTCCCAAAAAAATCCTCTGATAAGTAGTGTTCATCACTCCTTTACTCAAAAAAGCTGTGAGAAAAATGCCTGCAAGGTCAACATCATCTCTGAAATGGAAGAAATATGGATAAACCCCCAACTCAACTAGCTAAGTACTGATGGGACAGTGTCCATCACTCTATTAAAAAGCTGTATCCCTAAGATTGTTCCTGCCTCTCTGTCACAAGTATTTCTTTCTGTCTCATATAAATTATTTCTGCCAATAATCAATGTACAATATCAACCTCGATGGAGATGAAGAATAGTTAAATACTGGGTTTCAAATTACACTAGAGTAATAAACTCCAGAGAAAAAAAAAGTATAGCAGGATGTGACTTTTAAATAAACCCAAGTCACACTACTGAAACTAAAACTAATAATAATAGCAGCTACAAGAGCTTAAATGGTGGACATGGTTCTAAACTGCTTCACAAGTAGTAACTCATTTAAATCTCACTACTGTCTTATACATTTTACAGATGGGAAAACTGAGGCCCCTAAAGGGTCAGTACTTGCCAAAGAGCTAGCGGTGGAGCTGGGATGAGAACGCAAGCAGTTTGGCTCTGATGTATGTGCTCCTAACCATGTACTTTAATAATTCCGTCCTCCCGAGTGCATACCACCTGGAAAACCCTGCCAGACTCTGGTCAGACGCAAGGGAGGGGCAGATGGGAGAGGAGAACTGCTCCGTAGACAGTCCTCATGATGGTGCAGAGTGGGAAAGGCTTCGCAGCCAAAGCAGCCGCAGAACTGAGACCAGAAGACTACATGGCAGGTAAGGGATCCCCAGGCAGAGGGCACACCCACTCAGCCTTCCAAGGCAAAGAGTTTGGAAATGGGGAATGGGCCACTGGAGGGACCACAGGGAGCAGAAGAAAACGCTGCAAGGGAGGCCAGAGCCCTCTGATGTCAATTTCACAGAGGCAAAGAGGCATCCAGAGAGTTTAAACCGGAAAGTGGCCAGATGTGCGTGTTGGAAAGCTAAGTAAGGAGCCAGGCCTTGTAGAGTGAGTAGAAATTAAGAAGACATTCCAGGTAAAGGGCAGGGCAGACCAGTGCTTTCAAATGTACAAGCTTACACTTCCCCAAGTGTTACGGAGGAGGCTGGGGCGGTCATGTAGGCAGCAGGGATGCTCGCTAGTTCTCCTGTGGAAGCTAGGTTCGGGGCCTGAGCCACATGGGGGTTGTTGAGGCCACCCACAGAGCTGGGAACACGGGAGGAGGAGCAGGCTGGCGGGAGGAAGAGGGATGGCATAGCCAAGCCCAGGAGCTGGACTTTGGAGGCAGAGCGGGAGGTCCCGCAGGCCAGCCGGGGGGGGGGCGTGCAGGAGCCACAGGTCTGGCGCTCCAGCTCCCAGCCCGTACAGAAGGCACACAGCTAGCAGACACTGCACAGAAAGGATGAAGGACTGCAGCTGGCGGACAGCAACAGGGCACAAGTGGGTTTGCCCTGGAGAGCACACGGCATAAGAGTAAAGGCTGAAGTTTGGGTTGTTGGTTTTTTTTTAGACTTATTATTTATTTTAGAGAGAGAGAGAGAATGAGCAAGTGGGGGGAGGGGCAAAGGGAGAGAAAATCCTGAAGCAGGCTCCCTGTGAGGAGCCCTACAGGGCGCTGGAGCCCAGGACCCTGAGATCAAGACCTGCGCCGAAATCAAGAGTTATACGCTCAACCAACTGAGCCACCCAGGCACCCCAAGGCTGAAGTTTTAAGGCAAGGAGTTTCTGAGGATCTCGGACAGAATTCAAGACAGGGGTGGGGAAAAATTTCGTTTTAATTTTTACTAACCTCCAACTGAAATTGAGCATTCCCTTCCATTACAAATGTATGCAACAATCCACAGCAAAAGTAGCCATACCTGTGACTTGTCACAGTAGAAATCAAAGATATCTTCATATCATGTTACAGCTATTGCAAATACCTCAAAGTATCTTTTCCACTCATCACTACTTCAAAATTATAGTAGTTACTACACCTGCCACCAGTTCTTGATACGTAATGCATTAATAAAGGATATATATTATAGTATTACACATTTTTTGGTATATGGATAACTGTATATCAGTATAATTGGTTTACTTTGTAATCCTATGCATTCTAATTTTATGCATTTAAGTTTAGGCATTTAAGTTTATGCATTAAACATTATTTGAAAAGGAATTCATTAACTTCACTAGAATGCCAAAGGCACCCAACGGTGCACACACAAAAGTAAAGAACATCTGGGGGCGCCTGGGTGGCTCAGTCCGTTAAGCATCCAACTCTTGATTTCAGCTCAGGTCATGATCTCAGGGTCATGAGATCAAGTCCCACTGTGGCAGCCTCCTGGCTCAGCGGGGAGTCTGCTTAAGATTCTCTCCCTCGGACCCTCCCCCTGCTCACACGCACACACTCTCTTTCCCTGTAAAATCAATAAATAAATCTTTAAAAAAAAAAAGTAAAGAACATCTATCTGATTTAAGGGGGAAAAGAAAAAACCACAGAAAGATAGTTTTAAAAGGAAATTCAGAAAAGGGGGGACCCAGTATGAGATGATCCAGTATTCAAACCCAGGCACTCTGACTTGTGTTCTTTCCTCCACCAACTGCACACCCTAAAAATAGTATATAAAAATACATCATCCCTTCATTTGTGTCAACAAAGTGCTTTCACATGTATCAGCTCATTAGCTCATCACAAAGATCCAGAGTAGGAAAAGTCAACCCCAACGGTGTGAAACTTCAGAGAGGCCACAACCCGGGAAGACACCTCTCCTGGGGGGTGGGGGTGAGAGGACGTGGCGTCTGCCCTCCTCGCTCTATGGGGCTGCAGTCGCGAGCACAGAAGAGCGTGTGAAGTCTAGCCCTTTTATCAAATCAGCTAGAACCTGACCTGGAGAGGAAGGAATCGTGAGTGCAGAGCCCAATGAGTGGATCCTGCTTCTTTCCAAGCTTCCATCTCCAGCCAAGGCTAACAATTTATTTGGATCCTTTGCTCAAAGCTCTTTCATTTGGTTCTCATTGGTGATCCAGGGTGAGTTACAAAATTTACAATATTTCAACTGTTTAATTTTCCTTTGGCTATAACCAGAACAGAAGCCTGTACTTAAGCAATTAGTTTGAAATTAGATAGACAAGCTGAAACAATGCACTCTCTGTTCTCTCCTCGCTGTACCCGCTAACTGGCGTTCATTATTTAATCTGTGACGCGTGCTGCCAGGGCTGCATTAGTAACAACATGGCTTATTGTCTTCACATCCATTCTCTATTCTGCAACATCTGTCATGGCTCAGATCTATATTTTATTTATTTTGCTGCTTTTACAAGGTCATTTTCTTAACTGCTACAAATTGCTTCTAAACTATATTCTAACCCCCCAAAAGGTAACAACATTTTGTAACTTGGTAATAAGAAGAAAGTTAAGGTGGAAGGACAGACACCCTTTTAGGTTACTGCAAATTTACACAAAATTATATCATTAAAACAGATTTTATCTCATGGTTGACTAAATAACCTATCTTTATTTTTTTTATAACCTGATCAATTCACAGAATCCTTGGCACCTTCTCATATAATGCATGCATTTCCTTTTTACAATGTGGCTTTATATGACTGACATAACATGGTCTTCTGAAAAACAAGTTGAGTATTTCTTAACATTCGTGTTAAAACATAAATTATTATGTTTATTAATGGGCCTTTAATTTCTAAGTTCCCTTTTCTTTCTTTCCATAATAAGGAGCCATAGTAAAAATGGTCACTTGCCTTCTACTCACATTAGAATGGGAATTAGAATGGGGAATTCCTGTGGGTAAAAACGGAAGTTCAAAATTGGTTTCCAGGCCCTGGGAACAGAATGGAGCCCTCCTGCTGCTGCCTCTCTGTGGACACGTGGACATGTTGGACACACGGACTCAGCACAGCCATCTACTGCATGTGCTGTGAAGGGTAACACCCTGGCCACCTGCCCTGCGCTGGGGGGAGGTGGGGGAGGGGAAGAAGGGACTGAACCTGGCAGCAACAAGCCTGTGATGAACTTCTTTCCTAACCACCCAGAAGCACTTCTTGCCTTGCTTGCCTAACCTAAGTAGCTGGAAGGATTCCTGTGCCCCGGCAATTCCTGTCGCCTGAAGCCACCTGCTTTTGTTCCTACCCTGTTTTCTTTACATTGCTCTCAAACAGCTTCCTCATTATACTTCTTCTACCAGTCACAAAGGTTTAGTCAATTTTTCACACCCCCTAGTTCTTCCCCGGCTTCGGGTTTATGTCATTGCCCCACCTGTGATGCCTTTCTCCTTCCCAACCAGTAAAAGATTAAAATCCTCCCCAGCTTTTCCTGGGGCAACCCAAACCCATATCCTCCACAAAGCCTTCTCAGATCATCCAGATTTAGAAAAAAAAAAAATGTTTTTATTTATCACACCTAGAACAATCAGCAGCAAATGCATTAGACAACTAATCATGCCTGATGATGTTTCCATTGTTGTCTGGATTGGTTATTTAAATATCCTATGGCATTTAACTTTTCATGTAGTTTTATCTATTTCCTCCAACTAAGTTATCAATAACAGCAGATCATAAGTTATACCTCTAAAATTAACCATTGTAGAAGCATACACCAGGCAAATTAATTTTACCTTATATAGCATTCATATCTATTTGCTGATTATGAGACTTAAATAATTTATATTATTAAATAGTAATTATAATAACAGCCAACACTATCACCACACTATCTCACTATACCCAATATTTTATTTGACATTCACATCTGCCCTATGAGATAGATACCATTATTTTCCCCATTTCTCAGATGAAGAAAATGGGGCCAGCAAGGTTAACTTGCCCAGAGTCCTCCATTCTACATTATTGAGCACCTAGTATGTGACATGCACTGTTAACAGCATTTAGTGATTCCAAGCAGAAATTCCCTATCCTCGGGAAACTTGTATTCTATTAGGACAGATCGACTACCAACAAATAAATATCACACCAGATAATGCTAAGTGCTAGTAAGAAGAAAACCAAAGCAGAGTAAGGGACTGGAGAGCGATCATCAGGTAGGCAGCACACTCCTGAGGTAGGGTAGGCAGAAAAAGCCTCTCTGGGGAGATGACACTTAAGCAGAGACCTGAATGGAGTAAGGTAACAAGCCATGTAATTATCTGGGGAAAAGGTCCCAGGCAGAAGAAACAGAAACAGCAGAGGCCCTGAGGTCAAAACAAGCTTGGAGTGTTCACGAACAACAGAAAGTCAGTGCAGGCAGAGCGCTATGAGAGAGCAACAGAAAAGAATGAAGTCAGACAGCAAACAGGGAGGTCTGATCATATAAAGTCTGCAAACCATTGCACAGTTTTCCCCCCGAAATATAATGGAAAACCCCGAAAGATTTTAACCAGGGGATTGGAATGCTGTGACATTTTAAAACATTACTCCAGTTGTGTGGCTAACGAAAAGACCAAGAGAAAGCAGATTACTTAGGAGAATCCTGCAGTAAACCAGGTGGGAGATGTTGGTGGCTTTGACTGGAATGATGGCTGTGTAGAGAGATCTAAGGTATATTGTGAAGATAGAGCCAAGAGAATATTCTGATGTGGGTTGTCGGTCTTCTGTGTGGGATGTAAAAGAAGAAGAAGTGTCAAGGAGAACTCTAAGATTGGCATATAAGCAATAGGGAGAAAAGTCCAATTACTGAGCTGGGAACGCAGTGGGTGGTGGAGAGTAAGGAGGAGCAGTGTGTTTAAGAGGCAAATCAAGAGCTCCATTTTGCATGGATTAAGTTTGATATACTTTTTATTTTTTTAAAGATTTTATTTTTTTTAAGATTTTATTTATTTATTTGACAGAGAGAGACACAGCGAGAGAGGGAACACAAGCACGGGGAGTGGGAGAGGGAGAAGTAGGCTTCCCGTCTGGCAGGGAGCCCGATGTGGGGCTCGATCCCAGGACCCTGGGACCATGACCTGAGCCGAAGGCAGGCGCTTAACGACTGAGCCACCCAGGCGCCCCCAAAATTTTATTTATTTATTGAGAGAGAGAGAGCACATGCAAGTGGAGGGATGAGGAGAAGGAGAGGGAGAGAGAGAATCTCAAGCAGACTCTGCGCTGAGCACGGAGCCTGACACAGGGCTCGATCCCATGACCCTGAGATCACGACCTGAGCCAAAATCCCAAGAGTCAGATGCTTAACCAGCTGAGTCCCTGATACACCTTTTAGATACCCAAATGAGGATCAGTAGGACGTTGTATATATAAGTCTGGGGTTTGGCTATGTAAGGCCAGGATTCTGAATGGAGATATAAAATTGGGAGTCAGTTCGCTTTAAACAACATATTTATGCCATTTGACCTACTGAGAATGGATAAGGCACAGAAGGCTAAGAACTGAGGCTCAGGGCCCTCTAACATCTAAATGTTAGGAAGAAGAGAAGGATATAGCAAAGGAGGCCAAAAAAGAGCAGATGGGAAGATGGGAAGAAAAGCAGGAAAGCATGAGACAGAAGCCAAGGGAATAAAATGCTTCAAGTATAGAGTGATCAATTATGTCAAAGGCATCTGAGAAATGAAGAAAGAGGAAGACTGAACTTGCCACTGGATAGAGCAATATGGAGGTCACTGGTGATGAGACAAGAGTGTTTCAGGGGAAGTGGGCACAAAAACCTAAATGGAGTGAGCTCAAATAAGAATGTGACTACAAGACATTGTTGAGAGAAATTAAAAACCTAAATAAGTGGATATATCATGTTCATGGATTAAAGAACTAAATATCGATAAGATGTCAGTTTTCCGCAAACTGATCCAATAGATTCAACAATCCTAATCACAAACATCTCATTGGACTTTTCTGTAGAAATTGACAAGCTGATTCTAAAATGTGTATAGAAAGGCAAATGACCTAGAACAGCCAAAGCAATCATAAAAAATAAGACCAAAGTCGGAGGGCTTATACTCCCTGACTTTAAGGCTTTGACTAGTAAGTCTACATTAACCAAGACCCTGTGATACTGACATGGAATCAACAAAGAGACTAAAGAGACAGAACAGAGAGCTCAGGAACAGACCCACACTTAATATGGGCATTTGAATTTTCACAAATCAACAGAAAAATCCAATAAAGGAAGGATCTATAACTGATGCTAAAACAACTAAATTCCTATATGACAAAAATAAATAAATCTCGACCCCAACCTTGTACCATATATAAAAAATAATTTCAGATGGATCATAACCCTAAATGTAAATGCCAAAACTGTAAATATAACACAGAAAGCAATAAACACAAAGGGAAAAAAATTAGACTTCATCAAAGTTAAAAATTTCTGTTCATCAAAGACACCATGAAGAAAATGAATAGGTAAATCACAGCCCAGAAGAAAATATATGTAAATATATGTAAATCATATATCTGACAAAGGACTATAGTTCAGTAAAAAGACAGCAAAAGATTTAATGGGACATTTCACAGAGAAAGATAAACTAATGATTAATAAGCACGTGAAAAAATGCTTAATGTTAATATTTATCAAAGAAATTTAAATAAAAAGCACAACGAGATATCACTACATACATACGCACCAGAATGGACAAAATCAAATGCTGGCAAGAATGTGGAACAATCAGAATTCTCATATACTGTTGGTTCAAGTGTAAAACAATACAACCATTTTAGAAAAAGTTCTGGCAGTTTCTTATAGGTTTCTTATAGAACTAAACATATACCTACCTTATAACCAAATAGTTTCATACGTAAGTGTTTAGTCAAGAGAAAAGAAAACACATATCCACAAAAAGACTTTTGTGTTTGTTCATGGCAGGTTTATTCATAATAGCCGAAACCGGAAAGAGCTCAGGTATCCATCAAGAAAATGAGAAACAACTGTTGTACAAACAATGGAATAATAATTAACAATAGAATACTTAATAATGGAATGATACTGAGTAATAGAAAGGCATGAAATATACAGGATATGGCTGAATCTCAAAAATATTATGC
The DNA here is from genome assembly GCF_004348235.1 of Phoca vitulina. Taxonomy (NCBI): domain Eukaryota; kingdom Metazoa; phylum Chordata; class Mammalia; order Carnivora; family Phocidae; genus Phoca; species Phoca vitulina. Next base: position 69,812,658 of record NW_022589711.1, on the reverse strand, counting down.
TGAGTGATAGAACTTAAAAAAAGAGTACATACTGGAGCATGAGGGAACTTCCTGTGGTGACGGTCATATTCCATACCTTGATACGGGTTTGGATTGCAGAGGTGGTGTGTGCATTCATGAGACCTCCGAGTGGTTCACTTAAGATGTGTGATTTCAGTGTATATAAATTTTACCTCAAAAGAGAAAATAACTATTAGCAAATACTAAACTCCAGTTAATAATATGCACACTGAAGAGTTTAGGACAGAGTGTACGGATGCCTGCAACTTAGTTTAAAATGTATCCAAACATAAGAGGTGTTGATGGACAGATGGCAAGATATGTGTTATAGTAAGTAAGACAAAACATTAATTGTAGGGTCTAGGTGGTGGTTATAGGGGTATTCACTTTAAAATTCTTTCAACTTTTCTGTATGTTTGAAAGTGTTCATAATAAAATGCTGGGCAGGGGAGAAAGTAAAAGGTAAGGAATTGGAGGCAGCGAGATCAGACAACTCACTCAAAAGAGTTTTGCTTTAAAGAGGAACAGAGAGGGGTGCCTAGGTGGCGCAGTCAGATAAGCGTCCGACTCTTGGTTCCGGCTCAGGTCCTGATCTCAGGGTTGTGGGACTGAGCCCCGTGTCAGGCTCCGCACTCAGCCTGGAGTCTGCTTAAGATTCTCTCTCCCTCTCCTTCTGCCCCTCTCCTGCCCCCACCCTCTCTAAAATAAATAAATCTTAAAAAAAAAAAAAAGAGGAACAGAGAGGTGGGGCAAAGCTGGTGAGAGACAAAGGATTAAAAGGCGTATTTTTGAAGAAGAGAGATATTACAGAATGTTTGAAGAGTAAAAATGACCCAGTGAAAAGAGGAACAATGATGAAGCTAGTGGGAGAATCCTGTAGAAACCAAGTTCTGAACAGACAAGAGCACAAGACCAGGTGGGTTGTGGGTAAGGTGGACTTCAGCCAGGAGCATACACAGCTCATCCACGGCAAAGAGCAGGGCTTTGGGGGACGGAATTATGTGTGAAGGCAGGAGGATTTGGCAGCGGGGAGAGAAGGTGCTGCTCTTCTGACTGCTTCCAGTTTCCTAGTGAAATAAGCAGCAGGATCATTAGCAGAGAGACAGGAGGAGCTATTAGAGGTTTGAGCAAAGAGGCAAAGGTGTGAAATAGTTACTCGGGAGAGGGAAAGAATGAATTGACTGGGGAATGTGATAGGATTGCCCAAGAGTGCTGAGTGCCACTGGAGAGGGTGGGGTGATCAACTTAATGTCATCAGAGGGGTGTGTGTGTGTGTGTGTGTGTGTGTGTGTTTCCCAGGTATGCTCAGCTGTTTGGAGAGGAGTGCAGAGTAATGCCTGTATAACCCTGCTTTTTACCAGGACTGGGTTTTTCAGGAGAGTAAGGCAGAGGGAGGAGAGGGGCAACACAATGGACCACAGATGAAAAGGTGAGTAGAGGGGAAAGGCAGAACACACGGGGCACTGATGGAAAGCAAAAAGGTAGCAGTCAAGGGCTGGAGGTAAAAATCGATCTGGGAATATCAGAAGTGAGCAGAAAAGCTGGTGGATGGTGGAGCTGGGATTTGAACCTACATGTCTGACTCCTGTGTCCACTCTCCTAACTGTAACACTCTCCAGCATCTTCAGCCCTCTGGCCTCTATAATTCTCTGTGCTTGGACAGTGTGTGTACCCATTTGGTCTAAGACTCTTAGGTACTATTTGCCCTCACTTAAAAATAATTTCTATAAAAATGTTCTTTATTTTCATGGAATGGGAAATACAAGACAAAGAGTTGGTATGATTTTCCATCCTGACAAATTGGCTAGAAGAGAAAAATCTATTCTCCTGTCTCTTAACACATGCCTTCTGGTCTTATATTTCCCACTCCTAAAGAGAATGAGTTGCTACTCGGAACAAAATAAATAGAACATTAGAAGGATTTGAAGAAACTAGACTCAAAGTAATTATTTCAAAAGAATTTATTTTAAAAATATTTAAGCATTGGGGCTCCTGGGTGACTCAGTCAGTTAAGTGTCTGACTCTTGGTTTCAGCTCAGGTCATGATCTAAGGGTTGTGGGATCGAGCCTGGATCAGATTCCACGTTCAGTGGGGAGTCTGCTTGGGATTCTCTCTCCCTCCCCCTCTGCCCCTACTCACACTTGCACTCTCTCTCTCAACTAAATAAACAAATAAAATCTTTTTAAAAATTTAAGCATTAAGTCACCTCACTCTCAAGAAAAAAAAAAAAAAGATGTCATGACTCTTCCGGGCATTCAGAATTTTAGACGGACTGCTAATTGGGTATTTGAGAAATTGTTAAAGCACCACACACTCACTGGCATTTAAGCACTACAGGGAAAAGTCCAGATTCTTTAGCCTGGCCTTCTGCTATTCAAGTCCAGGCCTTTAATACCCCTCTGCACAAACATCATGTTCCAAGCAGGTGAACTGCCCCTCCAGCCTCACCTCTGACCTTCTGTTCTTACAGTTCCCTCCGCCCAGTCCATCCCTTCCACCTGCCCAATCTCTGCCCATGCACATCCTCTTACCCTTCAGGTTCCAGCTCAAACACAGACTCCACACCAAACAGTGACCACACTCCTCTGGAACTGCCAAAGCTCTACATCGGTACCTCTTCAGATGTCTATGCAGTTGTATCTGATATCATAGCTATTGGGTACCTATAGAATCTACCCCCTTTGCCAAGAATCATCTAATATTCCAACCTGGAACTCTCCATGATTTATCTTTGTATTGGACTCAGAATGCCTTGCACAGTGCCTGGCGTAATAATTAATCAATAAACAGCTGTTGACAGTACAATAAACATTTTAGAGGAACTAATGAGGAGAAGTTCAACACAATGGTAGGTGTGCCTCAGCATTCTGTGTCTGACAGTAAGTTAACTCGGAGATCCAGATTTTTGAATCATGGGCTATTGCCAAATTATCGTTCAAAAAGTTTACCCCAACTTAAATGACCATCGTGAGGTTCTAGCAATTCATGTATGTGCCTGACCAGTATAATAGCACTGTCCGATAGATACACAGTGTGAAACAAATGTGAACCACATGTCATCTTAAATTTCCTAGCAGCCACATTAAAAAGTAAAACAACTGAAAATAATTTAATGACATTTTATTTAACTGAATTTATCCAAAAATCCTACATAATTTCAACATATGATTCGTATAAAAATTATTAAGGAACTATTTTACATTTCTTTTTTTACTCAATCTTTGAAATCCAATGTGCATTTTACACTTAGAGCACATTTTCAGTTTGGACTGGCCACATTTCCAGTGCTTTGTAGCCACACGTATCCATATCAAACTGGACGGCACAGGTCTAGAATGTCCTTAAAGATAGAGGCTGCTTCTTTCAGCCCTATATAACTCAAGTGTGTAAAAGCACCAAGCTTGCACAAGGCTTGCAGCATAAAGGGTTCAACAGCTGTCGGCTCCCTTTCCTTTACATACAACAGATGCTCAATAAATGCCTCTGGGTTTGAACTTCCCAGGTGGAAATGGTGCTTCCTGATTAAGGCCATCAGGCTCCCTTTGCTCTGTACTCTCCAAGGACCCCTGTGACCTTAATGTGGTTTCACGGTACATTTTCCTGGTATAAGAATATTTTACTCACCAATAAACCATCTGAACTACATGGAAATAGTAGCTTCTTAAATAAAATAGTATCCTGGTCTTCGTCGGTCCCCAGTGAGTTTGATTTCTAGCAAACATGTAGGGTTCATTGACCCCTGACTGAATTCACGAAAGTGGATTTCTGAAGCTGCAAAGCTGAAGATTCAGGATGCTAGAGCCACGGGGGAGCCGCTCTGAACCAGCTGGGCAGACCAACCTGCTGTTCCTGCACCAGGGGTCAGTAAAGCAACTGAGTGGCCTAAGCACTTACTTGGGCCTTGAATTCTCAAGGAATTAGAATAGGGTAAACAAGTAAGAACCCTAAAAATAACCTAACCTAATTAAATACTATTTAAGAATTCAAAAGGCATTTCAGAATCTCTTAGGCCTCAAAGCAACATTATAATCATAAATTTATATTGGATGGCACCATAAAAATTGTTAATTTGAGCATTCATGTTGTTTGAACTTCTGTGATGTTTGATTACATACTCAAAATGCAAATGAACAAGTCTACTATATATATACACATATATAACACATACATAATACAAAGCTCAACCTGACAAAATTTCGACTAGAATAGGTAACATGGGAATTTCCCTACCAATTCTGGTCTCTCAAGCAAATGTTCTAGCCAAGCAAATATATCATACAACACACGCATTGCTCTGTGGTTATGTCTCATGCTAATTAACTCCCTTTATTCGTAGGTCATCATTGCTTTAAATCTTCCATCCTCTGTCCACCCATTCTTTGCACCTTGTACATTCACCAATGCATCCATACAGCCATTCACTGAACAAACAGTTATGAGTGCGCATCTCCAGCAGAATGCTAAGCACCCAGCATACAACAGAGAATGAGAAAATTTGGTCTTGGCCCTGGGGAAGCTTACAGTTGAATTCTCACTGTTCATTCTGCTTTTCCACTGTTAGCCTCCCTCCAAGATGCCCAAGGCTACAGGCCTATGTGGAAGGAAGTACCCACTAACAGGAACCTGGCTGGGGTTTTACTGACTCCATACCATAAATCAGGCTGTCTGGTGAATTTCCTTCCTTAGAATATGGTCATCTGTGTTCAACACAGGCTGACTTTCCAAACTAGTTATGTTGAAATGGTCTATCTGCACTGAGTATTTTTTCCCCTTCTTTGTTAAGATCAAATTACTTTGCATTGGCAATTCCTGCCATTTGGGGTGTTTTTTGTTGTTGTTGTTTTTTCCCATTAAACAAATACCTGGGTGCCTCCAAGTGGCTGATCCTTCTCTCACACTGCAAGAACTGACTGTACAAAATGCAGCACCCCAGAAAAACCTCACAACCACAATATTAACCTAAGTGAATTTATGCACCAGGAAAGGAATCTAAAGTATATTTGCATATGTTATAATTTATTTGATGTCAACATGACCCAGGAAATAAAATTAAGGACATTTTTCCCCTTTTAATGTTCACGGTAGGGTATTCATGTTCATGTTGTTTAATGCTCATGGTGTGGTGTGTATTTTGCGGGGAGGATGGCAGTTCCAGTATAAGCAGGGGAGGCTGATGCAGGATGAGGGCAGATACCCCCTATGAAGCAGCAAATCCATTGTGCCTGGGTACTCATTTGGGAAAATGGAATATCTTTTCTCTGATTATCTAATGAAATTCAGATAATACAAGAATTAATTTGGATTAAAAAAAGAGAGAAAAAGATCTTTTTTAGAAAAACTATTATGACCGTCAGCGTGAAGAACAAAAAGATCCCGTGTGCTTGTGAGTGCACCTGCACTTTCTCTTTGCGAGAACTAAAGGCAGGATATGTGGACCTGTAAACTGAGGAGACAGCTGATAGAAATAGGAGTTATCCGTTTACCAACCGCCAAGAACCCAGGCCAGGTCCACAGGCTGACAAGGCCAGGGAGGTGGCAGGCATGAACCTTCCCTTCATGCCCAGGATTCCCAGATCACTCACACAGCTGAATTCATTCAGTTAGCACATCAATAAACCAAACAGCTTGCCTCTGGTTTTCTAATAGCCTGTCTCTCATTAACTCCCCAAAGAAAAACCAAAACCAACAGACAGAAACAATGCAGCAACAAATAGAACTGAGTAACAAACTTTTATTACACATTCTTTGAATTGTTCTAAAAAACTTCTCAGGTCCCCTGAACACTGATCCAGGAAAGCACTGTCAAAATGACGACGAAACTCAGCTCGGGCCTAGACAAAATAGCTTTGACACATTTGCTAAGCTGTGGTTCTCCGCGTCTACAAAAACACATCACTGCCAAAGACACTCGCACTTATTAGAATTCCGTTTATATACTTCAACTGCCAAGTCCAGTGATCTGTCTGCACTTAAATTCTCTGTGGCCATTACAGGGGTTGGTTGGCATCCATTAATAAGACAGCGTATTTGAATTTGATCTCTTCATTCCAGGATCTACTGAATGCCTACTCTCTGCTAGGCACTGAGGATTCAAAAATGAGTAAGACAGACACAGACAGTCCTCAAAAAGCTGGCAAACCCATGGAGGAGGCTGCCTATGTGGCCCAACAACAAAAGTATACTGGGCACCAGCACAGCTGTGCATGAAAGGAGGGGACAGAAGTGGTTCAGCATGCAGGGAAAATGGGTGGTCAGGGAAGACTCCAGAAGGGCAGACAAGGGAGGAAAGGCACCTTATTCAAAGAGCCCGAAAGCTGCAGAGCACATGGTATATGCTCGGGCACTGAGACTCCTGGGCTGGGGCAGAGAAAGAGAGAGAGAGGTCGAGAGGATGTTTGTATGAAGCCATGTGACTGCCACCTTGAGAAAGGTCTGGCTTTGGCCTAAATGTTTAAATGTCCCCCCAAAACTCTATGTTGAAATGATAACCACCAAAGATAATGGAGTTAGGAGGTGGGAACCTTGGGGAGGTTCTTCAGTCACACAACTTTTGGTAGATCCTTCACTCGTGCATGCAACAAATCTTTATTAGCACTACGTGCCAGACACACTACTAGACATGGTTCTGGGGAGAGGGGCAGCAAACAAAACAAGACATTTGCTCTAATGGGGCCAGCACAGCAGTGGGGAGGGAGGCTGCAGTGACAGACATATAACAGAGAGCTCAGAAGAAACAGCAGAGCAAGTGATGGAGCAGGACAGGGCTCTCGTTCAGAGAGATGGTCAGGGAAGGCCTCTCCGAGAAGTGATGTTTAAGGAGAGGACAGAAAGGAAGTGAGGATGCAAACCACACCGCAGTGGAAACCCTTCAATTCATACCTCACTAACTGCAGCAACATTCACTGCACTTTCCAGAATCTGTGTCCACTTCTTGGAAGACCTTAGTAACTTTGCCCCTATCTGCTGTTACACCGACCCCTAAGAAGACCTGGGTTTCTCATGGAATGTTCAGATGTGTTCTCAAGACCTGTGGTCCCTTCCCTCCTGCAAATCCACAGTTATGGGATCTCCACGCATGGGGTCTGCCAGCTCCAGCGGCTTTGTGCCCCCTGGGCTCGCAGCAACTTTACCAATCCCTCCACCCACCTGACCACAAGGTTTCGGACAAAGTCTCATTGGACACTAGCTTGACACCGAGTAACATTCGATAAATATTTGTTGAACAAACAAATGAAAGCCCCGGTTCTGAATTACGTCTGAGGGAATAATATACTTAAATTTGGTAGAAAATCCCATAATGAAGACCTTATGTGTATTCTTTTCACAAAATTAAGCTCAACTACTCGCAACTCTGCCCTTACCAAAAGTCACCAACTTCTGTTTTCAAGTGAATTTAAGTCGGATAACAGAATTAAGTTTTTCAAACTCTTCACTGTCTTAAGATATTCACATCTATACTTAATATAAAAGAGTATAGCAGTTCTGGAATTAGTGGTGATTAATTCAAAGCTTTGTGAATATACTAAAAATCACTAAATTGTACACTCTAAAAAGGTGAACTCTACAGCATGTCAATCACATCTCAATAGAGCCATTATTTTTAAAAAGAATATAGAGAACTCTTCCAATAAAAGATTAACGAGCATTTCAGTCTCATCAGGAAAATCAAATTTGCAGTGCTAATTTTTCCTTTAGTTACAAAGCTATTTTTGGTTTGAATAAAGAATGAAAGGCACCATTCACATCTCTATATGCAGAAGATGGAAAAGGTACAGATGAGAAAAATGATTTGTGTGATTAAAAAATTGGACATCTTGCCATAATAGTTCTAAAAGCAAATTTTAAGTTCTGTTAACTTTGATAAGCTCACAACGGCTGATGAGCCTCAAAGCCCTTTACTTGCTTAATGAAAACAGCAAGAATAAAGCCTTAACTATCTGCGATAAAGAGCGGGGAAAACAAAGCAGAAAAATAATTAAAATGCACAATACCAGGCTCTCATTAGCTACCAATGAAAGATCAGTCCACCTTCCTCCAGAATATCAGAAATGAGGAAACACTGATTGGTTTTTACCCCAGCCCTCTCTAGATGACAACTAAATCATGGTATATGATGGCTTTGTAGTGTGTCAACTTGGCTAGACTAAACTACATGTCCCAGAATTACCTTTCTTGTATGTTTTCAGTATGGGTTGGTGGTAAGGAACAGTCTCTCTCAAGCACGGGAGGAAAGAAGGAAGGCAGCAATACACACACCTTTCCCCAGGTATTCAATCAAATATTAATTTAGTGCTACTTGAAGGGATCTTGCAGATGTAATTAAGGCATGTCATCAGTTGAATTTAGTCAAAAGAAAGATTATGATACTGAAGAGCACTGACGGAATTAGCTGAGAGCTCTTTAAAAAAAGGCTTAAACCCTCCCTGAATTCAGAGACTCCAAGCTTTAGCTCCTGTTCTTGAAGATCCAGTCCACTCATGATAGACTCTTCTTGACTGCCTGAATGTCAAAATTCTTACGGATTTCAAGCATGCTTAGCAAGCCACACAACTGAGTAAGCCAACTCCTTATAATAAATCCCTTAATCCATATAACCTATTGCTCTGCCTCTATGGTAAACCCTGACTGGTTCATGATATTGGAGTTATTACAATTGAGAAGACGGAGGAAGACCTCTTGGCATAGAATCATCCAGAAAGAAACTAAAGAATCTTACTCTTCCATGAGCCCTCTCCCAATCTCTTTCAATAATGATCAGGAGAACAGAAGATTGGGGGTGAATTTTTTCAAAAGATGAGATTTATAACAATTTAGAGATGGAGTGAATTAATCACAGTGCCGCAGCTAGGCCACGGTGCTTCGGCTCTGGCCAATGAGATGTACGTAAGAGAGACAGAACTCTGATGCAGGTCCTTGGGAGACAGCAGGCCCTTCTTCCCCCTCTTCCTCCTCTGCCTGCTCTGTAAATATGAGGCTTGGAGCTCCAGCAGCCAACTTGGACAAGCGCCACAACCTGGAGAGGGCAGACTGGAGAGCTGGAGAGCGACAAGCTGGGGGTGCCTGCCACCATCATGCCGGCTCAAAACTGCATGCCTCCATGACAAGCAAAGCCACTATGGGGGAGAGGGGGGTCTCTAAGCTAAACACAATACCTAGCTGATCCAAGGAATTTTTTCTCTAGTTTTCCTATTCCCGTAGCAGTTGACTAACACATCCATGTTGATGCATTATAAGGAATAGCTGTATTTAATCCCACTGCTACGTGCATGGGGACACACTGAGTGTTTAAGAGGACTAGAGCAGACAGCTACAGAAGTCCATCTTTATTGCTCCGTGCTTCTACACTTTGGCAAAAGAATACGAGAACGTTTTCACAGTCTGCAACAAATGTCTTCCCAAAGCCACTAACTTGAATTCCCATGGAGTAGAATTTCATATGGCAAGGCTGTGGTCACATCCAAATCCACTTATTCGACAGATTTGTGATGTAGAAAATTCCCTCTACTATCCCTTTAGACAGGCTCTGTCTCTTCATGGTGGCCTCACCTAATTTCTCCCAAACCAACAACCCTTGAACGTGTCTGGGGTAGAGTGTTTGCTGCACGCACACCACACGGTCACCTCAAAGCCTGTAATTCAGTTCAGTCGCGCTGGGCTTTCTGGATGCTCACGAACAGAACCACCAAGGTGGCACACACTTTGGCGGTGACCTCGCCTGCTCGAGCTCCATCGTGTCACTCTATGGTGATGAAAAACTGCCTGACACACCAGACAGCTGACAACTGTGAGAGAGACAAAATATCAGGCCCGTGACCAAGGGGGAAAATGAAGTGATTAATATGGAAAACACAGCAAGAAACATCAAACAGGAAAAAGTTGACATTTCCCTTTAGCTGAAAGTAAGCTTGTTTACTCCTCACAGGGACTATAAAAGGCCGGGTCAAAGTATTGACCTGGTGCAAAGTATCAGGTGTCTTCCTGACCCTGGGGCATTTCTGATAACTGCAGAGTCTCCGACTCCTTTTTTTTCGAGGGAGGAAAGGAGGCGAGTGAGCATAATCATAACTCTGAAGAGAGAAACTTGGGAAGCTGTGCGCGTGAACACAACGGGCCAAACCGTTCCCAGCCTGAGCCACGACCCATGTGCCTCAGCTCCTTTGTGCCGTTTCCTTCCGTTCAGAGTTCCCCAGACATTCCTCCCTGTCCGGTTCTTGGGCCCCTGGCCCCTGACACCGTTCCAGAACACTGGGGTTCCCTGGGGTTCTGAGCTCTGACCAGTCTACTTGTCGACGTCTCTCATTCCACATTCTCATGGGAGGAGTGGCTCCGTCCCAGCCTCCCCAGCTTTCTGACTCGCAGTACCCCCATTCCTCTCCTCTCTTTCTCCCGAACACCTCCAACCCACTGAACTGTTTGTTGTTCCGTAGGCATCTATTTTATCTAGTTCAATACTGAACACGATCAAACTCTGCCTCGCCTCTCAATTCCATCCTCCTTCCCTTTCCCACAGCCCCGCCACACACATGCCCACCCCCCATATTCCACACCTCAGTTCCCGGCTCCACCATGCACCCAGGGGCCATGTCTACCCTTGTATCTACTCCACCTTATTTTTCTACTTAGAGTTGTGGGGGCTGGATGACCCGCAAATGAAATTCACCCACTCTGGGAGTCGGACGGATCAGGGGGCTCCTGGCCTTCGGGCATTCATCTCTACCAGCTAATCTGCAAGGGGGAAGGCCCCCTTCAGACCGAGAGACCTCTGTGACTTCCAGGGGCCAAACCAGGAGAGGGCAAAGGGGCTGTCTCAGGGCCCAGCTCCACAGCGGCGGAGACTGGGGCAGTCAGCAGCTGTGGGAAGACATGGAGAAGTCTGTCTGCCCCCTCGCCTCTGTGAGTCACGGAAAAACAACCTGGCAGTGTGAGCTCCTGGATGCAAATGTATGCGAGGCGTCCAAGGTACACACCAGGTTCCCAGATCTTTCTAGTGCCTCCTCCCTCAGATTTGCAAACTTAGGAAAACAAGGCCGGGCACATGGCTTCCTTGTCACAGATCCTATTCTCCAAGAAAGCACCCACAGCTATGGCAGGGGCAGCGCCTCACCCTCAAATCCTTTTGGCCCGTGGTCATCAACAAAGAAGCCAAAGCAGAAGACTGCCAAAGACATGGGCTCTGCAAGCACAGGGGAGGTATCTCTCAGACTCCAAGAGCACCTGGTGGAGACTTTTAGTAAAGGTCCTTACACATCCATGTTTTTTTGTTTGTTTTTTTAAAGATTTTATTTGACAGAGAGAGACAGCAGGAGAGGGAACACAAGCGGGGGGGTGGCAGAGGGAGAAGCAGGCTTCCCGCAGAGCAGAGAGCCCGATGCGGGGCTCGATCTCAGGACCCCGGGATCATGACCTGAGCCAAAGGCAGACGCTTAACGACTGAGCCACCCAGGCGCCCCACACATCCATGTTTGAATGCAGACCAGCGAAGTCTCCATTATCCCTATTAACCTGACTTCATGTGAACCCTCATGCTAGCAGAGTCTGAAGACATTCCCCAAGTCTGTCTTCTACTTTTCACACCTACTATATAGCCCAGATAAACTTTTTCCCCGACACCCTCATTCAAAGTATTTCTACAGATTGCTACCAAAGTGATCTTCTAAAACTAAAACTCCAGTAGTGTGCTGGGCTGGCTCATCCTGGCTCCTGAGAACTGACTGGTAAGTCTTCAAAAATTTTATGACTTGGTTGTTAAACATAGCAATTATGAAAACATATTACATAAACTTAGAGTAAAATAAGTAATATTGAATCCAAAGATAGTAAGTACTCAAAATTCATCACTTCTTTACTACTTTAATACATTTTACTAATATCTATGTCCTTGAGGTTGTTTAGGTCCATTTTGCCCATATGTGAAAATACTGTGAAATGTGCTAAGGGGCATCTACTCCCTATAACTTGAAATTGACCATAATGGGAGTGGTTTGACATGGAAATTGACAAGCCTACAAATTATAGTTTGATTTTTGTTTTGTTGATAATCTGGGCTTAAAAAACTGATGGAGAAAATGTTCATAAAATATGTGGTGCCTATGTGAATTGTGGTATATTGTATTGTGAATACAATACAATTGTGAAGGTATATTGTGAATAAAATGAAAAGTTGAGGAAATAATTCTTTTAATACTATCCAATTCACAAAGATGCTTCATGAACAAGTGAAGTTCTTGGACATGCCTTCATTGTTTCACTTTGATCTTACTCCATACTGTAACAAGGAAACATCAACTACCCTCTTTCATCAGTTGTAACCATAGGTTGGGCTATAAACAAAAGAGTTCAGCAAAAACTAACAGAAACCTGTCAGAATCAATGAGCTATATGGACTTTACAATGAAGAAAATTGTATGTTTTATTATTCATTTGTAAATTGTGTGCTACACATCCTTTACATCAGGAAAATTTATAACCCCCCCCACACACACACACACACACATTTATTTTTCTGGAGAGTTGGTTGTTAAACATTTACCAGCACACCACTGCATAAATCTGACTAGGTGGTTTGCTGGTTCAAATCCCTCCATAGCTCCCTATGTCTGCCACCTTTTATGCTCTGCTTCAAATCCTCTCAGACTCACCTCATATTCCTGCCATCGGGATGGCAGCCAGTCCCGTGAAGAATCCGACCAGCTTCATATACGTGCAACCTGACAGGGCCTCTCCAGCCCAGGCCGCCCTGATATTGCTTCATGAGGTGCCCATGGGACTCCACCTGGCAATTAGGCATGCCCAATCTGAAAAAGTGAAGCTGCCTCCAATCAGTGGGAGATGAGAAACAGATAAAAGCTTCTCCCTTCACCTTCTCCAGGTGAGCTGTGCTGAGAGACATTTCCTAAGACCTCGCCTGAGAAGATCCCCTGAAATCAAGCAACTAGTTGCTCCTAGCAACAGCCAATTCAGTAACGCCTGCTTCCCCGTGTGACTCTCCCTGGGCCTTCACTCTTGCTCCCAGATAGCACTCCTATTAAACCACCTCACACAAGACTTTCCCATAGGATAGAGTCCACGCTCCTTATCTGAGCAGTAATGACCTTTTGAAACTGGCCTCTAGCTAGCATGTCACACCCTGGTTACAAAGAATATGCATTCTCTTTCCCATCCCTGATGCTTTGCTTTGCTCATCCCTGTTCACTGCTTAGAATTCTAAGGGTGTGCAGACAGGTAGAAAATTGTGTAATTTACGACAACCACAACCTTAAAATGAGGAAATTAAGGCCCAGAATTGAAAAGTCTGGCCCAAGGGGCTCAATGGCTAATTTAAGACAGAACTGAAAGCTCTCCTGGTTTTTATGGGCTTCTGGTTCCTAAAGTGTCCATGAATATCTATGTTCTAGTCCTGAAAGTCTACTGAATTGTTTCCTCTTTCAACCTCTCAAAATACATGAACTTCCATTTCTCTTTAAACTAATACTTTTTATTGCCTGAGCCATTTTGTCTCCCACTAAAGAAACAGATAGTAACTGACTTTTACTCAGTGGTTCAATCCAGTTCCTCCAGCATTTGCTGGCCACATTATACAATCACTCATGATGAGTGCAGTGAGGAAGACAAAAACGAGTAAGACATGTCCTTTACTCAAAAGGAGTTTATGATCCAGTGGATGAAAAGAGAGGGTTGTGCAGAAGTATATCAATATATGCTGTGATTGTTATAATGGGAGAACAAGCCAAAAAAGATTGAAAATATCTACTCTAGTTATTCAAAATATATATATAGAAACACATGCAGAATATGTCCACATGCGTGGGATACAAAATAGGAGCAAGAACAAGTCAACATACTTGGAAAACTGTAAGTTCAGAAAGAAGGCTATTTACAGATGTATTTTAGAGCCAATAATCATCCAGGATCAACCAATCAACCAATATATTAGCGCCTGTTAAATACAGGTCATTTGCTTTTCATGCCGATAGCTGCTGCGCTGTTTCAGACAAGCAGCAACCAAAACACTGATTACAATCACACAAAAAGAAACCTTTAAAAGCCTCTGGTCCAGTGCCCTCCTAAAGAAACCAACGTTCCATGTGTTCCTTTTCTTATCCAGTCTATTTCCCCTGAGGGATCCGGCTACTCTCTTTCTTCCCCAACAACTCAGACTTGAATCCTCAATCTCTCTTGACCTTTCCATCTCCCTCATCCCCAGGAGCCAATCAACTCCCACATCTGCGGCTTCTGCGCAGATCCATCCCATAACTGTATCCCTCCTAGCTTCACGCTCTTCTTCAGCCCGGTCCCTGCGTGGAGATTGGGCTGCCCCAATAATTCCTGAAATCACCATCTCTTCCCAAGCTATTCATCACGGTGCCAGGGTTGCTCTTCCTAAGCATGGTTCTGATCATGCTGTTCCCTTGCTGCCAAAATCCAAAAACCAAAAACATGTTTAGTTTTAACTGCCTGGCTCTCTCATTCTCAATTCCATCTGTTTCTGGTTGTTCCTTCCCCGACACCAACACTCAGTCCACCTATGCTAGACTACCCCCTGCTCCCACACACATCCTGTACTCCCCATCCCATCGAAAGATTGGGATGGTGCCGTCCCCCAAAATGCCCTACCTGTCAAGGCTTTATCCGCTTGCCAAGATCCTGCTCGACCTCTCCTTCTTCCATTAGGGCTTCCTAGATCTCCAGCTGTTCATTCATCTTTTGACCCTCTTCTCCACACCCTGTTTCCCACTACAAATTACTTATACTTACTTCACAGCATTTAATCTTTGAATTGTGGTTCCTGATGTGTCAGCTAAACCATTAGGTCAGTGCTTCTCAAATCATGGTTACCAAACCAGCAGCATCAGCATCATCTGGGAACTTGTTAGAAATGCAAATTTTCCACCCAGCCCAGACCTACTGAATCAGAAACTCTAGGGTGAGGCCCAGCACTGGGCTCTGATGAGCCCTCCAGGGGATTCTGATGTGCAGTGGAGTGTGAGAACCACTGAACTAGACTGTAAATCCCCCGAGGGTAGTGACTAGGACTAGGTTAATTCATTCCAGCTTCAGAGGCAGGGCCTGAAACAGACAAGAGTACTAGTGGAATTTCCGAAATAAATTGCCCAGAGTCACACTAAGTCAGTTGCCGAGACAAAATCAGAACTCAGGTTACCATGAATATCAGACCAGAGTTCTTTCCAGCATGACCACAGTCTCTAATTGTGAATATAGGCCATTTAAGTTCATGTATAAGCGCCCATGTGTTGTAGGAAATGCACTTAAATTGCCTAAGAATGACAAATTGTGCAATTAACAAATCAGGTCATTTTCAGTCTGTAACTTCAAAAGGATGAATTAGTGGAGTTGGTCCAGGAGGCTTACTTAGAGATGTCCTGCTTGTGGAAAAGGAGATCCTGCAAGAACTGAAGAATAATCAGCCACTGAACTTGTGCGCCTCAAATGTCTCACCAGGACTATGAAAGAGTAAATTATGCTCACAGAATGGAGTTAGAGGCGGACTCAGAAAGTTGTCTTTTCTAAAAACATACCATATTGTAGCTATCTTTCTTTTAAATGCATATTTTTAAGGAAGCAGCTTTTGACCAAAACATCTGCAAATACCTTAATAATGTGAAAAAAAAGCTGGCATTTACTGATGTAAGTTTCTAAATTTCTCACTTATTTATTTTGGGCTTCCTATTTAAAGTTGACTAAAGTTGGTTAAATTTTTTGAGAGTTTATTCTTCTTCTCTCAATCTTTAAAGGCTTACTACTCCTTAAGTGCCATTCTTCTTACGTTTTGTGATGGCTGTCATGTGAGCCATCACATGGGTAAACCCATTTTCCATTTTTTTCATGACTCATTTGTAAAACGATACATAAATGGAAGTATCACTGAGCCCTTAAAATGTGAAACCTAAAGAAACTTTAAAGGGAAGGGAAAAGTGCTCAGGCTACTGAGTCCAGGTAACGCTCACCCATACAGGAGTAAGACTGTCCTTTTGTTGTATAATCAGCCACAGCAGGAAAGTGGGCTTGATAAGATAAAAGGGGACCAGTTAAATGCTGTGGGAGGCATTGCAAATCTAAATGATGAGAATGTGCTCAGTAAATTATGATCACTTAAACATCCTCCACTAATGTAATTCTAAACTCATTTTTGCAGCATTAAGCAGTGCATCTACGTTTTGAAGAAAACCAAGCCTCTGTTTTGGGAAACGTTCTCCAAGCCTACCCTCTGAGGAGAAGAGGCTCCAGGGTGCCTGGAGAGCCCAGAGGCTAATTCAGAGCCTAAAGACTCTCAGTTGAGGGGGGCACCATCCTCTCTGCCCTGGGGCTGTGATACCTGCCTGGCACATCAGCTCTGGGGACGTGGTGAAGAGACTCCCAAGGCTAAAGAAGCCAGGCCTTATCTGAAGCAATGTATCTCCATCCCTGCCCCAGACCCATCTTGGCTTAGGTGCTATGACAAAGAAAAAAAAATCATATTCATTTCTGGTCATTCCTGCTCATTTTATCATTTTAGTTATAGACAAATTTCATAGCCTCTCTAGGTCCTTGGCCCTAGGAAATCACCGTGTAACGAAACGTTTACCATATAGAAGTCATCAGATTAACGGTCTATGACTTAGAGAATAAACAAATTAAATTGAGAAAAGAAATCCTGGGTGGAATCAGAAGATAGTATTAATATAGGCACCAGTTTGAGGAGAAAGAATGAGAATTGAATGTCTGATCTGGTTGTGTTAAAATAATTCTAATTACAGGCAATTAAGTGAGGTGCTTATCCTTTATGCTTAACTTGTGCTTAATTATTATGCAATATAATAATGACTTCTCAACATGTTCTAAATTAATACTGTTATTCTTTATGGGATTGCAATAGTAAACCCCTTCTGCCTGTCTAGCCAGATGTCAAGATCCAGCTCTGGATCCTACTGGGAACTGATTCACAGGCCCAAGTTCACTTGGCCACTTACAGGGTCAGCCATGCTGGAATGGGCCTCACACTCTTTGTAGGAGGACTAAGTCCTCAGTGGGGCATCAGAGCACTAGGGCTACGTGGGTAACCCACTGCACACTAAGCCACTAACCAATACTGGACTCAGAAGCATCTCTCTGGCCCAAATGGCCAGGTCATCTGGTCTCCACATATAATTGCCCACAACTTTGATTTTAAAAAAGGAGAACTTGCCTGCAAATAAAACCACTCTCTAAAGTATTTCTGTGTGTGTGAACTGGGACAGAAACAAGAACGCCTAAAAGCACTGAATTTTAGAACAAAATTAATTAATAAAATACAAAAGAAAATCTAGAACACTAAAAGAAGTAAATGGAATGAAATATTTTTAGGATGCTTTTCCTTTATTTTAAGCCAGGTCAATAGGCAGGTAAGGACACGTTAGACTTTTAGATGTTTTAAAAAGAGGTGAGATATAAGTTTACATACAGTCTCTTTAACTTTATTCTTTAATAGAGAAAAATACTACACACCGGAGATTTGTCTTAAAAAACAGAAAGCATGGAAGACTGGTGTGGGGGGTCCTGTAACAAGTCTACCATTCTCTCAGCAGTAAGACAGTATGCTGAGCAGCATTTTCAAAGTTTCTAGTTAAGGAAAATCTAAAGAAAAAAAGATAGGAAGACCAAACATTACTCTTAAACCCATGTATGTTAGTCCACTTCCTAAGGAGTTTTTAAAAGACAGATGCCTGCAGGGGCACCTGGGTGGCTCAGTGGGTTAAGCACCTAACTCTTGGTTTCAGCTCAGGTCATGATCTCCGGGTCCTGAGATCAAGCCCTGGGTCAGGCTCCGTGCTCAGCAGGGAGTCCGCTAGAGATTCTCTCTCACCCTCTCCATCTCCCCTCCCCCCAATTATGCTTTTTAAATAAATACATACATACATACATACATACATACATAAAATCTTTAAAAGACAGATGACTACAAATCTCCCTAGAGTTGATCTCAGCAATAATTTAAAATACTGAGAGCAAACTCAGTATACAGTAGGGCAAAAGATGCCATTTGACCTCCACTCCTCAAAAAAACCACTGAAATACATATATTTTAACTTTACTCCTACAAAAAATTAAAAAAAAATCTAAGTGATAATTTCTTCTTTATTGCTCCAAATCAATAAATGCATAAATAGGATATTTAAAGGGGAAAAAAAAGAGGTAAAGATTAAAAAAAAAAAAAACAATAGTTTTCTAACATTTTTAAATAACAGGATTTTATTTGTTTGAATAAAATTCCTAAAAAAGCCAAATATAAGTAAATAACTGTACTGGATTATATAATCGAAAGTATAAGATAAATATCCATGTGTCCGCACTGATATAAATAAGTAATTGAATAACTACATAAATAAACAAATAAAGATGAAAAGATAAATCTCCCATGCAGACACAATCTAAATAATTTATAGAGCTACTACCCTTTCTAGGAGGTGGAGCATAACTTCTCATCTCAATAGTGTGGGCTGCACACAGTGACTTCTTTCCAAAGGGTTCAGTATTGAAAAGGGGAAAATAAATAACTTGGCTATGGAGAATCCTAACAAACACTCCCTCAGCCAAGTCATCAAAATTACCATCAGGAATAATACATCATGTTGATAATGCATGCCCTTGATACAATGTGATGAGAATGGTATTTTACCTCTCAAAACCCATAATCCCAGTCTAATCAGGAGAAAAAATCATTAAAATTTATGCCTGAGGGACATTTTACAAAATACCAGTACCCCTTTAGACAGTCAAGGTCATCAAAAACATGGGAAAGTCTGAGAAACAATCACAGGCAAGAGAAGCCCAAGCAGACAGGACTACTAAATGTAGCAGGGTATCCTGGATAGGGTACTGGAATAGGAAAAGGATACTAGGAAAAAGCTAAGGAAATCTGAATAAAGTATGGACTTTAGTTAATAATGCATTAATATTGGTTCATTAATTCTAACAAATGTACCATCCTAGTGTAAGATGTTAATAACAGAGGAAACCATAACTTACCCACGTACACCATCTTTGCAACTTTTCTGTAAATCTAAAAAGCTTATTGGGGCACATGGGTGCCTCCATCTGTTGAGCATCTGCCTTCGGCTCAGGTCATGATCCCAGAGTCCTGGGATCGAGCCCCATGTCCAGGCTCCCTGCTCAGCGGGGAGTCTGCTTCTCCCTCTGCTCCTCCCCCCACTCGTGTTCTCTCTCTCTCGCTCACTCTCTTTCTCAAATAAATAAACAGAAAATCTTAAAAAAAAATAAAAATAAAAAGCTTATTTTTAAAAAGGCAAATATACAAAATTATGGGTTTTTAATGAGATGCTTTAGGTGTAAGTGGGGTTTAGAGAAGCTCCAGAACTCTGTTCCCTGCCTCCTGACCCCAGCCCAGCTCCAATCCTAGCCTGCCCCTGAAACATAGAGCAGCTCGAAAACCACTATCTTAAAAAGCTGGGACATGTTATCATTACAAAATGCCAGCCCGTTCCAGGTGGTGGGGCAGGCGTCAGCTGCATGACTCAGTCCTGCCTTCAGCTGACCGAATGACTTAGACCACAAGCCCCAGGCAGGTAGAACCACATCTTACACGCACGAGCACATGCTGAGCACTGACGGCATCGAAGGACTCTGCTTCATAAACTCTCCAACAGCAGCATGAGCAGGAACCACCGCAAACACGGGGTGACACCTTTCACCGTCAACCCTATTAGCCTTCTCGGCAATAGATCTGCAAAAATTACCTCGCCATTAGTCAAGCCTGCTCAGTGCCTTCTGGTGAGATCAGACAGGGCAAACCTCTCCAACATGCATTTCTGGCCACCTGGTATCTTACAGAGTGATGCACACGCCCCAGGTTCCCCTCACCCTGCCAAAACTGCCCCTCCTAGCACTCAAAGAAGGGGGAAACAGGAGTTTCTCAAAATTGATCAGGTTTACTTTACAGTACTTTCATGCTTAATTGTCACAGATTATTCACCCATGGGACAGGTGGGTGCAGCTGAATCAAATCCTTATAAGCTCTCTGAAAATGAAAGGTGACATTCACATAGAAAGCCAGAGATTTTATTTCCCACTGGTCAGCAGTGACCCTTTTTCCAAATGGCAGTAACACTCCGCAATGAATCATTGCCATGAACATGATAATATTGGCAGGGTCAGAGAAGAACAATTAGGAGAGCAGTTGGAACCATTTGGGAAACCAGGGTTCCAACTAACATCATACACTCATAACAGCAATTTGGAGAGGCATTCCCTTAACAAGTAATTAGTGAGCCAGGCAAGTCCCTGTTGTCACAGAGCTTTTACATTCTTACATAGAAAACTTGGTATTCAAGAAAACAAGCCTGGAAGAAGAATTCAGATACAGATAAGTGCTGGGATAAAAATAACCCATAATAATGGGCTAGGAGGGATGAGTCGGTGGGCAAAGCAATGCAGACTGAGTGGGGAAGCAGTTCTCACGGTCAGGGAAAGCCTTTCTAGGGAGGTAACATTTGAACTTTTTCTCATGGACCTAAATGTTAAAAAGATGCAAGCCATGCAGGGCCTTAGGACAAGGGTGTCCCAGGCAGAGGGAACAGCGCCAGGCAAAGGCCCTATGGTGGAACCCAACTTGGAGTGTTTCAGAAACAGAACCCTTCTGACAATCCCAAGAGAAGGGCAGTGGCAGTTCGGAAAGGTGAAAACTGAGGCAATGCCTTCACATCTGCTCCTAGGAGCCCTGGGGTTCCAGAGCTGAGGGGCAGCTGGTGCCAAGTGGTGGTCAGGGAGGGAAGACTGGAGGAGGCAGCTGGCTCACTGTCCCCATCTAGGAACTGTCAAGAAGAACAACTCTCCTTTGGGTATTTTACACACTGGGATTTCACAGAAGAGCTCCTTCAGAAAAGTGGTTCTTAGGGGTGGGGATGGAGAATGGTAACCGTAATTTTTTTTAAAGCATGAAAATACCTGGTCCAGGTTGTTGACGAACAGTCTATATTTCCATCCATGATTCGTGCAGATATGTATTACCCAAACCCTTATAAAGATAATGGTCCAGCAATGCCCTTCTCCCATATAATGTGAAGCTGAAGAATGTGACGGGAAGGATGTTTTTCTGACATACCATGAGCTAGTTCACTCCTACCTGGAGAATATACTCTGTTCTTCTTAATTCTAAATACATTTTAAAAGCACACCTCTACGCATACACTCATTGGTAAAGAGCAATAAATTGTGCTTCTCCTATTAAATACTATGCTTCTATTAAACGAATCAGGGTTCTTCTATTACTTGCCATGCTACACTTACGGATTAAGAAAAACCAAATTTTCTAGCTAATGTCAAAATCTATACCCTAAAAGTATAATTATCAACGGCATACAGTTCATTCTCTCTAGTTATAACCAGCTTTGCTGCCAGAAGTCTTCCCACTACTTCTCATCACTGGGGTCTCATGAAATCTCACTCTCATTCAAGATTTCCTCCCAGGCAAAATTCATTTCTCCCTCAGCCGTATTCCCATTAGGACCACATCATCATGTCTACTCTAGCAGTAATTCCAGTTTGCTTGGTTATTTATGGATGTCACTCCTACACAATTTGGGACAGAGACAGGAGGGCAATGTGTGAAAGAGGGGACCGAACATTTCCTGTGCCATTTCTATGTTCCAAGCTCTATGCTAAACACTTCCTAGGCACTGTTTCCTGCAGTCTTCACAACAGTCCTCTGACACAGGTATGACTTTTATCCCTGTTTTACAGATGGAGAAACTAAGGCATAGAGAATTTTGAAGTTACTTGTCTTACACCACATGGTGCTAGAGTCCTCTGGATCTGAATCCAAGCTCTCTGGCCTAAGGCTGAGGCCCATAGTCATTATCTCTCCCAGTGGGGACTTTGTGGAGCCCAGCTGTGCCTTACAAGCCTCACAGACCTGCTTTGCTTAGTCAGTGCCCCATCACCCTGCATTTCCCGCCACAAGAGTAGCAGGCTGGTGTTGGGATTGAGGCGAAGTAAGGGTTGGGGTTAGAGTCCTTGCTCCATGTTCCTAGTTTTGAAATATCACCATCTACATATCCCAACAGGTGGGTTTTTCCTTAGGATAAAAGGATTCTGGCTGGATTTCCCCTCTCCTTTTTCTGTTTTGCTGTGGTGGTAGTGGTTCTTTTTGACATCACAATCATGTTAATATCACAAATATACTTCATCTCCAAATCCTGTACCCTAACCGTGGCTTCTACGTTTTTATTCCAAAGCGGGAACAATGGTGAGGTTTTTAAAACAATGTCAGATTTCATCTTCAATTTGTTATTCTTCCTACTCAGCCCTTTTTATCAAATTTCCCACTTTGGGTTCTGCATATTCATATCACCACTCCTCCATACATCTGGAACTGTTTTCCTGCTCCAAGCCATGGAACCCCCATCCCAATTCATTGCTACCTCTCCAATCTCATTTCAAAGGACTCTTTCATCAAAACTTGGGTAGAGAACATTGCAGAAAAAAAGGCCAAAAAAAAAAAAAAAAAATGAGTACAGATGATAAATCCCATAGACTGTTCACTCCACATCTACAAATGTATTTGTAAGAATAGTTAAATGGCACGGTAGAACAAATAACTAAGTAAAACATTAGCCATAAAAACCTTCTTTTTGGGAAATATCTGTATGTTTTGAATAAAATGAATCACACCATCTTCCTTCATCCATTAAATGCACCTTTTCATTCAGCTCACAACTATTGTTCACCACAATGGACACTGGAGACACAAAAATGGCAAAAACACAGCCTATGGCCCCTAGGACCTTTCCCTCTCACAGGGAAGATAGATAACGAAGAAAACAAGTGCAAACCTAGTGATTCCAATATCATGCTCTATATAAAATCCATGCATACAAAAGTGGTACAAACAAAAATAGACTGGATTGGTATGAAGATCCCCAGCAAGGGCTAAAGAGTCCCCTGATATCTCATTGTCCCCATCCTTTGTTGATTAACAATGGTTTTAGTGCTCGCTTTGGCAGCACATATACTAAAAATGATTAACAATGGTTTTAAGCAACATTAAAGTCACTTCAAGATAAACCAAAGGAAAGATACTTTTCAACTCCGTTTGGCATCTCAAAGGGCATTAGGAGGTAACACACTGAAATGCAGCCTTGTAGAAAGAGCTGGTAAGGTTTTAGCACTGTCTTCTCCTTCTGCATGCCCTCTTCCACCTCCTCCTCTCCCTGCCCACCATTTTTCTTTTCCTGTGTTTGGTCCTTATTCTCCCTCGTCCAAATGTACATCTCTAAAAGCTGACTTTGGGGGAAAAAAATCACTGTTGAATAGTGAAGTTTGATTTTCCTGTTCTTAATATAAAGTTTGTCAGTTTATGCCCTTAGTTGCATCTCTCTCTATCTCAACAAAAGGACCAACCAAATGAAGTTATTTTTATTTCCATGTTGCTCTTGGCTGATTTTCTTTCGTGCGTCAGAGGTTTTCAAAAGGTTCCCAACTCGAGATCCAAAAAGCTCAAAAAACGATTGAGTACAGAATAAATCTATTCCCTTCATGCCGAGGGGAGCCCAGGGCCACAAGCATCACCAACAACTGGGGAAGGAATCTGGATCCGGAGCCCTAAGCAGCAAGCCTTCCCATGGCCCACAGTTGGCCATAAGCTTCTGCTCCGTGCACCCCTGACATCCCCCAGGACTTAACTTAGCAGATGAGCTCCAGAATGGTCAAAATGATTATTAAAATACTGAAGCATTTCCCCCGATTGGCAAATACTCCCCTCCTCCCCCCCCCCCAAAAGAACAAAACAAAACACACACCGTGGCCTTTCCAGACCTTCCCAGGATCCCTATCCCAACCTCCTCAATCAGGAGGTAAGGCTTCGTTAGCCCAATAGAAGGTTTGCAGGACCCTGACCTGGGAATATTGGACATAACCAAACTCCCCTTTAAGTTCCTCTTCTGAAAAATGAGGGAGTCGAACTGATTTTCTGATTGCAATTATGTCAAATTATTTCTCCCTAAGGACAAGGACAAGCTAGGAATATCACAACCTGAAAAAAGTTTATTTGTTAGGAGGATGGAATCTCAGGTTCTACTGTACTGGTGATAGAGCCATGCCCAGATGCCCAAATTCTGGGTACAGGCTGCCGGAGATGGGACTCCAGCTCTGCCATATGCTAGCTGTATGATCTCTCTGTGCTTCCAATCACATCATCTATAAAACGGAGATGATATTATTACCTATTTCCCAGGTAATTAAAGGAGGATTAAATGTGTTCGCGTTTGTAAAATGCATAGAAATAGTGCCAGGCACGTAGTAAGAGCTATACAAATATTGGTTAAATAAACCGATCATTTTCTTCTGTCCCTGCAATGTGTGTTTAATAAATTCAAAAATTAAGAAAATTTCACAACAGAAAGAGGAAAAAAAAAAAACAAACCCTGTGACACTACGAAACACTTACATAACATACACTATTGTTGAATGACCCGGCACGAAACATCTGGGATCCAGATATTACACTGCACTGTGAATTTAAGGAAACCAACACACTGGAATGCATTCCCACTGCAACAAAAGATATGATTTGTACAACTCTTTTTCTAATCAGGAAAGTCACAGGCTTACGGGAAATTTAGGTTATAAGTTTCTCATTTTCACTCTGCAACAACATTTATCCACAGCCCAGCTGGAGAATACATTTTATTGTGTGGTGCTAAGACTTAAAGGATTGTAAACATACAACCAGGCCTGGCACGGGGACAGCTGTCTCCTGAACACAATGACTCAGACCAACTGTGAGTTTAAAGAGCCACATCTCATGTGCTGAGTCCTCTAGCATCAATGTTTAGTAAACACCTGGAGTGCAGAAGAAATAGCTATACCCAACAGCTAGCTTGGGCAAAACTGCTTCTAGTTACTAAAAAGGTGCCATGATCAGAGCTCAAGCATCATTTAGATACATGCTACTGCACAGCTAAAGGAGACAAAAGTATTTCAATGTTCTGTGAGATATTAAGGGGAGGAAACTATCAACAACAATAACTCCCTCCTGGATTCCTCCCTCTCCATAACTAAACCTCACAATACTTTTATATGCAAATTTAAATAGTTCACCAGCTTATCCTTCTATAGTAATGTCGCAGATCTTTCTTGATGGAGATAAGACTGACTAAACACAAACGCTGGCTGTGGCTTTTCACCTTTCCTCTTTAAAAGTGCATTTCTGTAAAGCTATGAGAAGGAACTCAAACTCTGCTTCATGAGAAAACTAAAGCCTGCAGCACAATCATTGTCATCAAAATGTTCTGAAAACCCTGTAAGAAAGAAGAACAGTGTTCTGTGGATGGACAGTGGAGATGGAAGCACAACAATGAGAAAGTACTTAATGCGACTGAACTGTATGCTTACAAACGGTGAAAGGGGCAAATTTTATGTGATGTATTTACCACAATAAAAATAAAACAACTTAAAAAAACTCTAGAAGAGTTAAAGGTAAATGAATTTCATAATAAATTCTAATTAAGAAACCCACACTTGGTCATCAGACAACTTCCAAGGAGCAGGGTCTTCCACTAGCCAGTTTTAAGTGAATCAACAAACCTAAATGAGCTTTATACAGCACTTATCACTGTGATTAATAAATACTCTGACATCAGGGACAAACATGGTAAAGACACATCTTCCTCAAATCCTTAACTACTCCTGCTTTTTATATGGATTGTGAGTTATACTGGATCCTGAAAAGACACACTAGGAGCTCGCACAATTAGTTGAAAGATCCCCAAACAACCTTTAGAGGCTGTAGACAAATTCAAGCTAAAAGCCAGTGTACAAATTCACTGGTATGTACCTTACAAAACATTTAATACTGAAAGATCTTTATTCAAACAGGCAATATGTAAATGTGGTTTCTGCGAACAGTTCAAGCTGTAGATTCTTTTCATTCTTTACGCTTTCATTACACCACCATTAATTAGCCCTTTTAACGCATCACAAATGTCTCTGGGTACCTAGTCTCCCAAAAGCCCTCAGAAGGCCCACAAGGAGTTATCGCAACTGAAATTGGCAGACCTGGCAGATAAAGTTAATGGAACTCTCTATTCTGGGAAAAGACCTAGGGATGATCAAACACAGAAATCCTGTGGTCTTAAGCATCTACCTGCGTCTAGTACTTCCCAGAGTAAGTAAAGGAGGCAATAAACCGAGACTTGGAGAAGAAGCAAACATAGGCGTGGCGGTAGTTCCGGCAGTTCTGAAGGGCGTCACAAGATCCTATCCAACGCTGGGAGCACCCCGCTCCTGGATCTGAGACTTAGGTCCCAAACACCTCGAGTTGGAGTGAGAAAAACAAGCCCTTTAACACACGCCTCGCTCCTGGCCCCCTTGCCCTTGCCCGACTCCAGCGTCATCACCTCGTGGGCGCACAGAGCATCTGTGCGCCCGCACGCCCAGGACCGTGCATCTGGCAGGCTGGGCTCTAAGCCTCGGAGCGCAGCATTTCCTGGTTGGTCCGGGACGCTGGTCCCCTAGCGCCGCCATCCCCGCCATCCCGCAGCGCACGCGAACCCCCAGCGCGCGAGAGGACCCGGGCGCACCAGCCCCACTGCACAGGCGAGGCCCGCGGTGCACTCTGAGGGCACGCCCCCAGTATCCCCTGGAGCCCGCCGGGCTCTGCGCTCCAGGCAGCGCCCGCCCTGGCAAAAGCGCGCGCCGAAGTTGGTCGGCGTCGACTCTGCTAGAACCGGGCCCGAAGGCGCGCACAGGAGGCCCCCGGGCCGCCAGGGAGGCTGGTCCCGCGGGGCCGCCCGGCGCTGGCGCCCGCCGCCAACGCCTCTGCCAAGGTCCCGTCCGAGCTGGGCGGGGAGCGGCCAGCTGCGCGGGGTCGGTGGGAGGGACGGAGGGCGAGGGCAGCGGAAATCAGACGGCCGCGGGAGCCTGGCGCGCCCGGCGGCGGCGCGGCTCCTACCTGTAGGACGAAGGCGGCCGCGGGCACCTGCGCGGTGACGGCGGATTCTCCGGGCTCGGGTGCAGCTGGCACGGCTGGAGGCGCGGGAGGAGGGGAGGGGGGAGACCGCGCTGCGCCGCCGCCCGGAACTCGCCGCCCGGATTCGCCCCGGCCTGGCAGGGGTGGGGCGAGGCGGTGCCGGGTCCGGGTGCGTCGCGGCGCAGGCTGGCCGCCCCCGCGGGGACAAGGAGGGTTCTGCCGGCCGGGCCTCTATCCTCGTTCCGGTTTCTTCTTCTCTCTTCTCCCAGAGTGTCGTGACTCAACCGCATCAACCTACGGAATGTTCACTAGCATTAATGTTATTATTCTCAGGAACGCTTAAGCCACCAAGTGCCCAGGCACCGTTCCAGGAGCTTTGCCGGTGTTAGCCTACCTCGTCTACTGCAAAGTGTAGGGAAACACGGGTCGAAAAGGTGAAATAACTGGCTTGAGGTGACACAGTTAAGAAGTAGGAGCCTTGATAACATCACCTATCAGCCTTCTTCCAACTTCCTAGACTGGTGTTGCTGCTAATTTATAGGTAAGGAAACTGAGGCCCAGGAAAGTGAAGTAACCAGCGTAAGGTCACACAATTTAGAGAACACTGGAATTTGTGCCTTGATGTCTTTAAAACGCAAGCTAATTCAGAAATCTTAGCATAAAATAATAAGTCGGGAGTAAAACATGGAAAGTTCTCATTCTGCCCATGGAACTGTACAAATACAGCAATTTTTATGTTTTTAGTCCACCTAGAATAAAGTCTTAAAAGAAAGAGAACCTGTTATCTTGTGGTTTGACTAGCAGGCCGTTTGGAATAAAGTTTTGAATATAAGCCAGCCCAGCCTCATTACACAATATTACATTGGGCCAAGGCCGAAGTAAGCAATCCCTCCACATACCCCAAACTGTTAATAATGATGGCCACTTTAAAGCACTTAGTGGATATTGCACAGCTGAGACTGGCCGAGTTACATAATGTCTTACTGCAAACATGGAACTACATGAAATGAAAAATATAATGTTCCAGTCCAGGGAAAGGAAGGGGGGTGAAATTGCAGTCTGGAACTCTTTTTCCTGTAACTTATAGTTGCTCATCCCTCCCAAGACTACATTTTTTTGTCTTGAGCACATCTTTTCCTAATGATAGAGGAGTCACGCAGCCGTCACTCTTTCCTTGTTGACAGAAATGATTGATGTCTTTTAAATCCTAGAATACTGACAGACTTTTACAATTAAACACATGGCCCTCTGAGCAAACGGAGTATTGCCTAAGAAGAGTTTGGCCAGTGTAAGACAGGCATGTTACTGAAAGGCTGAATACTCTTTCCTCTTCTTCTTTCTCAAGTTTTATTAGTCACAGATGATTTGGTAAGTATTCTACACACAATTAACTGCACTCTTACAAGCTTGTCTTTAGAAATTATAATGTTTTTGATTGAGAAGCAGCAGGCTATAAAACTGCATCCCAAATTCGTAAGTGTCATCATTAAAACATTTGGCACTAACCTACAATAGGTCTTTCTATTAACTATAATTAAAAATAAAATTATTTAAGTGCCTTCCCAATAATTGAATTTCTGCTTCCCTGTGCTAGAGGAATCAAATAGTAAAAGGCCGTTGTGGACTGCCAAAGAGAAGTTTTAGATATAGTATGATTCTGTATGTAATTATTTCTATTTTCCTGAGCGGTTTGCTGATTGTTTGTTTTTGCTGTTATTTTTCCCAAATCTTGCCTATCTTCAGAGATGTCAAGAAAAAAATGACAACAAAATCCTATTATATATCCATCTGGATACACATTTGGCATTTTTATCAGACAAATGATATTCTAAATCCTCTTTAATTTTCATCTTTTCTTCTCAGTATAAAAGTGCCCATTTTTTATAATTTCCACATTTATATTTTATAAAAATACAGAATTTTGGAGATAACAGAAAACAAATTTTTTAAATTAAAATTACCTATAACCCCCCCCCCAACATATTACCCCATTGTTAACATTTTGGTGTATTCCTTTCTTGTTCATGTTCTATACATAAACAAATGTTTATTATAAAATTAACACCATGCTGTACAAGTTAGAGTCCTGCTTGTCTCATTGCTTGAATATTTATAAGTTGAGTATTTCTTACTCTAATTTTTTAAACATAATTTTTAATGGTTTAAAAATATTCCAGCCATTTTTAAATCTATTTATCTATTGATGGCTTTGAGGATGTTCCCAGACCTTTGGGCAGTTTACAAACATGCTGGAATGAACACTGTAAATACCAATCTTTATTGAGATCTCTAAATTCCTAGGAGAGAGTCCTGAAAGTGGAACTATTGGGTCAACATTTATAAATATTTCAAAGCTCTGTGAGATGTTGCAAAGATCTTCCAATATTAAGTATCATTTGCTTATATTTGAAAATGTGATGGATCAAAATCATATCTTGTTTTAATCAGCACTATTCAATAACAATAATGATGAACACTATTTTTTCATGTTTACTATTTGTACTATTGACTGAGAATGATATATTAGTGTCTGTTGCCTGATTTTTTTTTAATTTTTTTATTGTTATGTTAATCCCCATACTTTACATCATTAGTTTTAGATATAGTGTTCCATGATTCATTGTTTGTGCATAACACCCAGTGCTCCATGCAGAACGTGCCCTCCTTAATACCCATCACCAGGCTAACCCATCCCCCCCTGTTGCCTGATTTTTTATGTAATATTATTGCTTTTTGTTAATTTGCATTAATACTTTTAATAGAAGCATATTATTTATATATACATAAACATTACTTATAGAACACTCTATAAAATATAATGAATACTAATACACATATTATTTATAGATTGCTCTATAAAATTTGCACACCAATGTACTCCCCCAGATTTTCCCTCATGGTATTTTTTTTATATGTACAATGCTGTCCAAATCATCTAGGTCAGTTTGGGATGCCCAGCATCGATCATCTTTTATAATAGTCCCATTTTCTCTCTTTTTCTTTTTTTCTTTTGGGGGGAGAGGTGGGGCAGAGAGAATCTCAAGCAGGCTCCACACCCAGCACGGAGCCGGACGCAGGGCTTGATGTCACCACCCTGAGATCATGACCTGAGCTGAAATCAAGAGTCAGGCATTTAACTGACTGAGCCACTCAGGCACCCCTGATAGTTCCATTTTCTTATAGAGCACCTCTCCCCAAATGTGTATAGTCTCAGCAAGAGAGCAATTTGGGGCAGTAGTCTCCAAGGCAAAGGGCAGATCCTTCCTCTGATTCCCACCACCACTCCATTTACCCCAAAAGCCAGGTGGACCGAATCTCAAGGAACGAGGGAACAGATGATGTTTGGGGTAGGACTCACTGAGCAGAGGCAGAAGCAGCTCCAGCAGCAGCTTTGCCCTGACCAGGGCAACCCAGTGAGAGACAGTTTCCTACTTCCTGATTTTTTTGTTTTTAACCTTCTGCACTTCCTTAGTATTTGCTGTTCCCAGCCTTGCCTTAAGTCTGTGAGCCCCTGGTGCTCTTCTCTTTCAGATAGCAAGAGTCTGCATCCATTGTTTGCTTCACTGACATAACCTGTATGATTTCTCTGTCTTTCAGTCCACCTGATAGTCCCCTGATTAGCAACCATTCACTCCATTTATAAACATTTAATTATTAATGCTAATTAACTAACCACAGCACATACCGACTCTGAAAACACAGAGTACGGAGGAAGATATTTTATCCTTGATCACCTGCTGACATAAATCAATTCAGCCATCATAACAGTGACAGAAAGATGAGAACAGTGTGGTTATCAAGACTTAAAATTTTTAAAAATGTCTGACCATGGCTAAAACCAAAAATCTCAAGAGAGAATGAGGAACAGAGTACATATTACCAAGGTATGTGAAAGCTCTGCGTCTCTATATCTTCATTTTAGCTTTCTGTGGCTCATGCATGTTCTATAATTTCTCCCAACCCAATGTTCAGCTTGTGGGCTGTCTAGCACATGACTGTTTAAAAAGGGGCCACCCTTGACACCTCCAGCCCCAACTCAAACACCTGAGATGAATCTTCACAGTTGCCCTCAGCCAGTCCCTTTGAAGGGTTGTCTTATCCAACAGTCGTTAAATCTAATAACTTGTTTAAAATATCTCTATATTTTCAATGTTTACTTGCTGTTTAAAATTGTACTCATTTTTGGGCCCCTAAGTGGCTCAGTCAGTTAAACGTCTGCCTTAGTTTCAGGTCACATGATCCCAGGGTCCTGGGATTGAGCCCCATGTCGGGCTCTCTGCTCAGCGGGGAGCAAGCTTCTCCCTCTGCTCCCCAATTGCGCTCTCTCTTGTTCTTTCTCTGTTGCTCTCTCTCAAATAAATAAATAAAATCTTTAAAAATTAATAGATAGATAAATAAATAAATAGAATTGTGCTCATTTTCATGGATTTGTACATATGTATAAGGTAGCATGATTATGAAATAAGAAAACTTACAAAATAAAAGAGTAAATATTTGTTTAGAACAGTACAAGTGTATGTCAATTGATTGCTACAATTGTACTGAAGTAACTACAGAAGCAACTGTACTCAGTTTCCCAAAAATCCATAAGTTGCACAGTAAAAAAATGATCCCAAGAAAGTAATGGCTCTAGGAACCCAAGAAAAACAACCTATTTTTTTCAAAGCGACTTTATCCAAACATACTCGTGTATTTTTGACTTTTAGACTTAACATCAAATACAAGTATTTATCTATTCATTCATCCTGAAAACCTACTGTATTTCAGGTACTGTTATAGGAGCTGAGGATACTGCATGAACAGAACTGAAGCCTCTGCTTTTCTGTAGGAAGACAGACCTGAAATACAGAGGAAATGCTGGGTACAGTGAAGAACTATAAACCAGGGTAAACAAAAAAGCTTCCCCAGTGGGGATGGGGGAGATGGACAGGGAAGGCTTCTCTGATAAGATAACATTGGAGCAGAACAAAAGGAGCAAGCCTTGCATATGCCTGAGGACAGATCATCTAGGCAGAGGGACTAGGAGGTACAAAGGCCATGAGGTGGAAGTTGTTTGGTGTTTTCAAGGAAGGGTAAGGAGGCAAAGGTGAATAGAGTGGTGTGAGCAAGGAGAAAAGTAACAGAGAATGGAATCAGAGGGACAACAGGGAGCAAGTTCCTAAAAGGAAGAAGTCTGAATTTAATGTCAATTGATGTAGAAAGCTGCGAGCCAACGAATGACACGTCTGACTCGTTTCAGAAGGACCACACTGACTGCTGTATGGAGAATAGACTGCATGGGGGTGAGGGTAGAAGCTTGAAGACACAGCAACTGTTCAAGCAAGGGTGGACTCGAGCGGGAGTCGTGGAGGTGTTGGAAGTGGTCAGATTCTGTATCTTGGTAGGGTTAGGAAAGAAACCAATATTCAGAAAATCAAATATTCAGGATGAGCCTTAGTTGGCAAGGATATCTGTTACTATTTCCTGATGATAAAAAGTTCATGGGGAGATGGATTAGTGAAGGCCTCAGTGGGGCCAGTTAGTTGCATTAGTGTTGCACTTTTTATCTTCAGCTAGGCAAATGTTCTATTTGTTTGTGACATGTAAGTCTGAGCTCTTGCAGTTTTGCCCTGTAGAACTTAGTTCTACCACCTTCAGACCAGTTCCTGTACCATACATATTCCCATTTCAAAATTACAGACAGATTTCCTTCCCATCAAGTTTTTGACTCAGCCTTCACCTAAATAAACATAGAACCAATTCAGCCTTTTAGTTCCTAACTGCAGTTCTGGTTGAAATCAGATATGACACCTTTAGCTTCAAAATCATCTAGCTTCAGACTCCCTTCTTCTTCATTCTAATTAGCATTCTTTTCATTCTTTAAGAGAAATAGTTCTACAAACACTTGTTTGGCTTTATACTTTCCTAGTCCAGTTTAGATTTAGAAAGTTATGTTTGTCATACCAGCAAATGTTTTTGCTTAGAATAGAAATAGAAGGACTTGTTATAAAAGATTTCTTTAATGATAGTAAGAAAGGCGAAACTTCCCAGGGTGAGAGCCACTTGGAACCCTGCCCGTGTGCCTTCTAATCTTTTAGAACCTCCAGAGAATTATGGAAGTGTTTTCTTGGCAAACATTTGCTAACAGCTAAGGGGTTTGGAAAACATTTTCATCTCCCTGCAACATTTTTCATTTTCTAGGAGAAATGCAATCCTATGGATGGACACTCACTCTAAATTGTTGCTGGTATAGGTTCTCACACTTGAACAGTCTGTAGAATCGGATAGGCACTTTCGAACTCATGCCTTTGGCTAATCTGTAATGCCAGTCAGGACTCCCCTATGCTCACACCCCAGATAGGTATAAGCAGCTCTCAAAAACCTCTTAGCTTGCAGCTTCAGTTGAGTTCAAAGTGTTCCCAGGAATCAGAACTTCCCTGTAAGGACAAAGTGGAATGAATGAATGAATGGTTTCTTTATTAGGACAATTTATTTGGCTTACATTTTGATTTTGACTTACAGACCCTCTGCCCAAAGATGTAACTGCACTATCCTTATAACAACAAAAAAATCAGGGAGCAAATTTCACAATTATAGACCCTTAATATAAAAATACAATGAAAAAGACCCCTGCATAACATCAAAAATACTTTCCAATTCTTTACTCATCTCCTGTTCACTGCTGGGAATCTGCACAGGCCCATAGGCTCCAAAACCCTTAGGACCAGAAAAAATTAGGATACTCAGAATTTTATAAATTTGGGAAAATTCATATAGCATATATGATATTTTACCCCCAGCAAGGCCTGGGCTAGCACCCCATAATTGAACGCTTTATAGTTCTGCAGCAAAAGATGTAATAAGCACACTGCATGGAAAAATAAAGACTGTTAATAGCCTTAAATCAATGCAGGTCAGGTTTTGCTGTCAAGTGAGTTATGAACAAAACTTGATTTTCAGAGTTTTTTGAGTTTTAGAATTGCGGGTAAGGCATCAGGGAGACCTGAATTAAAGCAGAATTGAATAGACTCTACAGTCAAAGAACACTTTAAAAGACTTTTCCTACTCTCACCGATTCATTCAGTATCTTAAGGAACAGTATTTTCTTGCCAACTAATCAGAGGTTAGTTTTTGTAGTTTTATAGTTTTTATAGTTTTAATAATTGTAGTTAGCAAGGAGATCCAAACCCCATTTGATAGTCATTTGGGGGAAGATTTCTAAAATGAATTAGTAATGTCTACCTCCAAGTTTTTTAAAGTGGGCAGATATGAGCATTTTTACAGATGACACGTTTTTCTCAAGCCAGTCAGTTAGGAAGGAAGCACTTGCAAAGGTGTGTTATCATTATGTTCACACCACAGTCCAACTTTCCTTCAAAAGCAGAAATTCGGGGCGCCTGGGTGACTCAGTTGGTTAGGCGTCTGCCTTCGGCTCAGGTCATGATCCCAGGGTCCTGGGATGGAGCCCCGCATCAGGCTCCCTGCTCCGCGGAAGCCTGCTTCTCCCTCTCCCACTCCCCTGCTTGTGTTCCCTCTCTCACTGAGTCTCTCTCTGTCAAATAAAAAAAAGGTTAAAAAATCTTAAAAAAAAAAAAAAAGGCAGAAACTCTCACTTGCAATCAAAGCAACACTTTTATTTCGAAGGTATAAGGTATTTTAAAATTCTGCTGTCCTATCACAGAATTGCTAGGCACTTGTTATCCTAGAATAGACGGAATGTGGAACACTAGTGTTTTTAAAAATAAGAACATGTAATTCCTTTAAATTGGACTGTTCTGCAAGGTACTCAGCCATGATGAAATTGGAGACCTTGTCCATGATACAAAATGTTTTCAACATCATTCATCATCTACCAAGAACAGTGAATAGTTTACAATAGTTTAAAGACCTGGCTTTTGGACTGTTAGCTCTATCAGTGACATCTTGTAGCAATTTGTACACTTCTAGCTTCACTTCCTTTGCTGCAAGAGCTTCTTACCTCTGAATGACACAGTGAATAAACTTATTTTTGAAGCTATTTCTGTATCTTTATCCCAGAATACAAATTTTACTCCAGACAAAGCAGTTCTTCCATCAGTGGTGACATTGACACAGTTTTTCCAATAAACTTTGTTTTTGTTATGGAAATCATATATGTTGGGAATATATTTTTCTCTGTCAGTACATCTTCCTATTATCCAGCAGCTCTCAGCCCCTATCAGAGCAACACACCCTGTGTATTGTGGCAACATCCTCTTTATTATCTTTAAATGGAATTAATTCATAGTTTCAAAAACCGCATATAATGTATTGGCAATAAAGGAGAGGTAAGAGAAAGTAAGTTATAGTAAAATAGACTATTTCTCAATATGTAAAATTTTCAGACAAACCACACTAGAAGACATGAATAAAAGGATCAGATGTTGGTACTACCTATAGTGAATACGTTTTTATCTAAGACAGATTTCCATCTAACTGTTGTCTACAGAATTGCTCCTCAAATTTTGATGTGCATACAAGTCACCTGTGGTTCTTGTTAAAATATGGATTCAGATTTCACAAGTCTAGGACAGAGCATTTCCACTAGGTTCACAAGTGATTACTGGTCCCCTCAAACCTGGACATCTTGAATAGAGAGGGTCAACACAATTTCTTTATGTTGACATTTGAATGTGACAGTTACAGCTGTTGACTGATAAAGGTGTTGCCGTGAGTGACATAATTTTCCAAATAGCCTCAAATCAATTCAGGTCAGATTTTGCTGCCAAGTGAGTTACAAACAATCAGCTCATGATTAATGACTGGACAAGAGTTCTTGGTAAATAACTCTTAGCAAAGTTCCAAAGTACAGTTTTTCCTCAATTTGTACACTGGTTACATTCTCCAAAACTGCAATGTATATGAAAAGTGTGCAAACAATATTTTGAATTTATACATAAAACCATTTAGGTTCTAGGCTACTAGCAGGTTTTTCACTTGCATGCATGCCCAGTAAGACCTTTGGAAGTCGTGTGGGACAAAGGACAACTTTTCATTGTACAAAACCATTCCACACATAGCAGACTTCTAGCATCCCTGGCTTCCACCCATTACAGGCCAGCAAGTGGCCCCCAATCACTGTTGATCAAAAACACCCCCCATTTCCAGAATATTCCAGTGAGGCAGGCAGTATGACCTCTGCTGATTGATTGCCACTGCTTAAGTGAAACTCAAAAATTACTTTTAGCATTTAATTAAAGTGGAATCCAACAGAAACGCAGACATTATAGAAACATTCATTCTTTCCTCCAGCTGTATAGCAAGCCTCCCACACTGTGTAATTTGTTCTAATACTGGTTTCTCAAATTCTTCCACAATTTGATTTATGCATCTTCCACAATTACTTGCTGATGTTTGGTTGCTGTATTGTTTTCCTCACATTATTTTAATTATTTTTACTTCAAGAAAAACTTGAGGGAGGATGCCTGCATCTACCAAAATATTTTATTGAAACAATTTGCTTCTTGGGGCACCTGGGTGGCTCAGTCGGTTAAGCGTATGACTCTTGATTTCAACTCAGGTCATGATCTCAGGGTCATGACATCAAGCCCTGCATCAGCTTCTGCCCTGGGCATGAAGCCTGCTTGGGATTCTCTCTCTCTCCCTCTCCCTCAGCCCCACCCCTTGCCCCTGTTCACACATGCACGCTCTCTCTCTCAAAAATAAACAAATAAATAAATAAATAACAATTTTCTTTTTATTAATAAATAACAATTTAATCTTTTCTTCCTACTCTTCTGAAAGTTGTAAGACAAGTTATCTCCTTTGGGTTGTACAGTTTATTTATTTTTAAAGATTTTTTTCATTCGAGACACAGAGATACAGAGAGAGAGAGAGAGAGAGAGAGAGCATGAGCAGGGGGAGAAGCAGAGGAAGGGGGAGAAGCAGGCTCCCCGCTGAGCAGGGAGCCCGATGCGGGGCTTGATCCCAAGATCCTGGGACCATGACCCGAGCCGAAGGCAGATGCTTAACCATCTGAGCCACCCAGGTGCCCCATGGGTTGTACAGTTTAATGTTTGCTCTCAGAAATTCTGATTTTTAGGTAATAAATAAATTACAGAGTGTATTCTTATGTTAATCCTATTCTTACATAATCACTGTAAGAAAATTTCTATAGGCTTCAATCTTATGCAAATAGGTTGGTTAATATATAATATATACAAACCAAGGAATCTTTTCTCATCACTTTGTTTACAAAGCAAGAACTTTAAGAAGTCTGTTAGGCTAACACTTAACAGAGATTGATATTTGCAATAAATGTTAAAATGCAATTTAGGTTCAATAGTTAAAAATGAGGAATATATTAACTTCTTTTTTTTCTTCGAGCTTTGTTTTTATATAATTAAGCTAGCTGTACACCAGTTATAGCATGTGGATAGTAAGCAATATAAATTCTTAATTTTACACAAATTACATATGGATCACCAAAATTTTGCATATAAATACTGAAGACAACAATGAATAAGTTAAAATCTGTTCAAAGAAATAAAACGAAGTAACTAGTTATGTACAAGGGAACACGCATAAGGCTATCAACTGATTTTTCAGTAGAAAGTCTGCAGGCTAGAAAGGAGTGGCACGATATAGTCAAAGTGAGGAAAGGAAAAAAACTTACAGCCAAGAATATTCTGCCTGGCAAGGTTATTATTCAGAATTGAAGGAGAGATAAAGAGTTTCCGAGGCAAACAAAAGTTAGAGGAATTTATCACAACTAAGCCATCCTTACTGGCTTAAGTGGAAAAGAAAAAGCCTAAGTAGAAGAAAATTATGAAAGAAAAAATTTCATTGGTAAAAGCAAACATAGTAAAGGTAGTGGTTCAATCACTTGTAAAGCCTTTAAAAAAAAAAAAGACAAAAGTGGTAAAAGCAGCTCTATCTATAGAATTAGTGAAGGAGGTGACGCTACTTTCCTGCT
Organism: Phoca vitulina; assembly: GCF_004348235.1. Taxonomy (NCBI): domain Eukaryota; kingdom Metazoa; phylum Chordata; class Mammalia; order Carnivora; family Phocidae; genus Phoca; species Phoca vitulina. The sequence continues at coordinate 69,774,786 of NW_022589711.1, read as the reverse complement.
CCCACAATACCTCTCACTCTTCCTTTCCAACCAGGGCCTGGCAGAATGGCTTCCACAAAGAAGGGTGGCAGGAAGAAGGGCCGTTCTACCATCAACAAAGTAGTGACCAGAGAATACACCGTCCACATTCACAAGCACATCCATAGAGTGAGTTTCAAGAAGTGTATCCCTTGGGCACTCAAAGAGATCCAGAAATTTGCTCTGAAGGAGGTGGGAACTCCAGGTACGTGCATTGACACCAGCCTCAACAAAGCTGTCTGGGCCAAAGGAATAAGGAATGTTCCATACCACATTCATACACTTGTCCAGAAAACATAACAAGGATGAAGATTCATCAAGCAAGCTCTATACATTGGTTACCTATGTACCTGTCACCATTTTCAAAAATCTACAGACAGTTAATGTGGATGAAAACTAATCACTGATTGTCAATAAAGGTATAAAACTGCAAAAAAAAAAAAAAAAAAAATTAGTTAAGAATACAAAATAAAAAGATGTAAAATATGACATCAAATTCATAAATTGTGGTGGAGGGAGTAAAAATGTAGTGCTTTTAGAATATGTTTGAATTTAAGTGATTTAAACTTAAAATAGACTGCTATCTATAGGATATTATATGTGAACCTCATAGGAACCACGAACTAAAAACCTATAATAGATAAACAAAAAATAGGGGCACCTGGGCAGCTCAGTCAGGTAAGCATCTGCCTATGGCTCAGGTCATGATCCCAGGGTCCTGGGATCAAGCCCCGCATCGGGCTCCCTGCTCCTTAGGGAGCCTGCTTCTCCCTCTCCCTCTGCCTGCTTCTTCCCCTGCTTGTGCTCTCTCTCTGTCAAATAAATAAATAAAATCTTTTTTAAAAATAAGCAAAAAATAGGGGCACCTGGGTGGCTCAGTTGGTTAAGCATCTGCCTTCGGCTCAGGTCATGGTCCCAGGGGTCCTGGGATCGAGCCCTACATCGGGCTCCCTGCTCAGCGAGAAGCCTGCTTCTCCCTCTCCCGCTCCCCCTGCTTGTTTCTCTCTCCCGCTGTGTCTCTCTCTGTCAAATAAATAAAATCTTAAAAAAAAAAAAAAGCAAAAAATAAAGAGTCAGAATATCATTAAAGAAAGTCATCAAATCACAAGAATAGAGAGCAAGAGAAGAAGAAATAGGGAAAAACTACAAAATTAACCAGAAACAATTAACAAAATGGTAACAAGTACATACTTTTCAATAATTACTTTAAATGTAAATGGACTAAATGCTTTTATCATATGCTCTATATCAAAGATATAGAGTGACTAAGTGGTTAAAAAAACAAGACCCATCTATATGCTCCCTACAAGAGACTCACTTCAGAACTAAAGACACATAAAGACTGAAAGTGAAAGGATAGAGAAAGATTTCATGCAATGGAAACAAACTAACAAGCTGGGGTAGCAATAGTTGTATCAGACAAAATAGACTTTAAAACAAACTAGCAAGAGATCAAGAAGGGCATTACATAATGACAAAGGGATCAATCCAACAAGAAGATATAACAATTATAAATATCTATGCACCTAATATTAGGAGAACCTAAATACATAAAGCAAATATTAACATAAAAAGAGAAACTAACAGTAATACAATAACAATAGGGGACTTTAAGACCCCACTTACATCAGTGGATAGATCATCCAGATGGAAAATTAATAAAGAGTGGTTTTGAACAATACATTAGAAGCAGATGAACTTAACAGATATATACAGAACATTCCATCCAAAAACAACAGAATATACATTCTTTTCAAGTGCACATGGAATGTTCTCCAGAATAGATCGCATGTCAGGCTACAAAAGAGTCTCAATAAATTTAAGATTGAAATCATATTAAGCATCTTTTCTGACCACAACAGTATGAAACTAGAAATCATTTAAGAGAAAAAACAAACAAACAAAAAAAAAAACAAGAAAAGCAAACACATAGAGGCTAAACAACATGCTACTAAACAATCAGTGGGTCAATGAAGAAATTAAAGAGAAAATTTCTAAAATACCTGGAGACAAATGAAAACGGATACAGAACATTCCAAAATCTTTGGTACACAACAAGTGTAGTCCTAAGAGGGAGTTTACAGTGATACTGACCTACCTCAAGAAACAAGAAAAATCTTAAATAAACAATCTAGCTTTACACCTAAATTAATTCAAAAAAGAATAAAGCCCAAAGTTAGTAAAGCACTGCCTTTTTTGTCTGGCTTATTTCACTTAGAGTAATGTCCTAAAGTATCATGCACACTGCGGCATATTACAGAATTTCCTTCCTTTTTAAGACTGAATAGTATTCCATCATATATGTTATAACATATGTTATATATAATATAACATATATATGTTATATCACACTTTGCATTTTGGTAGGTTTTGTGTTTCTAGTAATTTGTTCATTTCATCTAGGTTATCCAATTTTTTGATGCACATTGTTTAGTACTCTCTTATAATTCTGTTTCTGCAGAATTAATAGTATTGTCCCCACTTTCAACTCTGATTTTAGTAACTTGGGTTTCCCCTCTTTTTTGTTTTCCTACTCCATCTAGCTAAAGGTTGTCAACTTTGTTGATCTTTTCAAAGAACCAACTTTGGTTTCATTGATTTTCTCCATTGTTTTTTTCATCTCTATTTCACTTATCTCTGCTCTAAAATTTAGTATTTCCTTCCTTCTGCTAGCTTTGCATTTAGTTTGTTCTTCTTTTTCTAGTTGCCTAAGTTGTAAAGTCAGGTTGTCAATTTGAGATCAGGAAGTGTCTATTTTTTTTCTTAGCATTTACAACAGCCCAAAATGGAAACCCTGAATATACTCACACACAAACTCTAAACATTAGAAAAGCAGATTTCAAGATACATTTAGAGAAATTCTGACATGATTGCATAGGAAGAGACTCTTCAAGGAATGTTCTTGGAGTTTCTTGGTCCTCCAAAGTAGAGATAGAAAAGATGGAAAGAGGGACCCAAAATTCAAGAGTAAGAATTTTATTAGAAAGTCTCAAGCCGTGAATAAGGGGACTCATGATAAAGACTAAGTTCAAATTTAAAAGACTATTTCCTAAAGTAATAGTTGGAGCAAGAAATAGGAAGAAGAAGAAATGAAATCATTGCTGGGTCAAACCGGGCAAAGAGAAAGCAAAACAATTTTATTTCTATTTAAGCCTTGTCTTTATGAAAGGGAATAACTTTCAAGCTGAAAAATAGAGAGCAGCCACAAGGGTTAAAGCTAAGATAAGTGAAGAATCAGATAAGAAGAGAACTCTTAACTCCTCTAAGTTCCAGTTTCTAAACAGAGATGTTTGACATTCCAGGATACTAAAAATATTGTAGTTGCAATTGCAGAGTCTGTGCTTGATAATGAGTCAGGAAGAAGATGAAGATCACCAGGAGACTGGAAAACGAAAACTTATGTCCAAGTGTTCAGCAAGAAAAAAAAAATGTGACTCTAGGTAATATGAACTAATTATTCAGCCATAATTTATTGAACACCTAACCTATGCTAAACACTGAGCACGGTTTGGGGACTACAAGAAGAAAATAGAATCCCTAGCCTACAGGTAGCTTACATTCTAGCAGGGGACCCAGATTGGAACATGAAAAGTTACAGTGCTGCAGTAGAGATCAGTGTTAGAGTCAAGTGGGTACTGTGCAAGTCAGGGAGGGACAGCCTAACCCTACCTCGAGAGAGGCAGACAAGGCTTGGGTGCAGATAGAGAGACTGACATTCACCAGCTGATGGGTGGAAATGCTAGGGAAGAAGAATGAGGAAAAAGTAGGGAGAACGTGGGATGGAAGTTTCCTCTGATGGGTGAAGAAGAAAGACTATCTTCAGAGTGGGGGACGTTCTGGCAACAGTCACCTTAAGCTGGGCTTCTGGGTCATATGTCAGACTAAACATCTATATATTGGAGGGCAGATGACAATGGTTTCACTTGGGGGTCAAATTCATTTGGCATAAGTAGGGCTTTAAACCAATGAAAGCTGAGTTATCTGTTCCTCTGATATTATTCAGAGCCATTGGAGAGAGCACTGTGTCAAGTGGGTCAAAGCCTTGGCCACAGAAGGGTACAACCTCGAGGCAGTTGACTGACCACTATTGGTTGGTGGTTTCCACTGGACATCACAAGAATACCTAGGTACTGACTTGGCACCCATACAGCTCCCTTGTGCAGATGACAGACTGAAGTGGGTTTCATGATGGTGATATCTCCAAGTCTACACCTCAGCCTTCCTTGACTTCCTCTGACTTGTTCAAGAATACTCTCTGCAAGTATGTATGCAGATGTTTCTATTTTACAGTTAGTCTTGCAGTTTTTGACCTTAAGGGTCAAAATTCTCTTCAATTTTTTCTGGTTTTGTTGCACTCATATCCCCTCAAAGCGCTCCGTTACTATTGTTTAATTCTTTGAGCTGGGGGAAGGGAAAGCAACAGGGGACTGAATAAGATGTGTGCATGGGAGAGGACAAGAGAGGGGAGTGGAGATAGGAAGCCAGCTGAAAGGAAATTAACCAACCTGTTTATGGGGCAAAGTAGTGAGATTTTGAGTGGCTTTTGTTTTCTTTTTTATGCAACTACTTTTAAAAAAACCTGTTTGCAAAGAGCCACTTAGTACTTTTATAAACAGAAAACTACTCATGAATATTATTATTTTTCTCAGATGAGGAAGAATCACAATGAGCTAGCAAGAGTTCCCCAGAAATTAGTTTAAGCCTGATATAATATTTGGATAGAGCTATTGGGTGGATAAATCAGGGGGATGCATGGTATTTCTAATTATTTTATTACATGGAACCAAAATTGATTGAATAATCATATCCAAAAAGTGTTTATTATAATGTGTGACTATCGACCTAAGCAATGCTTCTAGTGGGTTGCCACAAGACTCCACATAGCTTCATCTAATACCTTACATGAAAATAACTAATTTGTGTTTATGAAATTTGCAGATGGAAACTGAGGGAACATATCAGAATCGAGATTCACAATGACTTCAATAGAATGGGCGAGCAGGTCAAATTACTGAGATACCATGCTGTGATAAGTGTCCAGTTTGACAAATCAGCTCTCCACGTCTGGGATGGGACACAACTGGAGAGAGAGTGGGTACAAAACCCCAAGAGTTGACCCACCTGCAGGCTCAGGATGATCTGCAAGCACTTCCCTGGCCCAAAGCTACTGTGATGTTAAGCAGCGTTAATGAAAATGCCACACCTGGAACAAGGTGAAGAATATTCCTCCATTGTCTGATTAGATGACAACCTTCATTGCTTGTATATTTGTGTCCTACTGGCCCAATTGCATTGAGTGGAGGAGGAGGAAAAGGAGAGGTGTTCCTCACCACAGAGACTTTGGGAGACATTTTCCAGTGCCAGTGGACCAATATGATGGCTGCTGGCCTTCTTGAAGTTCACACATTTGTTTGGATCCAATACTTAGATCAGCTAAAGAAGAGATACCTTTATGCAATTTCCCTAACTTGTAACTTCCTCCCCATTGAGAGTATTTGTGCAAAAATATTGCACAAAGATTTTCAAAAAGTGTTAAAACTAAGCTTGTTTCTGAAGTTCAGGCCACAGTTGAATTTAAGATTCATGGATAGAGGATATTTTCTACCCTCCTGTGCTAAAACTACGAACCTGGATTTGGTCCTAGGCAGAGATGTTCTTTGCAATGACATCTCTAAGAGGAGCTTCCTGGCTAGCTTGACTGGTATTGATTGACTGTTTGCCAAAAGTCTTTAAGTTGACATCTAGCAGGCCTGGGTGGCTCAGTCGGTTAAGCATCTGCCTTCTGCTCAGGTCATGATCCCAGGGTCCAGGGATAGAGCTCTGCATGGGCTCCCTGCTCAACAGGAAGTCTGTTTCTCCCTCTGTCTGCCCCTCCCCCTGCTCGAGCACTCTCGCACAAGCTCTCTGTCCCTCTCTCTCTCTCTCAAATAAATAAATAAAATCTTTTTTAAAAAAAGTTGGCATCTAGATATGCTCTCTGATTTAATTATCTCCTGAAATCTGCAGTGTACTTAGATATGAATAATTATAACCAAGTAGAAAATAAACTTCTTACAGGCAGGAAACATGTACCTTTTAGGATTTTCATTTTCTAGTCTTTTCATCTTTTTAAAATTAGCTTTCTTTCTTTCTTCCTGTCTTTCTTTCTTTCTTTCTTTCTTTCTTCTTTCTTTCTCTTTCTTTCTTTCTTTCTTTCTTTTCTTTCTTTCTTTCTTTCTCTTTTCTTTCTTTTTCCTTCTTTCTTCTTTTCCTTCTTTTCTTCTTCCTTTCTTCTCACCCTTCTTCCTTCCTATCTTTCTATAGAGTCAAACAGTACTAAACACAAAGCAGTTGATGACTGATAGTGACAGCCCCAATCTTTGTGTAACAGAGGACCCCCCAGGCTAGCCTAAACTGTTCCAAATTCAGACAAGCCTAGGGAGGTTCCAGGGCCAGCTATATTTGTGTGAGGCTGAGGAATCCCCTGGGAAAGAAAACTCAGAAGGAAGGAGAGTCAAGGCCAGAGGCCCCGTCCGGAGATAATGGGCTAGAACATCTGCCAAGGACATGCAGCAGCAGAGCATCACATCAGCTCTTGGATGAAGGCCCAGGGCTCAGGGCCGCCTAGAGGCAGCTGGAGGAAATGAGTGTGGGAGCCCATGTGGAAGGAAGAGCAGGCTCCCAGGAGACAGGAGATGTTCTACAGCTGAATTCTATAGGAGGGAGTAAAGTCAGAGGAAAATGGTATAGCCTAGGGAAATCAGAGTGTTTTGAAATATTTTAGAAAAAAATCTGAAGGGAAAACTGATGTACGTCAAAAAGCATATTCCCTTATCATTCATCATGAGAAAATGCTGATCAAAGGTAACTCACTTGTGCTATGGAAGTAGGCCCTCTGTTTACAAACACCACACTTAGATTAAGGAGAACCTATGGATTGCTCATTCCAGAGTTACTCTAATGTGGGTATTCAAAAGGAAGACTTTTGCTCGCTTAAAAGTGCACCCAAAAAAGTTGCAAATCTCTCCTCTAAGGAAATAGAGCACTAAGTTTGCCTAACTGAGATTATTATACTTTTCAAAACATAACTAAATCTATGTTGTAAATACCTCTTTTATTCAACAAAAGTACAAGTGCTCTTTGAAATGTCTTTTTTATAATTACTGTCTTTAACCCAGGATTAACAAGAAAAAAGTAAGTTGATTTGGGGAAATTTTTTATTGCTATTATTATAAACACATAAAATGTATTCTCCACAGTGTGTGTGTTGTAAGCAAACATTTCTAGACTTCAATAATGCTAGACTTGCGTTCGCTTTTTAGTAGCACCATGCAATAATATGGTCTGCCGTCATCACTCCATTTTCTCATTTGTGGACCTCAGCAAGCACATCCCCAGGCTTCAGTGCAGGCCAGCTCCAACACTGCTGGGAGTGGTAAAAACTTATGCTTTATCATTGGCCCCAAAAGGCATATAGTTGGGTTCTATAATGTTTTCCAGGGTTTTTTTTTTTTTTTTTCCTTTTTCTCTATCAAGAGAGGAGAAACATATAAATTGCATGTGGCCTAAAATGGACATCTTGTAGAGAGCGCAACTTGCGTTAACTACGTAACCGTGCTTCCCGTCCACAGAACATGTGCCCATTTCAATATTTACAGAATGTATTATTAGGAAACATAGGATAATAAAACATGAAATGAGGCAAAAGCATAGGAATTTGTCTTTTATTTTGCTCTTGGTAGAGAGATTTTTGTCTCAATCTTGGAACGAACTTAAAAACTAGAGCTTGTTAAGCTAGGCTGGAAACAATTTTAAGCAAGAGCAGGAGCTCTATTCACCTTTTTGGAATTATGCAAATGTAACCTGTTTGGAGAATAAAAAGCGATGGAAGAAATTAGCAGATGACACTAGAAGAGCTCATAAAGGGCATTAAAAAAAAACAACTTTGGTCAGTTTAGCATTAAGAAAAAACAAAGGGTAAGCATTTTGTGATTCGTGTATGCATGTCTGTGTGTGGAAATGACAAATCTATTTTAATAGCTCTTATGTTTCTTCCCCCTACACATGCCGGTAGACTTACCAAAAATGGTCCATACAAAAGTGGGTCTGACTAAAGATGGCAGAAACTTCCTCAGCGTCTACCACATGGTGCCTCTGCCTTCCTGCCACTCACTAAAAACATGATTTCCAAAATGGATGCTTTCAAAAATTCTTCTCTCCCTTCCTTTTATAGGAAATAGACAATTTTCCTAACACATAAACGCCTCTGACCCCACATTTACAAGAACATGGATCAGGAGTCTGACCTATCCCTTTTGAAAAGTTGCCCATCTTTAATACGGGGCATAACAAATGAAGTGCAAAGATCCTAGGGGATACTACTTTACATCATCATCGAGGCTATCAGGAGTGAGGAAAGGGGAACCTCTGTGAAGAGAGAACTGGGAGAAAAAGTGGAATTCACTCTGTTTTGAAATATCCTAAGTGAATGGGGTATAAAAACCACAATGCATAGTTTTATCCTCAAAGGATGTAAAGGAAATAGAATCTTCAGAAAAGAAAGGCTGGTTTGTGCTGGGGAGAAAGCTGAAAAGAACATTTTATAAGAAAGTCACACTTCAGCCAAGTACTTAGTTTTTTCAGCCTGAGGCCTGAACTATAAAAATTGAAAGGAACCCTCTCTTTAGGACTAGACTGAAGAGTTTATATTATGGATCCTAGCAGCTAACTTTGTGTGAGCTACATCTCTCCCTCTACGCTAAGCTTAGTAATGGGATTAGGATGCTTCCACTCTGGCTTCCTTCTTCCATTTTCCTTCCTGCTAAAAATCTAGGACTGTTATAAGCATCATTGCCTGATTATTGGTATTACACATAGTTATTGGTAAATAACCAAAACTGAAAAAAAAAAAAACCATGTTTAGCAACAATGTACTAGACATTGTTTTGTTACATGCATGATGATTTTAAACTAAGTATTAGATGATTATAACATTGGACTTGTAGAACTTGAACATTTATACTGAGTTTATGTCAAATTTATCCAAGTTGAGGGGCACCTGGTTGGCTCAGTTCGTTAAGCCTCTGACTCGTGGTTTCAGTTCAGGTCATGATCTCGCTGTTGTGGGATTGAGCTCCGTGTAGGGCTCTGTGCTCAGTGCGGAGTCTGCTCCAGATTCTCTTTTCCTCCTCCTCTGCCCTTCCGCCTGCTCACATGCACTCTCTCTCTGTCTCTCTCTCTCGAAAATAAATACATAAAACCTTTAAAAAAATATTTATCCAAGTTGAAGCCACTGAGTAATGATGTTAAAGATTTATCTTTAATAGCTGAATTTCATTCCCTTTAAAACTTAAAGGTGAATTGAAAATTTGCCCTCTTCCTAAACAATGAAATTCTTAAAGCAGGACCTGTTTCTCCCTATGGCATTACCTTTCAAACTGAACAACTGAACTAATCTAAGTAATGATGCATCTGTCACTAGAGGGGGTTAAAGCATTTCTGTCCTCGGCTGCCATGGGGAAAGCAAGATTCTAGAAAGCTGTCCTTTCTCCCCTTTGGGATGTGTGGGAGTATTAAACCCCAAATAGAACAGTGCTAAACTTTCCTTTTTCATATTTTGTTTTTCTATAAACAAACTTTATCTGTGGCCTTGTAGCAGACAGTCAGTTCCAGGAAACACACAGCAACAATGTCATTCCCCTTGTGTTGCACATAATATAAAAACAGAGTTTAAGTAAATATTTGAATTAGGACAATTTGAAAACTGACTTTGGAGTCCCCTTTCCCTGGCATGTATCGATCCCCTTCTCTCCAGAGCGGCTGTTTCAGCGGATTCAGTATGCCACACCTGAGCCATTTAAATGAAGCTGCTTCCGGGAAACATACCGAATACTAGCAGGGTTTCATCTTAAAAACAGCATTTGCAGAATGGAACTCAGATTAGGAGGCTCAGCTTCTGTTGTGCAGCAAAGAAATCGGGTCTAGAAATAGCATAGAGCAACACCTAGTGCTAAACGTGGATATAGCAGAAAGATCGTCAGTCGCAGCGGGCTTATTGAACTATAGGTGAAGGTTGCAGTTAGACAGCTCTTTGGGTATTTTAACCATGGAATTAGTCTGAAATGACAGGCGTGGACTGGCTGATCTCTCAGGTCCCGTTCCATTCTCTGATTCTCCAGTTGGGTCGTTACTGTGTACTTTTCATTCTCATTGCCCCACATGCTTTTTAGTGAACTTGTCTGTTGGATCAAGGAGGCTTGCCTAGTAGCCTAGCTGTTATCTTTAATGTCAATTAGCTTTGGGTGGATCAAGAGAAAGTAACAGAAAGGCTTATGTACTGGGACAAGGAGATGGGAAAGTATCAGGAAATGCCCTTTTCTCCCCCACCCCCTTTAAAATAAATATATAAATAAATAAAAACCAGGGCAGGACATCTGCATCGTTGAAAAGAGAAAGGAAAGTGCGGGCCTTTGTATACAAAAACAATACCATCATCTGGTAAAAGTAAGCAATGTTTGTCCTAGGCTACCCAACTCCTTATATCAGAACGATGCACTTAGTTGTCCTAGCTCAGAAAAGATCACAATATCATCTGTGTGGAAATACAATAGGAGTATTAGTTTGTATAATCAGGTTCTCGTGAATAAAAATTTTATTTTATTATTTTTTAATTTTTTTAAAGATTTTATTTATTTGAGAGAGAGCTCCAGAGAGAAAGAGAGAGAGACCACAAGTGGGCGGAGGGGCAGAGGGAGAAGCAGACTCCCAGCTCAGCAGGGAGCCCCATGTGGGACTTGATCCCAGGGTCCTGGGATCATGACCTGAGCCGAAGGCAGAAGCTTACCGCTTACCGGACTGAGCCACCCAGGCGTCCCTCATGAATAAAAATTTTAATATCTTTGCTATCATTTTTCTAGAGAGTAGGGGAAAATACTTGTTATCTATGAAAAGTACTCAGACGAAGCAGTAGATAAAACTTTGAATATACAGAAATACTTAAAAGCCATTCTATTAGACAGATCACCAGTGAACATGAGCTGCTTTAAAAAAGTTGGCATCATCCTTAGAGCTTTCCCCCAGAGGCGGAAGTTCTGGCTAGACTCACCCTGTTGGTCTGTGACCTTGCGTCTTCCTCTATTTAACACAGAGTCATGTGGCGGTATGTCACATGCCCATATAGCAAGGCCAGAATAATCCCAGCATGGGCACGCCTCTCCCATATATTCACATACAACGCACGTGTATTTACAGTGCGGTCTCACAGCTGAGCGAGCTAACCTGGATGATTTCCTTTGTGTTTCGGTGTGGATTTTCATGGAGAGGGGACGGAGAGATTTAAGGTACCAAAACATTAATTGTTTCTAAGTGAAGGCCTGAGGAGCTAGCTTTGTCAGCAAAATGGTCTAGATAAACTAGTAACTGTGATCAGCAGCTTCATTCATCCATCCATCCATCCATTCATTCATTCATCAATGTTTCCTAAGCATCTACTTCAGGCCAGGTATTGTTTGGGGCTCTGGAATGTAGCAGTGAACAAAACAAAGTCCTTACTTCATGGAGCTTTCATTCTAGTTGGGAAGACACACAGTAAACAAATGAGCCAAGAGCGATGAAGAATCAAGTCAGGTGGCAATGAGTAAGCTCAATAGAGGGAGGGGGAAAGAGATTGATGAGAAAGGTCTGTGATGAGGGGCTTTTTGAGCAGAGACCTGGATGAATTGAGGGAGTGAATCAACTTGTACCATTTTTAGCTCACCTTGCTTTCCTGCATTATAAATATACAGAAAACTGAGGTTCCTAATATTTTAACCATTGCTTAGAAAATAGAGTAAGGACTTTGTTTCCTGGCCAATCAGAAGTTGATTTAGAGGGGTGCCTTGGTGGCTCAGTCAGTATAGCATCTGACTCGATTTCGGCTCAGATCATGATCTCAGGGTCGTGAGATCAAGCCCCATTGGGGCTTCCGCACCAGGTGTGGAGCCTACTTAAGATTCTCTCTCCCTCTCCCCCTGCCCCTACCCCCTCCTGTGCTCTCTCTCTCTCTCAAAAAAAAAACAAAAAACAAAAAAACAACCTGATTTAGAGAGGTTAACCCTACTGGTCACTCTCAGCCTGTGGATGGGGACTGGTCTTTGAGTTCTGTGCACGCCCAGATCCTCACTGAATTCTCACCTCTCCATCCACCTACACTAGTCACTCCATGACTTCAGATGTTAGCAGTTCCCTCCCAGTTTTGCATCCCTTTTCAAGGAGCTAGAAAAGAGTGATTTAGCTCTATGCTCCTTTAGTCCTTGCCCTTCCAGGCCTCTGCTGTGTTGGTTGACAAGTTTTAATTATCTTATGACACAGCCACCAGAGCTGGGCTGAGATCACCAATCTGTGACTCAAAGGCTGTTGACTAAGCAGCTGGTGGACGCCGGCTCCCAGCTGGTGGATGCTGGCCTCCTGGCTGCCTATTTGTGTGCCAGGAGGGCAGAGGGAGGCCTCCGTGGAGGAACTCTACATGAAACCCCTCCCGCAGGAATCCCGTTGGCCAACAGACCATGTACAGCGCCGGCTTCGTTGCCATTGCTTCTACCAGCCAGCGGTGGATCCAGATGGTGGCTCCCAGTCCTCCAGGAGATAACACTTTCACTGATAAAGGCTTCTGGGGGACAGGCATTTTGGCCACGCAGGCACTTTAGCTCCTTGGGGATTTATTTCAAGGCACGGAATCTGAGATATGGAAGGAATCTGAGAAATTATCTAGTCTAACCTCCACATGTCACTGAGAAGGACACCAAGATTATGAGAGGTTTTGATTTACTCGAGGTCACACAGCCAGAGTCTCTTCCTACTGCATTCCACTGCTCCTCATCTTACTCATTTGTTTTAGCCTATGCCCCCTCGGCCAGCCATACAGGAACGATGCATGCAACAACCAGCATAGTCCATCTCCACACGAAGGTCAAGAGCACACACATGGAGCACTGAGAAATGGAAAACTAGACCAGCAATGCTCTAGATAGAAAGTCCAGAGTTTTCCTTCAATACGTAGGAATGAAACTTTGGTTGTGGTTCTCCCATTTGTCCTAATTTTATAAAAAGAAAGGGCGAGGAATATCTCTCTGTCTCTGTCTCTCTCTGTCTCTGTCTCTGTCTCTGTAACTGGGAGTAGAATCAGCAGTTCTAAAAAATGTTTCCTTTGTGCACATGCAGCATCATCTCCATTCCTATTATGTCCTGGGTGAGTACAGCCCTATTTGGTATACGTCATGGATCAATTTTCATCTATGCATACATGTTTTAAAAGGTGTAGTACACCTATGTCCTGATCTGATAGTGGAAAACAAAAATTACAGACTTCGGAGTCAAGCATTTGTAGGTTCAAAACCAGGATTCAACACTGATTAGCTGTATCACCTTCACTATTTACGCCTTAGAACCTCAGCTTTGTCATTTGTAAAATGGAAAAAATAATGACAACTGTAGAGGGCTTTAGTGAACCCATCCTCACCATTCCTGCCTCTTTTGTGCCTTTTACGTGGATATATTTGGATCCAAAAGTATGTTTAGTTTCTCACTGAACAGTTTGGTTCTTTCCTTTTCAAAAATGCCAAGAGAAGGAACTAAATGAATATACATTTCCTATTTAAGAGGATTTAAAGGTTTGTCCCTAGAAGCAACTTAAAAACAAGCATAACCTGAGAACATTTCAGGATACTTAGACCTCCTTCTTTCTCATCCCCTTTTGTTTTGTTTTGCTTTGTTTTTTGCCCTTTCCCTCTACTCATTTCCCTTTTGTCCACCCTACAAGTATCTTTTGTAAAATGCACACGAGTGGCCCGTGGCTTCCATTGCTCCTCTGTCCCGGAATCAACTCTGTCCAGACCCAGGCTTTGGATCTGTGAGTGACGCAAGAAGCTGTTTTTGGCTTCAGGAATGTTTTCCTCTATGTTCTGACTCCTCTCTTGTTGTTCTTCTTTCCTCTCCATCTTCTCTCCACCTCTCTTCCCCAGACACCCCCACTGTTTCTCTCTTCCTGTTTTCTTAGTGTCTTCCCCCGCTCCTTGGTGGCCAGAGCACCGATCAGTCATAGCTGCTGTCACGATCTCACTTCTATCTGCAGCCCTTCTAGTCGGTGATTAAACAAGATAGGAGCAGCCTTCCCAAAAGACAGACAATCCCCACAGTAGCCTGTGGGAGGCTGCCTGGTGAGGTCAAGTCTGCCAATAAGAGCATTTCCTTGCAGCTGCAGGGCTTGGGAGAGCAAACTGACAGCGAGCTGCACACGTTTGCTGGTGACACACTTAAGTTGTTTTGCTTTGCAAAAACATGGGAAAATTCTGATAAATTCCAGATGATTGCAAAACACATCCGAGGGTCAGATATACAAAAGGCAGATAACGTCTAAACTAGGTAAGTACAAGCTGATGCACAAATCTCTATTTGGGTCCAAACATCTTGCAGATTGGAAGGCTTTAAATTTGACAATTCCCAGTTCGGGATGATAAAAATTGAACTTTGCTCTCCTTAAACCCCAAGCCATTATGAGAAGAGAGGGTTCACTCAAAGTTGAAGTCGAACAGCTAGTAAAAAGCAGAAGAAAATGTGCATTATGAAGGAGCGTTAGAAAGGTTTTTAAACCAGTAAAGAAATTGGAATAGCTCGAAAGACAAGAGTATATAAACAATACCCATCAATGTGTCTGCAAGAGTGGTTCACCTTCACAGTGTAACCTAACATACCTGTTGCATCGTCCCTATTCGAGAAAGACAGGTGTCATGTTGATGCTAAGGGGGGGACAGAGCAGCTTTTCCTTACACTCCTTACACTGTGACCCACAGGCGTCAATATTCTCGGGGATTATTGAGCCAGCGTGGCTGTATGTCTGTGTAAAAGTTAGACCCTTCGTTTTATGCAGTTCACAAAGCTATTGTTTTTCCTTTTGTTCTCCAGCATTTTAATTTAAAATTTTCAGACTGATAGAAAAGTTGAAAAAAGCATAAAGAACACTAACTTAACTAGTTTCACCAATAGGACATTCTCTTATATAATTATCATGTCATTCATACTCCCAAGATACTCAGCATTGATACACGATTATCTACTATAAAATCCATATTTATTTTTATTTTATTATTTTTTTAAAGACTTTATTGAGAGAGAGAGAGCAGGGGGAGGGGCAGAGGAGGAGAGAGACTCTCCAGCAGACTCCGAGCTGAGCGCAGAACCCGATGCGCGGGCTCGATCCCACAGCCCTAAGATCATGACCTGAGCCGAAATCAAGAGTCGGATGGTCAACCGACTGAGGCACCCAGGTGCCCCATAAAACCCATATTTAAATTTCCCCAAATATCTCAGTAATATTTTATTATCTTTCGTGACATGGACAATTTTTGAAGAGTTCAGGCTAGTGCTTTTTAAAGTGTCCCTGTAATCTGAATTTGTCTGATTGTTTCTTTGTGATTAGATTCAGGCTAAACATGTTTGCCAAAAACACTATGCACATGATGGTGTGTGCTGTCCTTATATCCTATCAGGAGGCAGTGATGTCCCTTTGTCCTGGTGTTGGTGATATCAAGTCTGATCACTTGGTTCAGGTGGTGACTTCCATATTTTCCATTGTAGAGCTATCATTTTCCGTTGTGCTTGAAAACGGTTACTGCACTGGGGTTAGCAGAGTGTTAATATTCTAATTTTTCATTCCTTTTTTATGTCTTAGATGGAATCCTTAGTCCTAAACCCGGGTCTTTCTGATGTCAAAGTTCATGCTCTTTCTGCTACAGGAGCTACGTCTCTATACTACGTAAACAAATGAAGCGAGTCACCTGAAGCTGCTAGGACAATAAAGCATTTTCATTTCATCTCTTGTTTAGAGCTCCATTCTCTTTCATCTTGGCAAAGACAGACCCCTTCTGGAACTTTGAAACCTACTTAAAAAAAAAAAACAAAAACCTGAGACTGTAACACATGCAGAGCTATTTCCAGGGCTCACATGTAAAGGAACATATCTAAAGAGGTACAGAGGGCCGCCTGGGTGGCTCAGTCAGTGAAACGTCTGCCTTTGGCTCAGGTCATGATCTCAGGGTCCTGGGATGGAGCCCCACATCGGGCTCCCTGCTCAGCGGGGAGTCTGCCTCTCCCTCTCCCTCTGCCTGCCGCTCTGCTTACTTGTGATCTCTCTCTCTCTCTCTCTCTCTCTGTGTCAAATAAATAAATAAAATCTTTTAAAAATAAATAAATAAATAAAATAAAGAGGTAGAGAGTGTCCAAATCAGCTTCTCTCCCTCAGTCAGCATCACTGACATATCCCATCTCTTTTGATTACATTTCTTTCTTTTCTTTCTTTCTTTCTTTCTTTCTTTCTTTCTTTCTTCTTTCTTTCTTTCCTTCCTTCCTTCCTTCCTTCCTTCTTATTTTTCTTTCTTTCTTTCTATCTTTCTTTCTTTCTTTCTTTCTTCTGTGGCAAAGATGGATTGAAGGGTTTGGTGCAACTTCTGCCATTCTTTCCTGAGCAAAGATTGCTGGACCCCCTTGGATAAGAAGGAAGGTAGGGTCTGCAAAGCAACCAGCAAAGACCCTGACTCCACCACCTTCACAGAGGATTGCAGACGTACCTTCCAGCAGTGCCGAAGGGGAAGCAGAGAGCCCTGGAGGGGGGCAGGAGGGGGCAGGGGCTCTGTGAGCCTTGCTGGCTGCAGACACTGGGGAACACAGATGACATGGCCGAACTGAGAGGAAGCCCTGGTCAGAAGCAGAATTATATTTTCTCTTCTTTCCCAGTAGCTGCCCTCCCTGAAAATCTCTATGCTTTAAGGAAATGAGTGCAGACAGATTCCTGCGGGAAGGGGCGGCTGGGAAAACACCCACGGAGAAATCCCTAGCTCTACCTCTGTCCCTTCTCTTCGTTACATTAAGGGGCAAGGACGCTTCTAATCATGAATACACTCCGGTTCATAAGTCACCCCGGCAATGTCAGGGTTAGCCTGTCAGTGTTACAAACACTAAAAGAGCCCCCCCAGATTAAAGCAAAAAATATTCTCCTATGTTTGCCATCTTTGTACTGTTTAACATGAGTATTTCAACAGTCTTTATTTTCCAAACATGCAAACAGAGGAGAGTGATCTGACCCACAGTATATTGACATGTCACGTAGCTATAACCTTGAGATAAAAAGTGAAGGAAAAAGTCAAAACAGCCCAAACCAAATACTAACACAAACAAGTCTTTCTGCAGCCCAGACCCTTTCCCTCTGTCACGAGGGGACTCACTAACATTGGCACACAGCAACGTGCTGGACACACACAGCTCTGGGTGGGGGCACAGCCTCGGGGCCACAAGTGCCCAGCTGGAAAGTCGGGAGTAGTCATTCATGAATTCAACAAATGTGTGTTAAGTACCTACTCTGGGCCAGACCCAAGTCTAGGTGTTGGCAACAACATCTTATACATCTAGGGGATGCATAAGGCTTGCAAGGCCTCTACCCTCGTGGAACCTACCTAGTGGCATGAGAAAGAAAGAGAGAGAGAGAATATACTCCCACAGTGTTGAGAGGAGATGGGAAATAATGGCTGTAGCAGAAAGCCTGAGCTGCTTTCCTGGGTCCTGTATATCCAGCAAAGCAATGGCTTCAAAATCGGGGTCACGCGGCGGAATGGCTATTCAAGGTAGAAAGACAGAAAGAAAAAAAAGCAGAGGTTCCGAGAGCAGCTTCCCTCCTCACGGGACATGGAAGGGTCCTTTGGGAGCTGCGTAAGAGACAGTAAGATGCGATAAGATGATGCATAAAAGCAGTAGTAACCACAGTGCCTCTGTCCTTTGCTGAAAGAACTTCAAAGATGGGCCGCCCAGTGTAACAATAGGGAAAGGACGAAGCTTCTTCGCTATGCAGAGCTTGGTGCTGAGCATTTTACATAGATTGCCTCATTTCGTTTTCTCAATCACCACCTGGTGAGATAAACACTAATTTTATTCCCATATGAAGAAACAGACCTAGAAAGGTAAGTAACTTGCCCTTGCCCAAGGACACATACCTGGCAGATAATGGATCCTAGCTCTGTCTCATGCCAAAATCCATGTTCTAAACCACTGCATTTCTATCCAAAAAATTATTTTTATCATCTCATTTAAGGGAAAAGGCATTAATATTGAACAGGAAAATTATTCAGGTAGCTTCAGAAAGTGGTCTGTGTTTTCAAGATCTTATCTTAGTAGAGGAAAACATGTCCTAATAGTCAAAAGCAAATACGTACCACTTTCTCAAATGCATGAGGAATTAAGAAATAAACTTTGACAGTTGCTTAAATGTACATAAGCCCAACATCTAAAATCTGAATTATGATTCAAGAATGATTAGAGATCCGTATTTTATTCAACTAATAAATTACTCCTCGAAGTTTATTTTACAACTGCATACACTTCCATCTTTGTCCTCTACTTGATAATTGAATTAATAGTAAAATAAGGTAAAGCTGGTCTCATGAAAACAAGACAGAACTCCATAATGAAGCCTATGCTTCTTTGGGAATGAAACCATGTCAAAAATCTTTACCAAAAATTAAAAAAAAATTGTAGTAGAATTGAACTTTGAAAGATGGGGAGAGGTCTTGTTTTTGCTCTAAATCATTTAAATTAGATGTAATGAAAAGTGATCAGAGTGCTTATTTTTACTTTGTTTTGTGGGAAATTGTGCTGGGAATGTGGATCTATTGTGCACAAAGGATGTTGGCTTTATGCTGGAACCACTAGGCAGGTTGAGTTGAGAAACAATTAGCTCAGTCAGCAAGCCTTTGAATCTGATTAAGCCAGGAAGTGGGCACTCCCCACGACAGGGCAGAATGAAGGGAATGGAGGCGGTAATCCAAAACAAGGAACGATTTCTCTCTCTCTCTCTCTCTCTCACTCACTCACTCTCTCTCTTAGTAAACTAGTACTAGAATTTATTGTATCAAATTTATGTCAAGGATTATTTCATTACATGTTATTATCTTTGGTGAAACAAATAGAAGCTTGTTTCCAAGTAGATCAACAGTCCACATGTGTCATGGCTACTGTCTCTAAGAAACTTCTGTTTACTGAGGCCTGACATACCCTCATGTTTTGGTAACAAAACATCTTTGAGAGCGAGGACCCAGGTCACAGAGGAAAATGCAGAGCCTATACCAGGCTGCTGGCCGAATTCTCATTTCCCTGGGGGCTCTCAGTGTATTCTCTGGAGTTATCGCTTTCTTCCCTGTCTTTTCTTACAAGCTTTGGTTCACCGGATGGAGTGTCTGGATTGCTTGTCCCATCTGGAATGGAGCTTTGGTAGGAAAATATTTTATTACATATATTGAGAGAATAAGGAAAGAAGGGAGGGAAAGAAGAAAAAGAATACATGTCCTTTTTAGGTTTTCCAACAATACAGAGAAGTCCAAATTCTACAGAAATTAGAATTTACCATAGAAAGTTGATTTCCATTAGTTGCCTCTTAAATGTAGGATCTTTCTTAATATCATTTTATCATTTGTACTATAATGAAATGCTGTTCAAGAAATTCTTAAAAAGCTATTTTAATCTTGTCACCTTGGTATTCTGAGAAATTGGAACCTCTCTTGTGAGATCTGAATTTAGAAAAAAAATGTAAACCATAAAAAATAATGTAAAAATGGGAAACAAAAATAATTTTCAGACTAATGCTTTCACTAGAAACACTGAGGTGTGTTGACGTGATCCAAGATTCGCAAGCCCCAAATCTTAGTTCTCCCACATTTGTCCTCACATGCAACTGTGTGAACTGAAAGTCATTCAAGAAGTTGGGTGATGTACCTCTCGAACGTTGCAGTTCATGAGGAAAGGGTGCGCGGGCCAAGTACAAGTCGGCACCAAGTAGGTGCTCTGTGTCTGCTGACTGAATGACTGCACAAATGAAGGGTTGGACTGGTACCCCAGCTCTCTGGGTCAAAGAAATGAACACATCTAGCCTTGCAAATTGATGTCTTCCATGGTGGTATGGTTTAAGGGGAGTTACAGAGGCTTGCAACAAATCCTTCTCTCATTGCTTCCTGTGATGCCTTACATTCACCATTGGACTCTAGAGAATTTCAGATTTAAAGGCCTTTTGATCTTTAGGAGTTTTCTATTAAAATGTATCCACTCTTGAGAGAGGCAACATTTTAAGTCTTAAAAAAAATCCAGCTTTTACTGGGATATCACCTAAAAGTAAGACCCTAGAACATATAATTTTAATCTACTTATTAAATAAATATGTACTGATAGTCTACTGCATGCTGGAGTTACAATGGTAAACAGACAAACAAACAAGGTCTCAATTTTTTAAAAACTTCATCTAGTGGGGTTCAAGGATGGTGAGTAGATGGGAGAAAACAGAATGGTGGGAATATGGAACTGAATGAGGAAAGTGTGGGATGGTGTTTTTCTTTTTTTCTTTTCTTTTCTAATACATTCTTTTACATCTACCTCCCCAGTCTTGCTCATCTGCTCTTTACCCCATCTCCTGCCTGAAGCCATACGTTCATTCAAAGAAATATTTATTACACATCTACTGGAATGCAAAGATTAGGAAAAACATTTTATATCAGGACCTAGAATGTACATAAATACATCCCTAAAATTCTCTCTAGGTAAATAGATAGATTTTGATATATACATATAACTAAATCTATATAACAAAAGTTTCACAAAACAATATTTAGCCTTCTGTGTGAAACGACGTCTGATATTTTCTATTCTATTAATTTTTTTTAGTTCTGACTTCAGAACTGACCCAAAGTTTAACAAAACCACAATTCTAGTCCAACTCTGTATCCCTTTTTCTAAATTCTTTGTCTATCCCTGCTGTCTATCATAGAACATTCAACAGATACTGAGATTTGATTAGGATCAAAAATTATTGAATAAAGGTTTGTTCTACACCAAAATCTGTTTTATCAGTTAGACCCAGAGAAATGACAAGATCTGTGTCCGGCACAGATACTTGGTGGCTGTTTGATTCCGAGATTGACAGCATGGGGAATTGGAATCCAAAAGGTAAGACTGAGGAGATGGAGCCTATGTTCACGTCCTGATTCTGACATTCTTGGCATATGGCCAAGAGCAGGACCTTCACTCAGCTAGTTCTTCATTGCTTTTACCTAGAACATGAGGGATTTTGCAGGTAAGAAAGAGAGTCCGTGTGACACTATCTGACCCTAAGATGCTCAGTGAGAATGACCAAATTTGAACAAAGCTTGTATAATAAAGGGCTTCACCAGTTTTAAAGCTCTATACACATGCTAGTTAATACCTTGCCTTTCGTTTGTGCTGTGAGGGAGGAAAACTTCTACCCTCCAGTGCAGGGAGGGTACCCTTCACATGGGGAATTCATTCCCTGCTTTCAGGGGGAGAGAGGAGAGTCAGTGTTCTTCTCGCACCTGTTGTTTCCTAAATAACTTTAATTCAAAATAATCAATATGCTGAAGTCGCATACTTGGGGGCCACTTGTCCTGAATCCCATCAGTGCCCAAGCTCTGTCCAGCCCTTCCTTCCTAATCTCTTGCCATCCGCTCACTTTCCCATTCCATTCCCTGATGAGCAGCAGCCTTTCCCCATCCTGTTACCTCCCAGGACCTCATCTCTACCACCCTTCCCCTCGCTCATTCCATTTCCTTAGCCATCACACGGCTCCTTGTTGTGTTCAAATATTCCAAGGTTTGTTATTTGCCTCAGGGCCTTTGCACTGTCTGTTCTCTGCCTGAAGCCTCTTCCCACACATGGCATGTTCCCTAACTTCCTTTAATTCTTTGAAGACATGTCACTTTCTCCTTGATGCCATCCTTCATTACCCTCATTACCCTATTTAAAATTGTAAATCTCCCCCACACCTGGCATCCCCAATTTCTCATTCCCTGTTCTATTCTTTTCCCCATGGCCCTTATTACCATCTAATATACTATATAATGTACTTATTCATTGTTTGTTTATACCCCTCCCAAAAAAGTGTATATTATACAAGGGTGGGGATTTTTTTCTTTTTGTTTACTGCTATACCTGCAGCACTTGGAACAGAGTGAGTCACATACTAAGTGTTCAATAAATATTGTTCAATAAATATGGTTGAATAAGTGAATGAGTCCCATGCTCTGGTGGTACAAAATTTTTCACACCATTGAACTCTGATTAGGTTGCAAGGACTAAAAGTCAAGCTGGTATTTCTACTAAAGTAGGAAAAAAATCCTCAGGAGAAGGAAAGCCATAAGAATGCTCACTCTTTTAATGATGTCTAAGTTTGGAACAATGTGATTTTTTTCTTTTTCTGGTGAGTTTCCTAGTGAACCACAGTTCTATCTGATCGGGGTCAACTTCAAAAGGTCTCTGACTCATTCCACAACCTTCTCTACCACTTTTGTTTGTTTGTTTGTTTGTTTTGTTTTTAAAGATTTATTTATTTATTTGAGAGAGGGAGAGGGGCATGGAGGGCAGGGCAGAGGGAGAGAGAGAGAATCCCAAGCAGACACCCCACTGAGCTCAGGGCCGATGCTCCATCTCACAGCCCTGGGATCATAACCTGAGCCAAAATCAAGAGTCAGACGCTTAACCAACTGAGCGACCCAGGTGCCCCTACCAGTCACTTCTTAAGTTGCCTGCAGAGTGAATCTTCCTCTGGTGGAAAGACAATTTGTACATTTCAATCATATTGATATTTCCTTTTGCAAAAGGCTCCATATCTCTTTTGAGACTTTAAAAGATTTTAGAAGTGATACAGTACTTTGTATTTGTTCAGTGCTTTCATTCCAGATTTTCTAAATTCTTCGCCAATATTGGTCCTCAGACTCTCCTAGCTCTCTTCTGACAGCGACATGATAAGCAGATTTCCTACAATTTCTGAACTAGGTTATTTAAAGGCATCAGCTGCTAGAAAGTATGCAGCGAGGAGATTCAGTGCCTTAAGGACTGGGCTCCACTTGAATCCTGGAGAACGTGGCTTGGCAACTCCAGTGACTTAATGGCAGGCAGCAGTGCTGCACCCAGAATCCTGCTGGAGACAGGAACTTGGGAGAAAGGCCCCAGTGCCCTGCTCAGTCACAGAAGGGACTTGATTATACCAACACTCGAGCCTCTTACAGCTTCAACAGTCCTATGATTGCCAAACACCTGATGGCCAATTTTCCACTTGGATAGCCTAAATTTCTTTTTTTTATTATTTTTAAAGATTTTTATTTATTTACTTGAGAGAGAGAGGTGGGGGGCAGAGGGAGAGGGAGAAGCAGACTCCCCGCTGAGCAGGGAGCCTGACACGGGGCTCGATCCCAGGATCCCGAGATCATGACCTGAGCTGAAGGCAGACGCTTAACCGACTGAGCCACCCAGGTGCCCTAGATAGCCTAAGCTTCTTTAAGCTCGGCTTCTCCCCCCAAAATCATATCACCACCAAAAGCAATGATTTCTTCTCCTGACTTTCCTGGTTCTGAACCCAATTTCAAACCCTAGGGTGACTTTTGACTCAATCCTTCCCTCCAAACTGGTGCTTCTCAAACTGTAATGTGCATATGAATCACCCGGGGATCTTGTCAGAATGTATACTCCGATTCAGTAAATCTGGGCTGAGGCCTGAGACTCTGCCTGTCTCACAAGTTTCCAAGGGATGCCAATGCTGCTGGTCCTAGGACTGTGCTCTGGGCAACAGTGCCCTAAACCAACCTACCCTCAGCCCCACTCCTACCCCACCGCATCCAGTCCATTGCCAGCTAACTTTTATTTTTCCTGTGAAGCATATCCCTGTGCATGCTTTCCTCTCATTCTCACTGTGAACCACCTCCCCTTCAACTCCTTATCACTTCCCACCCCCACCCAGGTCTTATGCCTAGATAACCTCAATAGCCAAACTGTGGGAACCCATTCATTAACGAGTTATAAAATCAATCTATTGGGTAACTAGCAGCATTTATAAAACATGGATAGGATAGGATAGAATAGAATAGAATAGAATAGAATAGAATAGAATGGAATAGAATAGAATCAGAGTGTATCACACATAATAACGGTATTATGATTTTGGTTAGATATAAAATTTAACTTGGCCATGATGCAAAATATATTTCTTGCTATGGATAGAGGTTAAAAAAAAAATTGGGGGGGGGGGGCGCGCCTGGCTGGCTCAGTCGGTGGAGTGAGCGACTCTTGATCTCAGGTTGTAGGTTTGAGTCCCACACTGGGTGTACTTAAAAAAAAGGTAAAATCTTGAAAAAAATAATAGTAAAGAAAAAAAATTTGTTTCCAGTTTGAAGACCAAGTTCCTACAGAGACACCTAGGCCTCCCTGCATCCCCACCCAACATGCACGTGACGACAGGCTCATCTTTCTAAACCTCTGCTGCGTCAGTAAGGCTCCTTCTTCAAGAACCTTCAACGTTGCTTCATTGTCCAAAGTTCAGATATGTTAGCCTGAATTTCCAGGCCCTTCTAGACCTGGCCTCATGTGGCTTTCAAGCCTGATTTCCTACTCGTTTGTGCCCAGAACCAGCCCCGCCCCCCATCTGGGCGCCTGTCTCACTGTCCCCCCCAGCTTGGCTGCTATGTTCCCACCTTTGCACATGTTACTTGAGCTGCCCAGACTGCTCTTCCCTCTGCCATCATCTCCCGCTGAAATCACATCCACCCTCCAAACCTGCTTCGGCTCCTGTTTCCCCCATGGTGCTTTCATCAGCGATCCTTCCCCCAGAAGTGGTATCTTGTCACTGGACTCTTGTTGCACAGAAAGCACTCACTCTTCTTGCCGCATTTGGTGGGCGTTCTTCTAAGTGCATTACTTTCACATCTGGACTGTAAATTCCTGTGGAAGTTGGAACCATTATATCTATAATTATTACTTGGTGAGCTTGCTCATCCAATTTAGCCTCTCTGTGCCTCGTTTAAAAAGTAGGAGGAAATCTCCATCATTGTACGGATTAAATGAGTTAACACATGTCAAGTGTTTAGTGTCGTGCTTGGCATACAGTAAGCACTCAGTAAATGTTAATTGTTATGACGCTGTCTGCACAGTGCCTATCACATCCCTTGATCGTAGTAGACCCACAATAGATGTTTGTAAGTGAATAAATTAGGGCATATTAAAATTATTCCTCTACAAGTTTCTATTTCTGTTGTGACTGCTCCCCACTTCCTTCAATTCATCTGCTTCTGGGAACTGCGTTCTTTACGTGGGCAATTTAAAGATTCAGTGGGAGGGCTCACAATTATCCCATGCAATTAGAGTGTTAGCAGCTTCTCTTGCAAAACCCAAGTCCCAGGAACTGCCCCGTGGAGCAGAAACCTAGCCTGTCAGAAAGAGCTGAGGGAGGAGAGTGCAGGAGGGGGGCCTTCCTTCCTGAAACCTGAGTGCCCCGCTGTACCCAGCTCTTGTCTCTCAGACACTGCCTCTCCCATTTCCTTTTCCCACTTGACTTCTCTTCCCTACCCGCAAAACTCTTCCTTTTACATTCTTTTCCCTCTCCCTCTCTAAGTAATAATGTTTTTAAAAAGAAAAGCGGGTGCCTGGGTGGCTCAGTCAGTTGAGTGTCACATTCTTGGTTCTGGGCTCAGGTCATGATCTCAGGGTGGTGATATGGAGCCCAGCATCCGGGCTACGCACTCAGCGGGGAGTCTGCTGGAGACTCTCTCTCCCTCTGTCCACCCTCCCCCCACCCCTGCTCACATGTATGTGTGCTCTCTCTCAAATAAATACATAAATACATAAATATTTTTAGAAAAAGAAAAGAAGAAAAAAGAAAAGAAAGCAAGAAGAGGGAGGCTATGACTCAGGGGACACCTCGCCCTCTGGCTCACAGGCACCGGACGGGGTTGGGGGAGGAGCACCAGGAAAGATGGGTGTGCTTGCTCCTGAGCCACCACCGTCCACGGGGTGGATTTCACAAGTTACTGAATGGCATTCATACACCAGCCTACTCCATGAAAGATCTTTTCGAAGTTTTGTGTAAACAAAGCAAAATTCAAGCTGGCAGCTACAACAGAAATAACAGGCCACTGCAATCCTGCAGCATTTTTCAACTTTTGAAAGGAAAGCAACGGTTCGTGCTAAAGTAGTTAAGGCAACCTGGAATCTAAGCATCTAATAATGCCAGCTATCTGCTTGGAGTTACACCAGCAGAGGAGTGTCTCTTTTGCTTTTCTCTTGTTTGATCCAGTGTTTCTCTCTCAGAGGAGTGACGTGTCAATCGAGAGGGCCTTGCCTCTGAAGGCAAAGACCGGCCCCAGGCTCAGCATCAGTGCTCAGTGGCTCTTCATAATTCTCCTGTTTTGTTGTGCTGCTGTTGCTGCTGGCTTAACCTCCACAGGCTCCCTTGGAAACTTTCCTCCTGCAGAATCAAGCCAACCTCCTTTGACTACAGATGGTTCTGTTTTTCTCCACTGGAGTTTTATGGTATGGCAATGCCACGTCTGGAATTTCAGACTTAGCTACACGAGAAGTTCTGTGTGAGCGGACATGTGTGTGCTTCTCCCCGCCGCCCCCCCCAAATTCTCTAAGTCGGACATTCAAAATAAAATATGCCAGGAAAATGAAAAGCTGAATCTCAAAAAAACAAAACAAAACAAAACAAAAATACCAAATACCACCTCCAACAACAACAACAACAACAAAAACCCAGGCTGGACACAGAAGCTACAAAAACAACATACCACAAAACCGCATTAGTAGAAACTGATTTTTTTCCCCTTAAATTTATTGATGCTATACATACAGTCATATTTATTTCTCTGTTAAAAACCTAATTTGTAACTACTTTTAGTGCTTCCCTCATTCTATATCTTGTTTCAGGCATATCTCTTTCTAGTTTTCTCTCTTAACTTCAAAACATTCCTTGACCAGGAACAAATGATTTATGGGTAGGGAATAAGTGGTTTCCAGGCTCAGTGACCACAAAGGTCTCCTTCATCAGACTCGGAGCTGAGTTAAAGATGAGCCCAGAATTTTTTTTTTTTTCATTATATATTGCTCAGTTCTGGTGACACCATTCCCTCTTTAACTATTTTCATTCTGCACTTTGGGTCTCTTTCCCTCAAAGGAGACTTAAAAAAAAAAAAAAAAAAACCTCTTGAAAAGCTGGACACCACTGCACCCAGAACGATTAATGTCCCACCATGCATTCACTCTAATTATAATCTTTGTTACTTGAGAAACAGGAATCGCATATTTGCATCCCACCAGCAGGCTGAGGCTGCAGAATCTCAAAAGAAAAGCAGAAAGTAAAAGATAACGCCGTTGCTGGGCAGGATTTCAGGGTTCTATGACATGTTTCCTTTCCGGTTCCTCCCACTTGTAATTTTAGCAATTTGTGAGAAAGATGAATGGTAGACAATGAATCAAAATAAAACATACGGCAAGGGTTATAAAGCCAAGCTTTTATGCCAGTGACACCTTACCTTACTAGGGAAGGTTATAATTGTGATGGCAAAGGCAACACAGAAAATCAAAAAATGAGCTTGTATGAATCATGTCTATATGACATTGATGGCTTCTTGGCCTCATTGTCATCCCAGATGAGGAGGAGATCTGAGTCATAAACCCATTTAGCCATTTGCTGTTCTTTCTAGTTCATAACAAAGTTGTCAAACTGTGAGACAGGTTGAACTCTTTCCAGAGGTACATTCTATCACGGATGTTATTTTTCCATCTCCCTCTCACAGGCCATCATGACTGGTATACTTCTGCTGTTGGCTCACAAAGAGCGGACCAAGAGATACCTGGTAAATATATAGACATCGAGTAGGATGGTTGAATAGGTTTGAAGGTCAAATCTCTACAAGATGGAACATAGAGAACTTGACTACCAATTATCATTGAATTCTGTCTGACTGATGCCTTACTCTGATGGATTTCAGTAATAAACTAGGTTTTAAATGAATAATTTTAATCTGATTTCTTCTCCAAACATTTTCTACAAGCTCCTGTGATTATTGTAAATAAGTGTTCCAGTTTGGAGACAACACAACATTAATGCTCCTGAATTTCATTTTGAATAAATGGATCTATAGGCTCTTCTGTTTTTAAGCATGTATTTTAAAGGTTCAACTGCTCAGTTTGGGATCTCCTTCCAGTGTCTCTGTTACTTCTCCCCCCCCACCCCAAAAAAGGGTGAAAAGTCTATGATATCTTGCATATCAATAGTGTGAGCCAAGTAATCCCATGGTATAGAAAGACTACCTTGATCTGATCATAGATCTTCCCATGGCTCAAACTTTAATGTATGTGTGGATCACCTGGGAATCTAGTTAAAACGCAAAGTCTGATTCAGTAGATCTGGGTGACCTGTGAGATTCTACATTTCTAACAAACTTCCGGGGATGTCAGTGCTGCTGGACCATAGACCATGCCCTGATTAGCAAGGTGCTAGGATAAGGCAAGGATTCTGTGTACTCATGTTTGTTTTTCCCACCCCAGACTGGCTGTCAACATATGATAGAAGAAAAACAAACACATGTTTGCTGAGTGGAATTCATTTCAATTTTGGCCCAGTTGGCTGATATGTTATTCCCCCATATTGTAGATTCAAGAGGAGAACGAAATGGCCTAAAAGAGAAAGTTGTAATGCATTTCTCCTTAGCTTCCCAGTAAAAGAGATTAATACCTGACATCTTCTTTCTTCGTATTGCTGAGAAGCTTTTGAAGAATTCAGTTCCCAAAGTAACAATTTGTTTTTGCTTTATTTTCAGTGGGAAACTAGTTTCACCTTTGTGATTCTGAGCATGATGGGATGTCCACTTCATTTTGCAGTAGCCTTGGAATCTGCTCTCCTTGGCCCATATTGCTTCTACTCATTTTCAGGGATAGCAGGAACCGATTACCTTGGTTATGCAGTTGCCTTTCCTTTTCCATATGCAAACTTCCCATCAGCTTGTGTGGACCCACCACACTATGAAGAGTACCACCTGACACTTCAAGTCTTCGACCTGTGCCTGAGCTTTGCCATGCTCTGTGTGTCCCTGACAGTATTCATCAAGCTTTCTGCAGGACTTATCTGGAAGAGACACTTACATGTAAGTTTCCAGAAAGGGGGAACCCATTCTTATTCCATCCTGAATGCTAAAATTGGAAGTCTGCCATATTAGTACTTAATCTGCCTCTCTTATTTATCACTGTGTCTTCTATAACCAAAATTTTCCCACCCTTTTTACTTCTGCCCCAGCAGAGAGGCTGATATATACCAACATCAAATTTAGCTTTCTAACTTTTTCCCAGATGGCTAAGAATAATATTGATAATATGATAGTAATAGAAATACGAACTGGATGTTTACTCTCAGTGTTCTTCCCATTTTACAGACTGAGGCTAAAGAGTTTATGAAACTTGCCCAAGGTCACACAGTTAATGAGCAGTAGGGCCAGATTCAGAACCCAGAGCTATTTCTCTTAACAGACCAGATATATCCTGGGCCCTCTTGTCACCCACCTTATACCCTCTCTCTTCTGCTAGATCATCAAGATGCATTGTTCTGACCTCAAGGAGGGTTAGAACAGAACCACTGGGAGTGATTTCTGATTCCAAATTCCTATGTCTGATACTGGGTCACTCCATTGTGAGTTGCACAGCCTCCTCCTGGAGAGAGATATTTCCCACAACAAACTCTTATACTGGCTTTACGATTCAAGTTAGTATTATATTAAGGTCAGGTGAATTTGGGTTATGTTAGCCAATTTTTTTTTTCCAGTTTGATCCTACCAACACAAATCAGCAAAGCTAGAAGACAAGAACTTGGCACTCTCGATACCTTTTGTGGTCAGTCTTGTCCTCTTCAACTTCTACATAAGTCTGCAAAGGAAATCCTGTACATTCTTAGGAACAGAGTTGATTTTGCAAGGAGGCCTCCTGAGAATTGAGGCTAGCGGAGTGCCGTACTGCCAGTGCATCTAGAAGTTTAGAATGTGAGATTTCCCCCTGTAGGGACCATCCCAACTTCCTAGAGCCCTTTGTTAAAAGGAATATAAACCCAGGAAAACCACACATTAAAGCATTGGCTACCCATAACCCCTTGGCATGGATAGCGAATCAGACATCCAGCTGCCATCTTGGGCATGACACCCAAGATTTAACATTGGATGGAAGTCAGAGAGAAAAGAATGAAAAAGTATCTGCAGAGCTTGGTAAGTCAGCCTCTTGGAAACCCAATAGTGAGGCCACCTAAAGTGCCTGGAAAGAGAAAATATTAATTGAAAACAGAGCAAAGTTCCCCAAGTTCAGAATTTTGCCTTTGCCCATCTTGCTCAGAGTAGTTTCTTGGTGTGTGATTTCTAAACTAGGTATAGGACCCAACACAACTACAACATGTTTCTCAAAGTGGATCAATGACATCAGAATCACCCATGGTTCTTGTTAAACCATATGTCTGGCTTCCGTCCTGGCCCATTCTTATGGCAGAAACTCTGGGTTGAAGGCAGGGAATATGCATTTTTAACACATGCCCCAAGAGATTCTGGTGAAAATTCTCTTCCTAGCACAGGATTTTCTTAGTGTAACTTCTGGACAGAATCTCCATTTTCCCACCTGCATAAAATGCAACAGTAGTTTGGGTGAGAGTTCTCGATAAATTTAATAAACAGCAAATCTTCGGTGAGCGTTTTTGGATGACTTGAAACCATGTAATCCATGATGGTGGCAGATCATGTTTCATTAGCAAGGATGAGTAGCTGACATAATGGGATATGAATTTTTGTATTAATAAATACACCACTGCCCCCAAGGAGCACGTGTAGCTTGCACAAACCTTTGTTACTATGTGGGGCACCTTGGTGGTTCAGTCGGTTAAGTGTCTAACTCTTGATTTCGGCTCAGTTCATGATCTCATGGGTGTGGGAGAGAACACCACATCAGCTCCACACTCAACATGGAGTCTGCTTAAGATTCTCTCTCCCCCTCTGCCTCTGCCCCTCCCCCCACTTGTGCTCCCTCTCTCTCTCTCTTTCTCTCTTTCTCAAAATAAATAAGTAAAATCTTAAAAAAAAATCTTTGTTGCCATGTTACCATGTAGAAATAGCTACATGAGGCACAATTTCCAGCAGTGAAATAATGTATTGTTTGTCAAAATTCTAGAAAACACACAACTTTCTTAGAAGAAATGGCAGATCACTTATTAAGATATAGAATTCTACATGGTGATTCTGCATTTAATGAGCCTCCATATTGTTATATTGTTAGGTTCCCTTCAGGCTGAAAGAGATAAGTAATATTTTTATTTTTTATTTATTTTTTAAATGTTTTATTTAAATTCAATTTAGTTAACATATACTGTATCATTAGTTTCAGAGGTAGAATTCAGTGATTCATCAGTTGCATACAACACCCAGTGCTCATTACTTCAAGTGCCCTCCTTAATGCCCATCACCTATCAGGAAACTCAAGAGCTATGAAAATTTGTAAAAAAGAAAAAAGTGATAGTTTGATGGAAGATTTGGAGGAAATTGTAATTGTATTGCATTATAGAACAAAATCATTTTTTCCTCAGCTCTGTAATAGTCTATATTATGATGGAAAATATTCACTTCTAAGAATTTTCCTGTAAGTTCAAAAACATGTTTCCAGAAATAAATCAAACACTCCCTTAGGAATCACCATTCATTTTGTCTCTGCTCTCTGTGTCTTTTCATTTTAGGAAAATTAAAGTCATCTTGCATCCCAGTCAGCTCAAGCAGTTATAACAAAATACCATAGACGTGGTGGCTTAACCAACACATTTATTTCTCTCAGTGCTGGAGGCTGGAAGCTCAAGATCAAGGTACCAATATGGTCGGTCTTTGGTGAGGCCTCTCTTCCTGGCTTGTGGACAGTCACCTCACTGTGTGCTCACTTGGCCCTTCCCGTGCCTGCTCCTGGACAGAGAAGATCTCTGTGCTCTTCTTATAAGGGCACTTATCCCATCATGGGGGTCTCATCCTCATGACATCATTTAACCCTAATTATCTCCCAAATGACTCACCTCCAAAGACCATCCCAGTGGGGATTGGGGCTTTAACATATGGATTTGGGAGGGAGACACTAACAGCTGATAGCATCTCATTGAAGGTCACACAGTGTTGGTGTGTGAGCATGCAGTCAGCTGGTACCCAACCAAAACCACAGTGAGAAATGCTTGAAAGAGGCATAAAGGATGTAATGATTTTGATAAAAAATTTATATGCGTGCTACAGACTGAATGTTTGTGTCTCTGCAAAATTCCTTAACCCCCACTGTGATAGTATTAGGAGGTAGGGCCTTTGGGAGAGAATTAGGTTTAGTGAGGTCAGGAGGGCAGAGCTCCCATGATGGGATTAGCTTCCATGAGGCCCTTATGAGAAGATGAGGAGGACAGAGTTGTCTCTCTCCACCATGTAAGGAGACAGCAAGAAGGTGGCCATCTGCCAAATAGGAAGAGGGCTCTCACCAGATGCTGAATCCGCAGACACCTTGATCTTGGCCTTCCAGCCTCTAGAACTGTGAGAAATGTTCATTGGTTAAGCCGCCCAGCCTATGGTAGTTGGTGATAGCAGCCCCAGCTAAGACCGCAAGCCCTTCCAAGTTTCCATCCTGACCCAGGACGGAAAGAGAGGGAACTGGAAAAGGAATATGAGCCCCCCACGTGAGGCTCCACGCAACACGCTGAAGTGACCTTGTCAGCTCAGGACTCAGTGCAGGGGGCAAAGAGCACCGCATAGGATTAAGTTGAGAAAGCAAAATGCAAAACAACCATAGCCAAAATTGTCTACATTCTTGGTCCAGTAAGTAATAAAGTGATGGGAAAGGAAAGAATTGGGACACCAGACGTGCCACAGCTGTCTCCTGCAGCTACTCTGTCCCTCCTCCACGGAATGGAACGACTCCGGCTCTGTCTGTTTTCCTTTCATTATTCATTGTTATGTTTGGGGTTTGCCTTTTTTTTTTTTTTTTTTTTTGATGAAAGGGGAAAGAAAATATTTTCCCCTTATCATGTGATACAGTGGTTTTCTTCTTTTTTTTCAATGAATTGAGAAATATTTACTTCCCATAAAAGATGGAGGTAAACACTTTAAACAGTTCAAAAACATATGAGGACAGAATATTTATCAGCGGATGAGCCTCTTCCTCCAAACAAAAGACAAATTTGCAGAAATGCACTGGCTCCAAATCTTCTAGCAGATATACCCTGTATCATTAGCAAAACAAAGGTGTTTTGAAACAGATTCATCTATGACTCTCATCCTAAAGGTCTGAAACCTCATGTGGGGCTTTAGCAAGTTCTCTCCAGTGCTTCTGGGAACTAAATCCCCTCGGGGAGATTCAAGTAAACCTCAAGCAGGACCACACAACAGTCAGAATCCACTGTATTTCCTTTATGTGGTCTTTTCGAAGTGGTCAACAGGAAACTCGGAATCTAGGAAAATAATTGCAATTCAGGGCATTAGCATTCCCTTTATCTCATTAGGTCATCTGGAATGATAATGGTGGTGACATGAGCCTGGGTAGGAGCAGGGTAATTGTAGGTGCTATTTATTGGGCAGTTACTACTTGTCAGGTGCTTTACCTCCTTCCTTCCTCACAACCTTGCAAAGCTCATCAGCCCCGTTTCACAGATGACGACACTGAGTTAGTCAGACGGAGTTAGGATTCGCTCCCAGTCTCAAAGGGTCTGGAGGCCAGGCTCCTCA
Organism: Phoca vitulina; assembly: GCF_004348235.1. Taxonomy (NCBI): domain Eukaryota; kingdom Metazoa; phylum Chordata; class Mammalia; order Carnivora; family Phocidae; genus Phoca; species Phoca vitulina. The sequence continues at coordinate 69,741,181 of NW_022589711.1, read as the reverse complement.
CTGCTCGCCCACACCTCACAGTGTTTCTTCAGCTTTACAGACTCCAAGTCGTTTTGCATAGCATGCATTTTGTGGACAGCCTTTCTTATGTTTCTCACAGACAAAAATTAACTCATATATTAGAAATGGAAGCTATTTTTTTCCCAGGATGTTTTCATTTCATTTAATCAGTGAGACCACACCACGGGTGATAGCAACTTAACGAAGAGAGGAAATGAGACCAAAGTGTCTATTGTGATGTATGAAAATAAGCTTGATATTTTGTCAGAGCAGAAGCAATAGGTGAGGAGGTAACAGAGCAACTGCTTTTTGTCAGTTTTTACTTTGTAATCATTGTGAACATCAACATATTTTCCTTTTGACGTTCAGTCAGTTTAATCTTTTAATATAAAATATCCTACTGGGTTTTTTTTCCCCTTGCTTCTTACTTTTAATCTAAAATGGTATTATTATGGGGCACCTGGGTGGCTCAGTGGGTTAAGCATCTGCCTTCAGCTCAGGTCGTGATCTCAGGGTCGTTGGATCGAGTCCCGCATCGGGCTCTCCGCACAGCGAGGAGTCTGCTTCTCTCTCTCTCTCAAATAAATAAATAAAATCTTTAAAAAAAAAAAAAACTACACGCACAAGAAATTTTGGCTTTATAAAAGGGCAGAAACTTGAGTAGAAATCAGAAGCCTCCATTCTCTATAATCATATAAATTCAGTTTCAACAAAAAAAACTGAATTAATACTAGTGAATATTTCAGAATGGCCATAATGGTGCTAATATGTGAACACAAAACCATTTAGGAAAATAACAATGTTGGTTGGACAGTTTGCACTGTATTAATTAACCAGGAGAATATGCAGTGGTTGTTACTGGGTGTTACTGGATTCATTCCCCCAGGAAAGAAGAGATAGACACAGACGAAGTAATTAGAGTAAAACACAATGAAGGCCATGAGGGGTGAGGAATGACACAAGGTCACTTCCCCTCCCAGACTGGCCCTACAAGCCAGGGACTGTGGACAAGGCAGAGGTTCACCCCTGCACGTATCGGTAGTTGTGGATTTGAGCTTCCTCATCTCAAAGACCACGGGGCTTGGCCAGGCACATCCAAAGACCTTTCCATCTCTGTCTCAGTCTGTGATTTTCTTTCTTTCTTCCTTCTTTCCTCCCTTTCTTTCTTTCTTTTAGATTGTATTTATTTGAGAGAGAGCACAAGCAGGGGGAAGGGCAGAGGGTGAGGGAGAAGCAGATGCCTCACTGAGCAGGGAGCCCAATGCAGGGCTCAATCCCAGGATCCTGAGATCATGACCTGAGCCCAAGTCAGATGCTTAACCAACTGAGCCACCCAGGGGCTTCTCCGTCTGTGATTTTCAAATAAAACTTTATTCCACTGGAGAAGATTAACATTTAGAAGAGAGGACTGTTTGTAGCAAGGAGTGGCTCTTTTCTTGTCCTAAGCCATGCCCATGTGTCACTGGGGTACATCACACTGCCTTTACTCTGCTAGCTCAAGAAGTAATATATGCCAATTGTATTACTCAAGCAAGACGGGTATGAGAGTTGTTACACAGGTCACTTTAATCACTTTAGAAAAACAACTTTCTTTGCTCAATATTCAATCTGTCGGCACACCTGCATGACTCAGTTGGTTAACCAACCCACTTTTGATTCTGGCTCAGGTCATGATCTCAGAGTCTTGGGATCAAGCCCCAAAAAGAGCTCTGCACTGGGCGTGGAACCTGCTTAAGATTCTCTCTTTCCTCCTTCTCCCTTTGCCCTTTCCCACTTGCACTCTCTCTAAAAAAAAGAAAAAAATTCAATCTCATATCAAACCAACCAGAATTGTCTTGTTGGTTGTCTTTCTTTTTTAATTATTCAAGTATAATTAACATACAGTTATATTAATTTTAGGTGTATGATATAATGATTCAATAATTCTATACATTTCTCTGTGCTCAGCAAGAAAGTGTACTCTTTGTACTCTTGATCCCCTTTATCTACTTCACCCATTCCCCCACCCATCTCCCCTCTGGTAGCCACCAGTTTGTTCTGTGTTTAAGGGTCTGTTTTTTTCATTTGTCTCTTTTTTTTGTTTGTTTCTTCTGTTTCTTAAATCCAACTTATGAGTTATATTGAATGGTATTTGTCTTTCTCTGACTGACTTATTTCCCTTAGCATTATACCCTCTAGATCCATCTGTGTTGTTGCAGAACTTACCATTATATTTCTAAATAAGTATGGAGCTTAAAACTCCAATTTATTTGCAAAAACATTGTTCCAAATTTTTTTTTCTCTTATTTCATATAACTAATCTAGTGTCATGGATGAAAAAGAAAGCTGCTGGGGCTCCTGAGTGGCTCAGTCAGTTAAGCGTCTGCCTTCGGCTCAGGTCATGATCCAGGGTCCTGGGTTTGAGTCTTGCATCGGGCTCCTTACTCAGCGGGGAGCCTGCTTCTCCCTCTGCCTGCTGTTCCCACTGCTTGTGCCCTCTCTCTCTATCAAATAAATTAATAAAATCTTTAAAAAAAGAAAAAGAAAGCTGCTACTTAAAGCAATAGAATTACTAGGTACTGGATGGTAATTAGTACTTATTTGACAAGAGGAGTATCTTGTGTTCACTAGTATGTGACTTTCTCCTTGTCATGGGTTGAGGAATATGGCTCCAAAGCCCTAAATACAACATTCATTATTTATACTTGCCTCTCAACATTTATTGAGCATATATTATGTGCCAGATACTGTGCTAAGGGCTAAAGGTAGAGACAGAAGGATGAACAAGACATAGTCTGGTCCTCCATTGACTTATAGGAATTGAGGGAAATGTCACCTGGGCCATGAGGACCAAGAGCCCAGATGAGGAATAATGAAATTTGAATTAGATAGTGTTAGTAAGCATGGAGAAGAGGTGGTACATTTGAGAGATATTTAGAAGGTTGAATCAGCAGCACCTGGGTGGCTCAATCGTTAAGCGTCTGCCTTTGGCTCAGGTCATGATCCCAGGGTCCTGGATCGAGTCCCACATCGGGCTCCCTGCTCAGCGGGGAGTCTGCTTCTCCCTCTGCCCCTCCACCCTACTCATGCTCTCTCTCATGCGTGCTCTTTCTCTCTCTCGCAAAAATAAATAAATAAAATCTTAAAAAAAAAAAAAATAGAAGGTAGAATCACCAAGATTTAGTAGCAGTTAGCATGTGGGACAAGGAAGGAGCCCAGGGAGATATAAAGGGGTTTCTTGACTATGAGAGACAAGACAGAGTGATTGGATTTAATCTGTGACTCCCACTCTTGTCACTTAGGGTTAATTCAGTTTCACATCTCATCATTAATAAAAAGCCATTTTAAGAACCTAATAGAAGGCATCAAGAGGATTCTTGCCTGGGATTCTAGCCAGTGAGGTACTGAAGCTTGCCACAGGACACTTTACGGCTTTAGCTGGTCATGCATCAGATATAAATGAAGCCTTGCTTTGAGTTCATAATAAACCTTGTGCTGAAGAGCATGGGCTATAAGACAGTTTCAATCGAGGCCATATTTAACAACTTATCTCTTCTTTTCTTCTACTGATGTTCCCATGGCAAAGATTGCCAATCAATGACCTGTACATAGCCAAGCCCAGTGGAATCTTTTCAATCTGTGTTTTCCTTGACCTCTCCACAGCCTTTGAAACTATTGACCGCTTTCTTCATGAAATCCTCTCCCCTTTGACTTCCACACACCATTTTCTTTGGTTTTCTTCCTTCTCCAAGGCTTTTCCTCCTCAGTCTATCTGAAGACTCCTTTGCTCTGTTCACTCCTTAAAGTCTGGTGGCCTCGGTTATCACCTTTGGGCTGGTACCTCACACTTCCATATTTATAGCCCAGTCCATTCTCCTGCTCTATTGAGCTCTACATCGGACTATTTTCTGGACACTCTCCTGGGTGTCCCACAGACACATCAAACTCAAGTTGTTTATAATGGAGCCGATCATCTCCTTGTCCCTAACACCTGCTCGTCTTCCTGTGCCTCCAGCTCAGTTGCCAGCACTCATGACACTCAGGACAAGCTCATGACCCTAAGACTAGAGTCATCCTTGACTCCTCACACCTGAGTTGATCACCATATCCTGGCAACTGCACCTCTTAAATATTTATTCACTGTGCCCCCCTTTCTCTGTACTGACCAGGGTGGCCCTGATTCAGCCCTCCATCTTCTCTCACTCATACATCTTTGCTTCCAATCTTGTCTTTCTTTTTTGTTTTTTTAAAGATTTTATTTATTTATTTGACAGAGAGAGAGACACAGTGAGAGAGGGAACACAAGCAGGGGGAGTGGATGAGGGAGAAGCAGGCTTCCTGCTGAGCAGGGAGTCTCATGTGGGGCTCAATCCCAGGACGCTGGGATCATGACCTGAGCCAAAGGCAGATGCTTAACGACTGAGCCATCCAGGCGCCCCTCCAATCTTGTCTTTCTTAAGAAGTATCCTCCACAGAAGCTCTAGAACGAGCTCTCTCAAGTTCAAATCTGCTCTTATTACTCCCCTGCAGAGTGATAGTAATAGTATAAGGAATAACTATTATCTTATGTTAATAGTATAAGTAATAAATATTATCTTATTACATCCTTCTGTGGCTCCCGTTAACACACAAAATACAGCCAAGCTCCTTTACGTGACATTCATGTGGGTGCAGCTCCTCTCCAAGAATATGGACTGACTAAGGTGAGCAGAAAAGGTGGGACTGGGAGTGTGGGGGTCAAAAGACTAGCAGAGTGGCAGGTTGCAATACTAAATGTCACTTTTATGGCTTCCTAGCCATAGCTAAAATCTTACCTAAATGTCTATGTCAGGAATATTTCAAATTTAAAAACAATTCACACATCATGAGGGAATTTACTGTGGTTATGGAATCTCGAGGAAGGGAAACAGAGAAAAGGTTGATTTGAATTTCCATACTGAGGAACGGTGCCTTATTGAAGAAGCATTGCGTTCAGCATTATTTATGACACATGGAGAACTTGATATGCCATGGTACGTTTGAAGTCAGACAGTTTAAGGTATAATTGTTTCCTCCATCACCTACCATCTGAGCAGCCTTGAGCAAATCAATATTGAACCTCTTTGCACCTAAGAGACAACACGTACCTCACATATTGCCAAATGAAATGGCGTACTGACTAGTAAGAGCCTTACATGGGCTTGGCACTTGATAGTTGCTCAAGAAATGCTTGCTTTCTTCCCCTTCTAATCAAATTTAAATTCTTGGCTCTCATTTGAAGATTTTAGAAAGTACACTTTAACCTTCTGTTAATTTTCAAAAAGCCCCAAACCAACCCAAACGAGACAAAACAAAATAGCAAATGACCAAAAAAGATATGCAACAGAGAAATCCCTCACTTCCTTAGACAGTCCCTGCCTACAAAAGTAATGGTTCTTCTGAATTGTTTTATGCTTATGCCAGATATTTTATTACACATCTATTTCTTTTTTATATCTTTCTGCCATCCCCCTCCACCAATATCACCAATATTTTTCTCTCTGGTGATTCCTCTTAAATCCTTAAGTGGTACCATGGTGCTGTTACTTGAATCATCCTTCATTGGGTTCCTGTGACATAAAAAAGGCTAAATTAAATGTCAGAAGTGACACTCTATTTTCTTTGATAAATTGTAGAAATAAACACTACTTTATTTTTTTTCTTCCTAGGGTCAAAAGAATGGACAATAAATTTGAAGCAGTGATCCTCTTAAATTTGTTATATTTGTGGCCATTATTTTGAAATATTTGCAAAATAATTTTTATCTTCAAACTTTTCCCTCTATATTCTTATGAAATAAAAATTGAGATAATTGTACATTGTAGCCCTTTTAGATTGTTAACCCCATTTTTTCTGGTTTACCTGTTATGATTTTTAAACTGGAAATTTTATCATCATTGTCATAGAAATTATAAAATCTGAAATATAAATTTGCAGTGAGTGAATGTTTTCTTTAAATTCCTCTTGTCCCTGTGTGGTGTTCCATTAAACTATAATTCTATACTACCTAAACTAAGGAACCATTTTTCTCAGCATTTCTTCATTGCCATTACTAAGGCAACTGTAGATCTTCAAATACAATTAAAACATGGAATAGTAGCCATGAGGAGAAGGGCCTCCTACAGGGGGAGAATGACCCTCCCTCCTGGCCTCTCCATAGTTTGTCTATGGCACTCGTGACAGTTTAATAGTTAGAAGGGACCTTAGCTGTCCTCTAGGCCAACTTCTCATCAAATGTCCCAAGATCTAAATGCCCCTGGCTGCTGAACCATTCCCAACAGGCAACCTCATTCAGCTGTTGTGTGGCTTTAAAGGTAAAGCTGGGGTGCCCAGTTGGCTCAGCCAGTAGAACATGCGACTCTTGATCTCGGGGTTGTGAGTTCAAGCCCCACATTGAGTGTAGAGATTACTCATAAATCTTTAAAAAAAAAAAAAAAAAAGTAAGAGGTCTTTCTTAACCTGTCCAGAGATTTGCTTCTTATATCTCAATGTCATATATTCCTTTTTTTTTTTAAGATTTATTAATTTATTTGAGAGAGAAAGAGCATGAGGGAAGGAGAGGGAGAGGGAATCCTCAAGCAGATTCCCTGCTGAGCTCAGAGCCCCACGCAGGGCTCCATCTCACGACCCTGAGATCATGACCTGAGCGGAAATCAAGAGTCATCTGCCCAACTGCCTGAGCCACCCAGGCGTCCTTCTATGTCATATATTCTTACATGTCTCTATGTCTCTATGCCTGCAAATACAGCACAGGGGTTCTCACATGCGAATCCCATGCCAGCAGCATCAACATCACCCAGGAACTTGTATGAACTGGAAACTTGGGGGTCGGGTCCCAACAGCCTGTGTCAAGACGCCCTCCTCGCTGTGATTCAGATGCATGTCTGAGAAGCAGTCGTGGAGGGTAGCAGAAAGTGGGTGGGACTTCAGAACGAGAAATACCTGGTTTCAAATCCTGGCCCTCTTGTGGGTTTAGGCAATAGCTTCAGTCCCTCCCTGGTCCAATGGAACTTATGAGGATAGCTAACTCCCAGGCTTGCTGAGAGAATTCCGTGGCACTCTAGAGGTAAACCACACAGCAGAAAATCTAACACTACTTAAGCACAAAAATAGTGTCTAGTGTTATTGATTCAATTCAGTACATTTATTAGATGCCTTTGAATATCAGTCTCTACAGAGTCCATTCATTTGAGAATGAAAATTTGAGACATACCATGAAAACTATGATATGTAGAGAAGCTAAATGACATGTTCCAGGAACACAGCTCAATCATTGGTGTCTGGAAGTCCTTAGGGGCCACCCAGACCTCAGCTCTTCAATCAACGCATATTCATCTGCCACTTAATGAAGCACAAGACGTCTAGTTCTGGGCCTGGTGATTACACGAGTAGGGATTTAAATTTTATCAGTATACTGTCTGAATTCATTTTCACCTTATTGGAGCATTTCCACCCAGTACTGAGTGCCCTGGCAATTTATTTATTTACTTCCATTTTGCTTTCTGATTTGTATCCCTCTCGGTTATGAAAGCGTTTCAGGTGACCGTTGGACATTCTATCAAGAGTTGGCGTTCCCAGCTGCCATGGCACCGACTGTGGGACCAGTGAGGGGCACTGATTGCTTCCCAGAACTTCCGTGCTCAGCACAATGTGCACAGTTCTGCAGATCCCAAGCTGCTACATAAGTGAAGTGGTCTAAGACCAAGTGCTTTAGGTTAACTGGGATCCCATATATAACATGTTAAAAATTATATTCAGTTGTCAAGAAATATGTGTGGTTATTTCTTACCCTTGCTTTCACAAAGAAATGAGCAGACGTTTTACTATGCCCTTGCCGGGGAGAACTAAAGTGTTACCGTGCACCATCACATGCCAAAAAAAGTCTGTTTTACAGGCCTTCCGGAAGGAATAAGGCACCTTTACTTTCGAACAGCCTGTTTCCAGTTTTGTGTGGCTGATGATATTACTGGACCAGTGACAGAGGCCAAGGCAGGAAAATAGACTGGGTTACTTATAACTCTTTGAATGTGGACACATCAGCTTGTGGGAAGGAAACTATTTAAAATGGGGCTTAGGGAAAGGGGGGAAAAATCCCCTTTCTCCATATGAGATTCTTCCACGGTGTTGTCATGCAATCTTGAAAACCTCCATAGAACAGTGAATCACTCTCATTGGATATATGCAAATTATCTGAGACCCAGTGGTTTCCTGCCAGGCAAAAACTTATAATAACAGAGCAAGAATGCAATCCGAGCCCTTGCTCTCTGAAATCCCTGAAAGAACAGAGTCGCTCTTGACAGGGCAAATTCAGCCCTTGACATTCCAGGAAATAGCTTAATAATGTCATTTAGGCTGGGGTTGTAACCAATCCTAAGACGTGGAGACAAAAATGCCGTATGTAAGATTTAAAATATCAGTTCAGGAACCATTTTTCATTTTCACAGAGAGTTTAACAACAAAAACACCACCACCACAAAAACTAAGCAATGCATCCTAATTAAATTTAGCCTTGTCCCCACTAATTAAACCCAATCTAGGAAAAAGGGAGGGTTTCTGCCAAGAAATTACAGACACATCCTGACTACTATTTCTTTTCCATTTACTTTCCTAGGTATGAGGTCCGTGTCATATCCAGGATGTGATACCAAACAAAACTGTTTTTTGATGATTAATATAGGTGCAGAAGTGAACCCCACCCTGGGGCCTCGAAGGCCTTTATGAGACACGCTGACCTTTACATTTCGATGTGTTTCATTTTCTCTGGGTGCAGGACAGCTGAAAAAGGTTACAAGACTCAGGTTAAAAGTCAGGAAGTGGGATCAGGGCCCCACACTATGACATCACTCTCTTACAATGCAATGATGCAATGACATTTCCTACAGGAAAATGATTCGAACTGACAGGCAGCCTCGGTTCCCTGCAGTGGAAGGTGTCAGGCCTCCCTCCCACCCGCCCCTTGGCTTCTCAGAGGTCAGAGAGAGAGAGAGAGAGAGACCCAAGCCACTTACATTTTATGGCAGTCCTGGTATATTTAAAATGAAGGTGTGCCAGAATTTAGTTAAAAAAACTGTGGAATGTTTTAACTGTTAAGGCAATTAATGCTTTTAAACAAAACACATACAATTTTGCCATTCACAAGACAGTTTCTAGATCTATTATTAAAAGCGACATATACGCAGAGCCACAAGGGATGGTTGTACATGTTGGCCAAAGGGAAGAGCAGGGATTAAAATCTGGCTCACTCTCTGATTGCCAAACCATGCTTGCTGGTGCAGTACTGGATCTGCCTTCTTCTGATTCACACAAATGTCCCACGTCGGTGATAGATGATGGTCTTGTAACAGACCCAGGTTTAAGTTGAAGGATGAATCAGTCTTCTGCTTTCAGTCCTGGGTGTCTCTTCAGAGGAGTCTCCAGAGGTGCACATTTGAGGACCTGGCTGATTCTGAATTCTGGGCAAATGAGTCTCCTGAGAGCCTTCTGGGGGGGGGAACTGCCAATGAGCCCCCATAGGCTGTGTGAGGGACATGGCTTGGTGAGTAGAAGCTCTGAGCTAGGTTTCAGCCTGGCCAAGTAATTGCATGCTCCAACTGTAATACTGTAAAGGCACCCCTCGCCCCCAATATGTAGACACTGCTCTGGACTCCACATGCAGACACAACTCCTCCAGCAATTAAGACCAATTTAGAAACCTCTGTCAAGGCAAGACGAATTTAAGGGCTCGCGCCAGTCCTGGGACTCCACATCAAACTGTCCTTGCGTTTCCATCCTGGGTTTCTGCCTCTATGTGAGCTAGCGGCTGGGTGCCTGGTGAGTGCTGCCTGGGACTAAGCGTTGATTGCCTTGATTTACCTTACCATGCCTCTTCTAGAGACCTCAAGTCTGTCCCAGAAACAACGGAAGGAAGAGTCCAGACTTAGAACCTTCTGTCATCTTTCTTCTGCTCGTCACCCTGCTTGGATCCTCTCGGGAGTTCGTGGAATCTGCCAAGCCATGACTGCAGATAGGACGAGAGAACAAGCTTCCGGATGCTTCTTTTGTCCATTTAAAACAACATTCAGACCAAGTCCCTTTTATGTCGGAGGAGAGTCAACGGGAGAAGTTTCGACCACAAAAGAATCAAACAGTTATGACTTCAGAAATGTAAAGTCTTGGTATCCATGATAGCTTATACGCCTGAAGCAATGTTTCTAGATACTGCGCTAAGTTTGCCAGGCAGATTTAAGCTCTCTTTGGCAGCTGAGTGGCTAGTGTCAGGGATGCTTTGAGGCCCAGTTTATGCGGTGCCCCCAAATTGGGAGTGCTTCTATAAATCATCACACTGTAAGTGGATGGAGCTTGCTGTGACAGACTATCTTTGGAAAAATTCGCAAATATCTGAAGGCCTAATACATTTCTTTAGGATGAGTCAAAACACAAGCATGGTTGTCACACCTTTTCCCTGTTACCCTCTGGGTGTTCTCTCAGAGGTGTGGGGTCTTCATAAGTGAGTAACTGTTTCCAAAGTCTGTCAAAGTACCAGTGGTTACAATCTGGGAAGCATAACATGCCTAGAAAGGAGTATAGAATGTAAAATGTCCGAAATTACCGGGGTTTTATTACTCTGCCAAATTCGCACTCTTATACTATCTAATCACTCCCTTTTAAGGACTCATTATTTCCTATAGTTAAACTTACGAGGAAAACAAGGAATTTATTTTACATTCTGCACATTTGTAGAGTCACGATATCTAGGGCCTGTATTTTTCACCATTTGAGTAAACTTCTGCTTGCGCATACATGTTGAAAGTGTCATTTCACCTGAATACACAGATCAGGCTCGCTGAAGACTCTACCCTTTCACCTTGCTCGAGGCGAGGAGAAAGATCAAAGCTTCCTGTATTTTTTAGGGATGACCCCTTCTTTGTTCCGAACACTTCTCACATCTCCTGTTTGTGGAAGCTTCTGCAAAGACGGAATTGTTTTTCTATTCCATAAATCTGCTTCGTATAAGCAAGACTGTCATTGCCCATTTGGCCTCCTAGAAGAGGGAACTTACCCATGTGGATAGAGCCTTTAGTGTATAATGGCTCTTGAAAATCATAGTAGTTAAAACACATGTTTTAGGAGAAAGAACTGTCGGAATTAGGGTTTTTTTAAAAAGGTATTTGTGATCAATATGCTATAATGATAAGAAGAATATAGAAAAAGGGAAAAACTCATCTGTTATCAAGTCTGCCGTGAGCGAACCAAATGACTGAACGGCTTTCTGTATTTATTTGTTAATTTCATTAGTTCTTTTGGGCTTGAAGTAGAATATAAAATAAACCATGATATGTTATTTCATTTAGTTCATTCACTTATTATTGATTAAGAACATGTGGAGTGACCGCTAGTGGACAAGGTGCAATGACTCAGGAAATGAAATCTCCTAGCTCACAAAACAGAGATGATACGGAGACAAACATCATAAAGACTACACGGGTTCAATACTTCCCAGGCTAAGGACTGAGAAGCAAATCATTTCACCTTTTTTGGTCTTAGTTTTCTTATCCATAAAACAGAAGAGCCAAAATTAATTGTACAGTCCTTCAGCTCTAAAATTCTGGGACTATGGGGCGCCTGGGTGGCTCAGTTGGTTAAGCGACTGCCTTCGGCTCAGGTCATGATCCTGGAGTCCCGGGATCGAGTCCCGCATCGGGCTCCCTGCCCAGCAGTGAGTCTGCTTCTCCCTCTGACCCTCCCCCCTCTCATGTGCTCTCTCTCTTTCTCTCTCTCTCTCTCATTCTCTCTCTTTCAAATAAATAAATAAATAAATCTTTAAAAAAATAAATAAATAAAATAAAATTCTGGGACTAAAAGAAATACAGGCTAGTGTTAAAAGCAAATTTAAAAAGCGCAAACCCTCACAGGCTTTGTTTGGCAAATATCATGAGGGAGATAAGCTCAAATCTGACTTATGACCACTGATAGCGAGATGAACGCTATTACAGACACAGTGAACAACAGGAGGAAAAATATGGAGCTTGGTCATAAGTGGGAGAAAATATCTAAATGGCACAGACAGACTGGCCAGGAGGGAGCCAGAGCAGAGAGCTGTAAAGCAGGATGGGGCTGAGTGCACTGCAGGTCTCAGATCAATCAATCAACAAGGATTTTATTCTACTCTGGTTACTCTATTTGTTAAGGGATTCTTAAGGGGGCGCCTGAGATAACATGGCCGAGGATTATAAGCCATACTAAGTATAGAAGACTGCGAAAATATCCTAGCATCCAGCTCTATAAGACTAGCGGAGGCAGGGCATCTGTAAGTAAAGAGGGCTTAGAAAATATTTTAAGAATGCTCTGAGGTTCAGCTTCAAACAGAGGGTTCTGGCTAAGGATTGTGAAGAAACAGCAGTTACAGGAAGCCAGGGGACAGTAACCAAAATGGAGTTACTCTCTTTAAGCAAAGACTTTGGACACCCACCGTTTGGGAAGGGTATTACCAAACTGTTGCAAGCAATTAGTCTGGCTGCCAACCAAGGAAGAATCTTCACATGTCCTCAAGACACAAACGACACTCTGGTGTCGTAGAAAGTTTTCCCACAGGACTCATTTCTCTCAGATATAGAAAAATACGCGATGCCCTGTAATGCTGTGTTCTCTTCCACAAAGAGAACTAGGTGAAGCCCACCACATTGCCCTTTTTGCTCTGCTTGCTAGGAAGCTGGAGACAGAATTTGGATTCAATCTCAGGACTTAACACTTCAGTATCTAACCTACTGTTTTAAAATTTGTAACTTCTCACCTGTTCTTTTGTGCTTAACGATTTTGCGATATTTGTATGTTTAATTACATGCCACCTCCTTCATTCATTTATTTCACAGATTATTTATAAAATATTTATTATGTGCCAGGCACATCCAGTCATTTAGGAGGGCAGGTGGAATGTGGCTCTGGCCTGGAAGGCAGGAGACTATGTCTCTGGCTTGTGCTGTGTTTAGGTCTTAGGGCTTGGTGTTTATATTTGGGATACAGTTCAAGCATTTTCCAGATGAACAAGGGTTCTGGGACATATAGCTAGTTTTCCTAATAACTCACTCCATTTCATCTCAGTTAGGAGTGGATTTTTCCCCTGAGGGTCTTTGATCCTGCAGCTGCAGACATTCTGGCACCAGGGAGCCTTAGAGGTCAAGGCTCCAGGACACACAGAGGTCAATGAAATCAGGGGACATCTTAGAAACTGCTGACAACCAACGGGGGTGAGCACTGTGGCTTCCAAGATGGATGGATGATGTCATTTGTGGTATAAATAAGTGTGTGCTTACTAAGCTCTGACTGGGAGCCAACAGGTGTGTCCCGGAACAGCACTCTTCGGAAGACACCCTCTGAGGAAAAAAATAGTCAATAAACTTTGTGCTTCCCTTAATCCAGGAAGTCTCCTTTTTCATGTCAGAGTCCCCAAAATTGAGCATTGTGAAGTACAAAGGCAAGAGTATGAACTTGAGTTTCAGTTTCCCCATCTGTTGAATAAAGGAGCTGGACTTAACCTGTCTTCTAGCGCCTTCTAGCTCTAATCATCTGGCACTTTATGACCCAGTTCTCCTTCCAGCCCTTTGGCCACGCCACTCTACACAGATAGTCATCATTATCATCCTCTTCAAAACTAATAAAAAGCAATACGCAAACAAGTCCAGTGGTAACACCTGTCTAATGGCAACCCTGAAGGACAAGCTTGAGACCTACTGAAAGATTACTGAATTATAGCAAAGACTTACTAGATATGGTTGCTTTTCAGGATAGATCACTTCCTTCGTAGCATATCCAAATCTATGGCAAACTGTTTACACAAAGTCTTAATGTACACCTATATTTGTACCCACATTCACATGTTAGCACAGCAATGTGTATATAATACATGTGAGGAGAATCCGAATAACTTGTGAACTTAGGAAGTGGTTTATCAACACTTTTATTTCATATCAGTGATTTATATATAAAACAAACATCTGGGAGTATAACAGACACAAATAAAGGAAAGACACAATTGGAAAGACACAATTTCTGTCCCAAAGAATTTATGATTCAGCTGAAGTGCTTAAAAATGTAACCAGCATTGTGTGCAAAACATTTTAATAGGTTCAGTGATATTTGAAATACGTACATAGGAAAGTGACACATTCATTTATAGTGAAATATCGAGTGCTATCCACTATGCTAAACGCTGACTAAAAATGGTTACAGAGGTCTCTGCACTTTATACCCTCATCATCTGATTAAAAGGGTACCTATTCATTCATTCATTCATTCATTCATTCTGCAAACAATTACTGAGTGCTTACAATGGCAAAGGCACGGTGATAGGCACTTTGGAGGACAGAGGCATGATCTCTTAATGATTCCTGTCTTCAAGGATCTTAAAATTTAGTGGCAGTGAGGAAACAGCTAACAAAGCAGAATGGAGAAGAAGTATCAGTAAAGGGCTAGAGAACACTTCGCGGATGGAGTAATTATGCCCAGAGGTTAGGAAAGCCTCCTAGTGGAGATGGCCCTGGAGCAAGAAAGATGAAAAACATTTTAATGGTGGAGACAAAGGGGAAGGTCATCTCAGAAAGAGAGTTCAGTGAGAACAGAGGCAGAAAGGCATGAAAATTAATGCATGCCCTGGGAATAGCAAGTAGCCTGGGATGGCTGGAGCATGGTATCCGAAGAGAATAGGGCAAGACGAGGCCAGGAACTTAGGATGGAGCCAGCACATGAAACACGTCCAATGCCGCATTAAACCTACTGATTCTACTCAGCTAACAGTAGGGAGTCAGTAGAAGTTCGTAAGGATATGAACAAAGAGGAGGCTGGACACATCCTCGATATTGAACATGGAACTTCCATAATGAACTACTGCTCAAGAGTAATTAAGTAGGGTAGAAAAAAAGGGGGGTCTTCTAAATTAGGAGATTTAGGGGCTACAGGGCAAGAAGAGGAAGTCTTGTGTGGTATGTATTGATGCTCTTGACCTAGCCAACTCCAACACATTCTTTAGATACCAAAGTGAACATTTCTTCCTCTGCTCCCTGATTGAATCCGGTCTCTCTACTGTGGAACCACAGAGATCCTTGTACCTTTCCTTCACAGTACTTCACAGTTTGTAATTACATACTTACCTGCATTTGATTAATGTATGTGTCCCTCATTGGACTGTAAGCTCCACAAAAGCAGGGATCATGTGTTTGTTTTGCCCTTCAATTTTACTATAGGCTACTCAGTATGTCTGACTCAGAGTTGGGACTGAAATATTTGATGAATGAACGAATGAATGAATGGATGGAAAGAAGGATGGAAGGAGGACAGAAGGGAAAAAAGAAAGGAAGGAGGAAAGAAAGGGAAAGAAAGAAATATGGGAATGGACACATTGTTGGAGAAGAATAATGAGAAATAATATTTGGGAACTTATAAGTAGGTGTGGTGGTTTTAAAACACAGCTGCAAAATTCTTTGACATTGCTCTCATTGAAAGGTGGGATCTATAGCCTTTGCCCTTGAACCTGAGCAGTCTTGTGATGAACAGAATGCAGTGGAGAAGATGGAGTGTGATTTCCGAGGCTAGGTTGAAACGACTTGGTTCTCTTAATATGCTCACTCTGGGAGAGAAGCCAGCTACCGTGTAAAAAGTTTGACCACCTTGAGACCACCAGGCTGAAGAAGCCACCTTGCTGTATGTTCCAGTCAACAGACTGAGCCCATCTCTGCCAAAAAAAAAATGTGAATCAAGTTGTCTTGAACCCTTGAGACCATCTCATCTGCCAGCTGAATGCCTTTGAGTGACCTTAGTAATTGCCTCGAGAAGCAAAAAGAATTGTCCAGCTGAGCCCAGCCTGAATATCTAACCCATGGAATCTTTTGCACAGTAAAATGGTTTTTGGTTTATGCCAGCCAATTTGGGATAATTTGTTAATAGCAATAGTAACTGGCACATCAACCAAAGTCTCGATAGAATCCTCCCCAATCACCGCCCGCCCATAGCAATTGAGGAAACTGAGATCCAGAGAGATTAGCTTGTTTAACCATGTTTCTAAATTGACAGCAGTAAAGCAAGGCCTACGAACTAATCTTCTGACCCCCCAGGACATTGCCTTTTTCTTTCTAATATATGATAATGCATTAAGAAAAATTTCTGTTTAATTATATGCAGGGTCCAGAGAACAACTCTTTGTCATGCCACAATTTTATCCTCATTGATGCTTTCTTTCCATTGATGATTAAATGGATTAGTCAAACTCCTTGACATATACACAAAAAGTGAACTGTAGGCTCCCGTGTGTGGAGCTTACAAATGCTGTCGATGATTTGGACATTTGAATGCAACTACCTCCCAATTAGAGGAAGAAGCATGTTCAAGTATATAGAACACAGTAACATTTCTTCTCAAGTTTGTGGCATTCGAATTCTTAGCTGACTAGGTTTTTCAAGGCCGTCAGTTCCAAATTCACTGAAAGATCTCTTCTGCTGAAAGAAAAATGCCACCTCTATTAATATCCACCTTTTCCTCTGCAGAACACTTGCTTGCTGGTGATTTATTATGGACAAGCGGCTTCCTGTTCCTTTTGAAAGTTAGATACTTTTTTTTTTTAATTCTGCAAGTAGAGGAAGAATTCCTCATCTCTTGTCCCCAGGGCGATTTAGTTAAGGCTAATCTTCAGGACAGAGTTTGGGTATTTACAACTCTCAAACTGATACTGCCTGATACCACACAAAAGAGAGAGGGTCTTGCTGCTATATCTGATGTCAATAGGGAACTAATCTGAAAAACAAATAAGGAAGACCAGCTCTCGCAACAGCAACATGTATGGGAGAAGATTCTTTGAGATTTTGGAACTTTGCAATTACGTTATAAAGATGGAAACATTTTCCCTTAAAAAGATCAAAGATATTAATTATCCTTTTGGTTGGTGATAATGTCATTATTTTTTAAAGAGACTCTATCTGAGGAAAACAACAGAATAATCTGATGCATATGCTCTCCATGAACTGTATCTCAAAGAAAACCATATACACTGATGACTGAAAAGTTAATGTTTATCTTATTACATTTTTCCTATTCCTACAGTGAAACCCATGAAAAATCTAAGGAAAGATAATGTCAAATTCAATTTTATTCAGAGTTTCTCATAATCACAGCTTCACAGATTTTAACAAATGTTAATCTCTTTAAAATCCCACTCGTGATGTAGAAAGTACTTGAGTAGAGTGTGTGTACATGGCTTTAGGTGATGTTAGGTATTCGGACTCTCTCTCTCACCCAACTCAAAGCAGTTTTAACAAAAAGCTGAATTAATTTGCTTACAGAACAGAAAAGTACAGACTTAGAATGTGCCTCAGGCACAGCTAGAAGAGGGGGCACATGGGGCGAGGCTTCTACCTCCAGACTCTGTCTCTCTCGCTCTGTTTTCCTCAGTGTTGGTTGGCACCTTTCTCAGGCTGAACCCGTGTAATGGAAAAGTTGACCACTGGCAGCTCCCAGCTCACTCGGCCAGCCTCCAAACTTAGCAGAAGAATTCTGGGTCACTTCAGACACAGGCCTGGGGCCGATCCTCTCTGGGCCCTCTTGAGTCACGTGCCCACCCTTGTGGAATTCTCCCTGGCCACCCCTGTAAGGTACTTGAGATGTATTTTAGAACTTACCAAGAGTTGTAGTTAGATTTTTGGCATAATTTATAAATAAAATCTTTGCCTTAAAGACAGTGTGTAAAATGGCATGCCAAGTTTTACAGCTAAGCTTTCCAGAAACTCTGCCTTTCTCTTAAGCTGTCTTCCCATACATACCTCACCTTCTTTTTAATACCAAACTTACCAAAAGCTTAATCTATATTTGCTTATTCCCCTTTCCCGCCACAATCCTCCCGCCATCTAATCTCTGCTAAAGTGGTTTTCCCAAACATCACTCGTCACCTCTCCACAGTCAAATCCAATGGCATCTTCCTGGTCTCCTCCTGCTTGTTCTCTTGGCAGCCTTAGACACTCTGAGCCACTCCCCTTTTTCTTGGCTCACTCTATTCCTGCAGCTTGTGCTCCTTCTTTTTCTCTGATAGATTCTTCTTGGTTTTCTTTACTAGCTTCTGCTAATGTTCACCAAGCTCCCTAAGCATACATGTTCTCTAAAGTTCGGTCTTCAGTCTTCTTTTCTTCTAACTTTATAATCTCTCACTGGGGGCACCTTCATTCAGTTCCATGGCCTCAAGCTTCTCCTATCTGATGTTGACTTTAGGATCTCTAAGTTTAGTCTTCTGTCTGTTATTAGGTGTTAGACAATAATTTTGGGGTGTTCCTCTACACTTTGATGTCTGTCTTCATCTGTTCGGGCTACTGTAACAGAATACCATAGACATGGTGGCTATAAACAATAGTTCTGGAGGCTGGGAAGTCCAAGATCAAGGCACCAGCAGATTCAGTGTCTGGCAAAGACCCGCTTCCTGGTTCATAGCTGTCTTTTCGCTGTGTCCTCACATAGCTGAAGGGGTGAAGGCACTCTCTGAGGTCCCTTTGATAAGGGTGTTGATCTTATTCATGAGGGCTCCACCCTCATGACCTAATCACCTCCCAAAGATCCCCACCTCCTAATACCATCACCCTGGGCATTAGAATTTCAGTGTCTGAATTTGGGAGAGGACACAAACATTCAGCCTATAGCAATGTTCTTCCATCATCAGAAACTCAGTATTTTCAGAAGCAAATTTATTAATTTACCCCACGCTGTCCTCTGTACCCTATGAAATGTTACCACCATTCTTCCAGTCATTCAGGGCAGAAGAAAATGGAATAATTTCTGCTGTTCATTTTTGCCTCATATCCAGTTGGACCTCCAAAGACCCCAACCCGCACTTACCTATTCCAACTGCCACCGTTCTGGTTCAGGGCTTCATCCACTCTTCCCGGGCTGTTACAATAACATCCGAATTTCCTATTTATTTTATCTAAGCCATCTTACTAAGAAGTACATGTTCACTACTCTCAAAATTGTTCATTCCATCCCATGCTCTAAGTCCAAAATACTTCATTTTCAAGACTTTTCTATTACAGAACTCAACCCTTCTTTCTAACCTCATCTCCCATATGTTCATTTCAGACATTCTCTGGTTGAGCCACACCACCCACCCCTCCACATCTCTGCTCATCTTATTCCTTGAGTTTCAGCAGTATTCTTTTGTCACCTGTCAATACTCTGCTCATCCTTCAAGATCCACTTGTGGTAGACAACAGAGTGGTTCATCAAATATTTTTGGTTCTCCCCCTTCCAAACATATGGTAGATTGCACTCTTCTTACCCTTTGCATTTGGCAGAGTCATGTGACTCAATTTGGCCTGTGAAATATAAGTACAATGACACATGACACTTCTGGACAGAAGCTATATAATTTAGTGTGAGATGGGCTATTTTTTCTTTCTTCTTCTTCTTTTTTTTTCCTTTTGTTCGCTAAAGTAATGGGCAATGTCCCAGATAACTGTTGCTCAGACAGTCTAAAGATGTCATGGACCAAAGCTCCCACTCGAACCGTGATGGACAAATAACATGAGCAAGAAATAAATGTAGGTTGTCTTCACATAATAAAAAGTCTGACTCCATATTTTGATGTTGGACTGCTGACATCTTTTAAGCCTCACCCCTCCCTCTTCCCTTTTGTCCCACATCTGCAGTAGCTGATACAAAACCCCTGGGTGCTCCTTTCTTTGATGGGAAGTTCAGACCATGCAAGCCTCTTCTCGAATGAAAGAACACTCCCCTGGCCCACCTTCTAACTATTATTAAAATCTCAGGCTAGTCTCCTTTTCTTGTTCTCTCAAGCCATTTTTATACCAGTTTGGGAGAACTTCCCTTCCCTACTCCCCCCCAGAGAGCCTCACTATGTGACAAAACTTCTCATATCATCTTGCTTATGTGTGGCATTATTAGTCTTGACATCTGAACCAAATTTGATTTGGGAGGCCCCATCCTGCTTTTGAGAAATGACCATAATAGTTTGTGATTTAGGCTTTGGTTTCCTTTGCAGAGGTCATAACTAGGCTGCTAAAAAAGTGCTATTTCTTGATCTATGTGTTCATTATATGGGATTGTTCACTTTGTGAAAATTAAGTGGTCTGTATGTTTATGATTAGTGCACTTTTTATATGCATGTTATACTACCATAAAAGATTATTTTTAAACATTTATTGGGAGTAACCTTAAATAATCTCAACTTTGTTTTCTTTATCACTATCTGAGTATATTTATTGAAACGAGGTAGTGTATATGTATGTATAAGATGAAAAAGTAGTTGATGATAGAAGAAGAAAGCAGACATTTAACAAGAAAGCTAATTATTAAGAAAGGCAGAATGAGATAAACTTTAAATCAAAACACAAGCAATATTCCTTTGTCATTGCAGAAGGAGAATCTCAGGTAAAGCTTCAGAGAGAAGGTGGCATTTTTGGTAGTGTATTAGTCAGGGTGGGAGAGATTATGCTGCATAGTCACTATCTTCATTTCTATTACCATGACCATCAGTGAATCTTGCCTGTCTGTGAACTTCATATAAATATAATCTTGTGGTATATTTTCTTTTGTGTCTAGCTTCTCCTGCTTAGCATTACATTTATGAGATTCATTCATTTTGTTGCATGTATCAGTAATACATTCCTTTTTGTTGCTCTGTAATATACATTGTATGAATATACCCACAATTCATTTCTCCATTTTCATGTTGATGGTCAGTTTTGGGCTGTTATAAATAATGCTGCTGTGAACAAGTCTTTTGTACACATATGAATGCATTTCTATTATGTTCATATGCAGGAGTGAAATCATTTGGCATATGATACACGTATGTCCTGTTTTAGGAGATACTGCCAAACTGTTGTCTAGAGTGATTATACCAACTTACATTTCTACCAGCAGTGTGTGTTATCCTGTATCTTTGTAAGCTCTTTGTATTGTCAGTCCTCTTAATTTTAACCATTTTAGTTAAAGTGTAGTAAAATCACGTATGTGTTTCCTTGATGGATAGTAATATTTACCGGCTTTTGAGTATCCTTTATTGTACATCTCAGTTCCAGTCTTTTGTGCATTTTTTTCTACTGGATTGTCTGCTTTATTTCTTATTGATTTTTAGAAGTTCTTCAAAAATTCTGGCTCTGGGTCATTTTTGGGTTCTATGCATTGCAAATATATGCTTCTGTTTTGTGGCTTGCCTTTTTATTCTCTTCATGGTGACTTTTGAATGACAGGAGCTCTTACTTTTATCAATATCTAATACACCAATATTTTCCTTTATTGTTAGCATTTTCTATGCCCTGTTTAAGAGATAATTTTCTACTTCAAAGTCACAAAGATATTTTTCTGTTATTTTCTAGAAACTTTATTGTTTTTCCTTTTACATTTAGTTCAACAATCTATCTGGAATGGCTTTTTCAGCATGGTGTGAGGTCAGGGGTCAAGATTCATTTTTCACACACACACACACACACACACACACACACATATCCAATATATGTATGCACATGGATTCTTGGTGTAATTTAATCCATTAAACACATCACTTATTTCTCAAATCTCAATTTCCCTAAGGTTATTATATTATTCTTGAGGTCCCAGAACCACTGACTATAAAGTGGTAGCCTCTGTTGAAAACTCCTCATGGTTTCCTGAAATCATTTTATTGATCAGGAGTAGGGAGAAACAGTTTTGCCTCCTTATCACTAGTCCTAGAGATTGGAGGGCTGGTCCTTCCTCCCGAACCAGCAATTTCAAGGCTTTGAGGAGATAACAATAATTTTTGTGCACCAAAATAAAGACCCTCTGTCCTTCTTTCTTGGTCCTTTTGGCCCACCAGCAAATATATATTCTTTATCATAAATTAGGTTCCATTCTCTTCCACAGTATTTTGCGAAAATATTTTTTCTCTTGAGTTTATGAGTTCTACTAGTCTACGTAGAGGGAGTACTCAGCAAATAGTGGACCACAGCCTCTTACCTACGGGAAAATGTTCTCTTACCTCCCAAATGATGACCCATAAGGAGCAGCTAGATGCAGCTGTGGAAGGGCCAAGGCCCATCTCTGGATAAAACTGCCCAAGTTCTGATTCCAATCCTATTTCCCATGAGCAGTGCCACCATATGCAATTCCCTTAACCATCCAAAACTCAGTCTCATTCATCTGCTCACTCAGGACACTACCCTAGTATTATCATGGGCTCTGTATTAGTATTATCGTAGGGTTGTTGTACAGAATAGTACATGTAAAGTGGTGGTCTCACTGCCTCTCATATAGTCTTCACCTAATAAATGTCAACTATTATTATTTTCTGCTATTAATGCAGAAGCCCAACCAATCTTCATCCTAGGGGCCCTTCACAAAAGTAAGTGAAAAAAAAACTATTACAAGGTGGTGAAATGCTAGTTTTTATTAGTGTACACATAGCCAAATGCCCCACGACAGGTTCTCAGGTTTCTTCCTCACAACCCAATGACATACTTTGAAAAAAAGAAAAACATCTTTAAAGTCAAGCTTTTTCCAGAGATAGAGTGACATAAATAGGTAATAAACATGCCAGCAGTGAGATGAAAAAGAAATGTGTTCTTTGGTTACATTCTCCTTGGATTATCACAGTGACATTGCTTTAGGGTGCCACTTCCAAAGTGACTTTTCCATTTGACTCTAAATCTCCAGGAAAAGGAAAGTCCTCTCTAATTGAGTAGGCCCTTAATGGTATAGATGGGGGGGGATAATTATAGTTATCAAAAGTAAGTCCATATTAAGATTATGAAGTTTCTTAAACTTTAATTGATATAGTAATAGGGATTGAAGGCCATATTTCCAAAGATGGGGTTTTATGCAGGCAGAAGATAAATGTAGCTATCAGAAGGGCTAAAGACAACTTTTATTTTTTCTTCCACATAAATCCTAAGAATTATTGTGAACCTATTTAACTAAGGTAGCCAAAAAGTCTTTCCTCAGAGAATGAAGGAGACTGGCCGCTTCAAATAAACACAATTCTCTCTTCCCTAGAAGTAACTTTTGAATGACTTTGTGCTTTGCCTGATTTGATCCTTTTTTCCTCCAAATATATCCAGGGTTCCCAACACCCACTTGATGAATAGTTTCAAAGTTGAGGCCAAAACTATCTGAGCTGTGAAGACTTCATTAAGTATGCAAACTTCTTTCCTTCTAAAACATTTCTTGATGTAGAGAGAAGCAGAGGAAGGGTAAGTGTTAACTCTCTATCCAGCTTTTCCAGAGCCTCACCAAAGAGGGGATTCCCTTAAAACCTGGTGATTCTTGGCTAGTGGACTTGAAAAAGGGCAGGATTCTTTAGCATTACTGGGCTTGTGGGCCAAGAATTTAAATACTGACAGGGACTCAATATAATTCTTCATTGATGATGTTTAAGTTAGAAGCATATAATCTGGGGCGCCTGGGTGGCTCAGTCATTAGGCGTCTGCCTTCGGCTCAGGTCACGATCCCAGGTTCCTGGGATCGAGCCCCGCATTGGGCTCCCTGCTCTGCAGGAAGCCAGCTTCTCCCTCTCCCACTGCCCCTGCTTGTGTTCCCTCTCTCGCTGTGCATCTCTCTGTCAAATAATAAAATCTTTTTAAAAAATAAAAATAAAAGCAGCATATAATCTTGCTCCACAAGCAACTGAGCAACAAACCGAAAACGAGGCATAGCTGAGCAGAGATTTTAGGATTTAACTTGGATAAAAATCAATTTCATTAATAGTTGCACCTCTCCAGTTGCAGTCCATCTCCCAAGAGGGAAACCAATCACAGCACAAGAGGCCTACTCGGAGCAAAAAGCATCCCAAGATGGATTTCTTCAGTTGTGTGCAAAGAAGCATCTATGAATCACCTGGACAGATCCGGAGAAGAAAAATATCTAAGGCTCCAGGTCATTCCAGGCCATTTACTGAATTCAGGAGTGATAAGTCAATAGGTTGGGATCCTGGGGTTGGCCTCTAGAAACTGAGATTAGTGAGAGCAAGTCACCTCACCAATACCCTCCACACAACACCAGTAGTCTGACCCCATCCTCCTACTTCTCTCAGTGCATACAATCATCTCAAATAAAACAGAAGGCATATTGCCTAAAAAGTGTTTAGCAAAGGAGAGCTTTGTGTTAGCTTTTACATTGAGGTTTGATTATTTGGCTCCTGGGGTGAAAGAGTCTTACTGTAGCTTTATATGCCCCTCTATACCACAAAATGATTTTCTTCATGCACTACGTTACTCAAAATTTCTTTAATCAGTTTTATTTTGCTGAAGTACTTTCTGATCTCTTAACGAATAACAACTACGAACAGAATACTTCTACCACCCTATGAATCAGCAGATAATGGGTAGCTCTGGGATTACTTTTCCTTCAAAATTAGAAAGGAAACACGGATAACATTTTTCCCTTAGGAATGATGGAGCATTAATACAGGGGCACTACTAGTAACATACTGTTACCTTTCAGGCAAGCCCCTTACCCTCTCTGCCCTTTCTCCATCTGGAAATTCAGAAGGTAAGTAGCCTACATCAACAATGCTGTTTCAAAGGCAAACTGGTAAAAGATTGGTAAGCACTTTACAAGTATTAAGTGCTCCATAATTACTGCCTGTTGTGACCAACTCTATTTGAAACCCATCCAGGATACAAAAAAAAAAAATACTTCCCTGACTTCTAGTCTAAGCTGAACAGTATGATCTGGACAAAAATATAGCAAAAAAGGAAAATCAATCCTTAGTAGATCTTTGGTTACCATGAAGAATGGTGCTCTCGTGAGAAATTTGAAGAAGCAAACTTTGATATATTGAAGGAGGATATGAAAGCACAAATAATGCTACTCCAGCGCTGATTCCTTCTTTCCCTCTAACCGGCTCAACACAGATCTCAAAACCTCTCTTTCGTTAAAATATATAACTTGAAATGGATACTACAACTAGGGTGGATCTTTGCCGATTAAATGTAAGGCATTACGACCAGAGCAGAAGTGGAATTATCCTCAACCTGAAATCACATAAATTTAAACCTTGAAGGAGTTCAGTTCTCCATAAAGAAAATATGTCTGTGCATGAAGATTGTTAAACCTCCATCTTCTTTGGGCCAAAAAGGTGGGCTTGCAAAACATGTTCCTTTCCCAGATTTTTAATCAATTAACAAGTATTGATTGACCACCCACTACTGTGTGTAAAGTACTGTGCTAAACTCCTATGTCTGATACGGTTTAAAAAAAATAAAATAGAAAAAAACAAAAGATAGTTGCTCTTGCTCTTAAGAGCTCTGAATCTAATTGGACAGATAAGACATACACATGAGGTGAGATAAGTGGCACCATCAGGCTGTCATTGATAGGGGCCAAATGGCTAGTTCAAATAGTAAGTGAGAGACCAAGAGGGCAAACTATCCTGGGCCAGGGTGGTCAGGGAAGTCTTCTGAGGACAAGCGGGATAAGCACTGGATCTTAGTGTATTGGGGTGGGGGGCACGCCTTGGGGGGGGTGATTGAGGAAAATGAATTTAAAGATGACTGTGTGAAGTAAATGAAATGGAGGTCAAAATATAAGCCAACTGTACCAATTCTCTTCTCTCTCTCCTCTCTCTCTCTCCTCTTTCTCTCTCTCTCTCACAAGCACACACACAGATGCACATAAAATATAAGGGGAGAAAGGGCTCAGAGGTAAGTATGCCATACTTTTTGGCCCTTAAATATTAAACAAATTTCCATGGTACTTCTTTTTCCTCTCTTCTCCATCCCCCCCACCCCCCCTTTCTCTTCCTTCCCTCTTTAGCCCTAGTCTGCTTGGGAATTGGAGTACTGGTCACTTTCAACTGTCCTGGGGCACTACAAAAGACTCTAGAAATTCTTGTGGCTGCTTCTGGGGAATTCAAAGGCTCTGGGTCTCAGAACCACAGAATCCTATCAACAAAGAAGTTTTAAAAGCCCCTTAGTTCATGCTGCTCTAAACAAGCCTGACACTGAACCCTTGCGACAACTAGCATGTCTTTCTGGCCCATGCCTAACATGGTTCTGATGCTGTTAGAAGAAAATACCTCTGGGGATCCTTCAACTTACTTCATGCAGAAACTAAATCCAAGACTCTCCGATTGTGATCAAATTTTTTTGCCATTTATTGTTTGTCTTAAATAAGTTATTATATATCAGTGAAGTATTTAGGTAAAATGCTGATAGCATCAGTTTGAAGATCTAATTTGAAATCCAAGAGCAGGCTGCAGCTTACCAGAAACCAGTTGCATACATTGAAGTGCCTTCCCTGATTCTGGCCAGTAGACATCAAGGAAGAACAGGAGAGAAGGGGAAAAGGAAGGAAGGGAATGCCTTTAATTAAGGGCTTCCCCTAAGAATCACCCAAAACATGAGTTGAGGTGCTAGAGTGGTCATAGTGCTCAGATTCATGTTCTGTAATACTTACAAATAATAGTCAAGTCAGCTTGCTGGACGTTTAAATTAGAGGAACAGTAGCTTGGCTTCTCCAGGTTTGACTATCTTACAAGTTGCACTTAGACTTGAGTGTGTCATATTCCTTCCAACCTCCCCACCCCCACACACCCACACAGAGGGAGACCGCCACCACCACACGCCATATATAGCAGGATCCGAACCTAGAAAATGAACAAACTGAGACTCATTCCTAGAATAACAGAAAACTAGCATTCACCAAACAATGGACAAGTTACTTTTTATAAATCATGCTGTTATAATAATTGTGTTCTTTAATGGAAGAGTTTTTCACAAAATATATCCTTTGCTGCTTAAGCAAAGCATTTCAATCCTCAGAGGGGATTTGTGGGTCATTGTGGTTTTGAGGACAGTTTACAAACTGGCATAACCCTGGATACAAGTTCTGAACAAAACTCAGGGAAGTATAGAAGCCTTTAAAATTGAATGCTTAGCTATTTGGATTGTACTGTTTGGTAAAGTAGTCTGTTAAAATCCAGAACTAGGCCTGGACTTTTCCATCACCTTTGGTAAAACCTAAGAACTTAATGATAAATGGATGTTTCTTTTAAATTATTAATTGATTGGAATTAGCAGTTTTCATTTTTTTAGGAAAATTTAACACAAGAACCTAAAATGGAGGGCGCTTGGGTGGCTCAGTTGGTTGGGTGACTGCCTTCGGCTCAGGTCATGATCCTGGAGTCCCGGGATCGAGTCCCGCATCGGGCTTCCTGCTCAGCAGGGCGTCTTCTTCTCCCTCTGACCCTCTCCCTTCTCATGCTCTCTCTATCTCATTCTCTCTCTCAAATAAATAAATAAAATCTTAAAAAAAAAAAGAACCTAAAATGGAAAAATGAAGAGATTGTGGCATTCAATCAAGCAGGATCAAGCAGTGCTTTTCATTTTAAATACCTGGTCAAAGGTAATGAATTTTGAAGAATTTTTATTGTTATACTACTAACATGTTCATTTCTGTATCAACTCTTTTCTTTCATTTGTTTGCCCAAAAGTATACTCAGTATCTTACTGCAATACAGTGAAATTCTCCATAAAGCCAAAGACTTTGTAAAACCGTCTTTTTTTTTTTTTTTTTTTTTTACTAGATGATTTTTGAGGCAACTCTCTTCAAACCCCTGAAACACAAGGGAGTTATTGATGTCTTCCAGGACTTTAATTGCAAGAACAGCTTTATCTCCCAGGCAGACAGACACTACACAAATGTTTGGTTTACTCCGTATCACACAGTTAACAAGGTTCTTGTAGGTTCAAGGAAAACAGATTGTGAGGCTTTGCCAGGAGGACTTAACATTCTAGGGGGAAAAAAAAAACCCTGACAGATAACTCTGAAGGGAGTGAAATCTTAAAATAATTTCAACTTAGTCATAATCCTCCAGGAAAAAGTAGAGTGTAGAATGGGAGTTTTTAGAAAAGATGGAATAAGTGTAAAAGGCAAGGAAAGAAATTGTGTTTTTTAACTCCTATGCCCTAAGTACAACCATCCTAAGAAGATGGTCTGTGTTTTGCAACTGTCCTCATTTCTGACCTAATAATCCAGTCTTCTTAATTCCAAATCGTTCAAACTATAGAAAAACCTGATGAAAATAGCCCCTTCATCTAACTTGCCTGTTCCAGTTGAATGCTAAGTATATGTTTCGAGGAAGCTTTAAAACGGAGTTCATGTGCGCGCGGCAGGCTGGCTCTCCTCGCGGTGCTCGCAGCAGCACCGGGACAGAAGGTAGTGAAGTGTCTTCACGTGCCTATTCGGAGCGCGCGTCCTGCCTGCTTTTACTGACTGACTTACCAATGGGCTCTGTTTGTGAGGAAGTTACCAGACTGACATTTATGGCTCTCCGGGCAAATGAGACAAAAAGAAGAGATTCTGAATCTTAAAGCTGTTTACCAACTGTGGGAAAAGGTCAACTTTGGGCACCAACCACTCAGACAAAATCCAAAGGTATCCGAGCCATCTCTTCTCCTTTTCTCAAGTCAAACTGTAAAACAAAAGCTGCACAATTATTGCGATATATTGCCAGACTAAATTAAGCATGGGGAAGAAATTACATGTACTTCTGTGAGAAATGGAATCTTGAAAGACCAGTTCTTTGCTCAGAACCCATGAGTTAAATTGCTTAAAAGCAGACATTGTGGTTATGGTTCCCTGCCATGTGGTGTTTGCTGAGCTCTCTCTGGATATCCTAAAACACTTAAGCCTAAAGGGTTTAGGATGTCTTTGGAAGCCATAATTTGGAGAAAACAACTTTATCTTTGTGGGAGACGCAGGACACAACACAAATGTTTGTTGGATTCCTTCTCTTTTTCTTGACAAGGAGCTTATCAAACAGTTCTCAAGCAAATGATATGGGAAAGCAAATGATTTTCATGGAGAAGAATCATTGTGGTTTAGAAAGCTAAGGCTCAAGGCTTCAGTCAGGTGATATTCTAGGTTTACAGAGAATTAAAGACAAGTTCATCAAAAGTCAGTATGATACGGGTGATACACCTTGACGTGGGATTTGTAGGGAAATGCCAAGAAATTTCAAATGTAGGGATTTGTTCCAATGGTAGAGGGGTAAACATTCCAGACAAATGGGAGCAGAGATTGGCAGGAGAGGTCAGCAGATACCTAGAAAGGGATTGTCTAAAATAAGGACTGCGCTTTAGATTACAGAATTTTCTCTTCTATTGAAGGGGCTACTTGGACCAAAGAACTAGGAGCGGGTAGTCAGAATAGAATTTTCAAACTGACAGGAATGTTAAAATATTCATAAACCATACAGAGATCATCTCATCTCTGCTTAAAATCTTCCAGGGGCTTCTTCCCACTGCTCTTCATGTGAAACTTATGGCCCGGCTCCCCCATACATGCTCACCTCTGCAGCCTCCTCCCACGGGGGCAGCCTCTCCAACTCCCCCCTCAACACCCTTACTCCCCCTACCCCCCACCCCCTGGCGCTCCCTCTGCGGGTGGTCCTCATACTCACCTAACTTGCCAGCCTCAGGGGCTCTGTCTATCAAGCTACTTTGGCCTGAGTGCTCTTTCTTTGCCTGAGGGACCCACCATCATTTGTAATCATTCATTTAGTTGTTTATTTGTTTTCTGTCTATGTGCACTACACAATAAACATCATAAAGTCAAAGACCCTGTCTCTGCAGTTCTTTGTTTTGTCATCAGGGTGAATCACAATACCTGGCACCTGATAGGTGCCACACAAAACAAAAGCATGCGAATGAAGGCACTGAGGTTAAAAGAGATTATTTCCTGGAGCTCTCCCAAACGGTTGAGAGCAGAACAGGGGCCTGGTACTCAGGTTTCCTGAGAAATCCTGGTTTCCTGGGGTAGCTGGAATACTCTCAGCTAAGAGTTAGCATCAACATTTATACAGGAGTTGTGACTTACGCTTTTGGAGCGATCATTCAAGAGAACAAGTTTTGAGAATGAGACTGAGTGAAGTCACCTGCCCTGGGGGTGTCCAGAGGGTGAGCTGACACCCAGGACCACATCCCACCACCTCCCACACCCACTTCAAGGTTTCCCTCCTCTCTCTTCTCTTGGAGTTACTCTCCCATGATTGCTGGTCCTCACTCTCTGGTTTTCCTTCTTATTTCTAGCACATGCTCTGTTCCACCCTTTGGAATGACCTATCCATATACCTAGACCATTGCTTTGAGGTGAAATTACAGCTTTTCCTTTCTAGGGATTATTTGGGGGGTGTGGAAGAGCAAGATGGAAGGAAGGGGCAAGGGATTGAAATAACACTCTGGTGTCAGCCAAGGTATGAAGCCAGCCATTTATGAGATGTTATCTTATATTAGGAAGAGGATACTTTATTTATTTACTTTTTTGTTACTATGTTGAAGGAAATCTCAGGCTTGATTTTGTAACTCTCCAGAGGACCTTCAGTAGCACAAAGGGTGTTACAAAAATCTAAGATCTCAAGCAGCTAAAATCATTTGAACTAATAAACGTGTCACAGGATACTTTGTGGGGTCCTGAGAAGGGTAGTATCGTGAAATCAAGCGATGATCAGCTTTTAAAAAACTCCCTAGAGGACAGTCATCCAAGCTGTGATTTGTTGTCTGTGTTCATTTTTTTTTCACCTCGTCTTTCCTTCGTAATCATCCTGCTTATGCTCATAGACCTTTGCGCAGGCAATAATACTAATAATAGCTACCCTTTACTGAACCCCTACTATGAGCCAGACACTTCACATTTTCTCTAATCCTTACAACAACCTTAATAGGTAGGATGGTTATCAGCATTTCAGATGGGGAAAAAAAAAAAAAAAAGAACATTTAGAGAAGTTAAGTATATTGCTCGAGATCATACAGCAAGTAAGGTCTGTCAGATACTCCAAGCCTGTACCTAACACCGGAGGTGGGGGTTGCGGTGGTGGGGGGACACTTCAGTCCTGCCCCACATCCCAATCTCTACCAGCCCAAATACACAATCCAAAGACAGAAAAATCTGTGTTTGCAAACCCTACTTTGGAATAATGTGCTTGATCTCCTCACCCCTTTCCAACAAGTTTGCCACATCTGAGATCATTTTATATGTATCGTTATATTACATAGCACTATGTCCTATAACATGCAAACAAAATCAAGTGCCAGGGAAATTTGAACTTGAACAATTGGATTCAATATCTAGTGTACTGGATTTTGCATCATGGCCAGCAAACTACAATTTTTACACGGCAAACTGAGTTTTTTTTACTTATTTTCTTCAGCTCTCTGTATATCCAAAATGCTTGTGTTTGATGTTATCTACGCACCTGTGAACTACATTAGGACATGAGGTGCATATTTGATCTTTCGGAAAGCATCGGGATCCTGGGAAGCCCGTTAAGTTAGAACTTCTTTGTTTAATATAAACAGGGAGAGAAACCAAATGTGTCTAACTGACGTATGTTATCTCTGAAGTCTGATTGCTAGCAGCAGTAAGAAGCTGCTGAAGATCCTAGAGTCGCAAAGCTTTGCTACAGAGCCCCTCTCCCATTGCCCCTCCCATGGAGCCAGCCCCAGTAGAGCTAGCTTGAGCGGCCTGCACAACCAAAGGAACACAACAGATCCTACACCCTTGTGGAATGTAAGCAACATAGTACTAGACAGGTATTAGGAATTGTAATTTTAAAGACTAGGTAATAATATGTGATGTACATATAGTCAATTTAAAAAGCAGAAAGGAAAATTTTATCTATGCTGTGTCAGAAGAGTCTTTTCGAAATATTAATTTTCCTCAGTATTTCCTTTCTGCCTGACCCCTCCCCCTGCTCAAGCATCTGATTAGACCTTCACCGTCTCAGGAGAAGGTCACAGTAGCATCAAGCAGAGAAAGGGAGTCTTCAGATTTTTGAGTGGAGTTCCTTAGGATAAGAGAAAAGACCCAGACTAGAAAAAGATTAGCAAAGGAGAATTGGAGGGGGAGCAGAGAGAACAGAGACACCATTAGGTCGCAGTGACAGGGGCCCGTCCTTCACGCCACAGGCCGAGCTCTGGAGAGGAGTCGAGGCTCCAGAGAAGAAACGGCAGCGTATTTCATGGTTGAGAACCTCCCCTGCACAGCTCCCCAGCCCTGCCATGGTGTGAGAGTTCAAGAGTGATCGCCCCACACCCACGAGTGGCACAGAAGGAGTCTTGAAATCCAAGGGGCCACATGGGTTGTTATGATGGGAGTCTCTCCAGTGACTCCTTCAATGGATGGCACTAAACACTGCTCAAGGAACAGTCAGGGTGATGGACATCTCAGAAGATGCCAGTGTGGCGAGATGAAATTGAGGAGCCAGCTCAAGCCCTCTGGAACAAAGATGCGACCCAGGAGAAGGAAGAGAGCCACGGCAAATCCACTGAGATTACGTTTCTGCCACACCCGGAAGAATTTATATCCTGAGTCAGAGCCAAGTAAAGAAAGTTAGGTATCTTGCTTTTCTGCATTTAAGGACTAAATCTCATACTTTCTAACCTGTGATTAAAACCGTAAGTGAGATTTGTGAAGTAACATAAAAAAAAAAAAAAATGAGGAAACATCATGATTTCTCTGAAACGTGTCTTTGTCTTCAATATGGGTAATAATAAAAATGTGTATAATCTAAAAAGAAGTCTATAATCTAGAATTAGTGTGCACATAAAGAAATAATAAATTGCCATCAAATGATACTAAAGTAATTAGGCGTTGGGGTTGTTGGATTGTGAGTTTTTCTTTTCTTTCATTTTTATTTCCCATGTTTATGGGTTTTTTTGTTGTTCCTGTTGTTTTAAGAAATAGAGATGAAAGGGGGAGAAAGACAAAAGAGATTGAGAGAGAGAGAGAGAAATGGAAGAAAAGGATTAGGAAAAGAAGAACCTTAAAGTAATATTATGGAGCTTGAACATAAGGCCAGTGGTAAAAGATGGCGTGGGAAATGCGGCTGGGGAGAAATTGTAGAGGGTCTTAAATCTCAGACTAAGACATTTAGACTGTATCCTGTAATCCATGAAGAGCCTCAAAAGGTTAAAATACAGGAGTAACATGGTCAGGTCTGTTTAAAAACAGCACTCTGGTAGTTCGGTGGGGGGACTCCTAAGAACAGAGGGGTGGATATCAATTCCCAAGTTACTGCAGTAAGTAGACAGAAAAATCCCGGAACAACTCGGGCAGTGGTAGCAGGACTGGAGAAGCAGGGGTAGCGGAAAGAGCTATAGGCGGTAGCAAGTTGGTGGCCAACTGGTGAAAACCATCACTGCTGAGAATGACACTGAGATCTCAAATCTTCAACCTCGTCTTGACGTGGCTGGGCTTTATGGAGGAGGTTGGGCACTTTGAAAGTGGGCAGAACTGAAGACGGCTCAGCAACGCTGGACACTTAGCGCCTGCCAAGTTAGCAGCTTCAGACCACAGCTACCTATGGGCTCGCGTGCGGCTCTAGACCTCCTACTCCCCCGTGGCTCCACGCTGCCTGGCAGCACATGGGAAATGCCTGCAACCAGAGCAAAAATAAAGCACTGAAGCTTCCAGATCCTCTCCTCACACTATCCCAACTAGTAGAGAAAAAGCTGTCAAGAGTTCCTGCCTCCATTTCCGTGAGATTCATCTCCTCTCAGCAGGTCCTTTGTACCACTCGAGCTGGGGGAACAAGGCTCTCCCTAAGCATGGCCACAGGGATCTTCCCTTGTTGCTCTTCAAGCAGAAATGAGGCCAGTGTGTTTGAGCAAGATTTTAGTGAAGACTTGGGTATTACAAAAAATAAAACCATTTGGAGAACAACATGAATCCCACCAATTCGTGAGATACAGCCCATTCTCCTGGATCACGCAGCCCACCTCATCCCCATGGGCTCCAGGATGGAAGCAGGAACCCCTGCACCCTCCATCCTTGGCCTTGAACTTCTCCCTCTTGGTAGATGCCATCTCCAACTCCTGCCCCCCCCCAGGGGCATAACATTCCTGAGCATTTGTACTCTGGATTTATTGTTTTGTTCACAGTTGCCCTTGGTCCCTGGGAATTCTGAAAAAAAAGTAGTTGTATCATTTTTATTAATATTTTAAGTTTTGAAGTAATAAGCAACCTTTAAGAAAGGCTAAAATTAGGGGCAGCTGTGTGGCTCAGTCAGTAACCGTCTGCCTTCGGCTCAGGTCATGATCTCTGGGCCCTGGGATCGAGCCCCGTGTTGGGCTCCCTGATCAGCAGGAAGCCTGCTTCTCCCTCTGCCCCTCCCCCGGCTCATGCTCTCTCTCTCTCTCACTCTCTCGTTTTCTCTCAAATAAATAAAATCTTTTTTTAAATAAAGGTTAAAATTAGAAAAAAGTTTTAAAATTGCTCATAGATTTTAAAAACCTTCAGAAAACATTAACTATTAGTGTTTTTGTATATTATTTCTTCTAGTGTTTATCTATACTATATATTACAGAGTTTTAATCATACTGGGTATACATATACCTGCTTTTTGCAGTACTTATTATATCATAGTCATGTTTTCATATTGACTTTTATACCCTTTATCTTATTTATTTTTAACAATTCCTAAAGTTCCATAATTATATTACCATTTCTATATTTGGGGCTTTAGATTGCTTCCATTATAAAATTATTTCTAAGTCATTTTTTTCTGCTTCTATAAATAGAGATTCTCGGGGTGCCTGGGTGGCTCAGTCGTTGAGCGTCTGCCTTCAGCTCAGGTCATGATTCCAGGTCCTGGGATCGAGCCCCGCATCGGGCTCCCTGCTCCGCGGGAAGCCTGCTTCTCCCTCTCCCACTCCCCCTGCTTGTGTTCCCTCTCTCGCTGTGTCTCTCTCTGTCAAATAAATAAATAAAAATCTTTAAAAATAAATAAATAAATAAATAAATAAATAAATAGAGATTCTTATTGTAGCAAATTTGGACTATAAGGAAAATAACAAAACCCACCCATACATGAAATTGTGATATACAGAGGTACACATTTGATTTCAACTTTTTCTCATTTACTTTAGCCTTATATGGTTATGTGGCTTGCACGGTTATAAGGATTTAAGCTTATATGGTTATTCCTCACAGAGGAAATGTGCTCTAAGGTTACTGTAAGTCATTTGATCCCGATGAAGCTCTTGTCTCAGCACAAAGTCCCAGACTGGCCTTTCCTTCCCCACACTGAGGCCAGCCCAAATCTCAGCTTCTAGATAGTACTGCTGCCATCAGCAGCCACTGGGCCCCAGCCCTGTCCTCCTGGTGGCCCGCCCCTGCAAGCCACAGATCTTAGTCTCCCATTTTCTCTTCTTTCTCCCTGCGGAAGAGACAGGTTTGTGTAGACTCGCACCCCTCTAGAGAGACCAGCAGAATCTCCTATAATGTGTCTTCTCCAAGGTCAGTGGACCTACATCAAGAGCTTGCCTGGTAGCTCCCAGCCTGCAGCACCCAAAATGCTCAAAGCAGGAATTGGCAGATTTCTTAATTTCTACATTATTTTTTACATCGCTGAGTGTTTGATAATTGCTTTACTCAGCAAGCCTAAGAAATATGAAAGTAGTCATCAGTTTTACAGACGTGGGAATTAAGGTTCAGAAAGGTTAAATGACTTGCCTTGAATAGACACAAAATGATATTAGAGAATCAAGTGAGAACTCTCTTTCTATCAAAATTACTTTCCTCTTGGGGGCGCCTGGGTGGCTCAGTCAGTTAAGCGGCTGCCTTGGGCTCAGGTCATGATCCCAGTGTCCTGGGATCGAGCCCCGCATCGGGCTCCCTGCTCCGCGGGAAGCCTGCTTCTCCCTCTCCCACTCCCCCTGCTTGTGTTCCCTCTCTCGCTGTCTCTCTCTGACAAATAAATAAATAAAAATCTTTAAAAAAAAAAAATTACTTTCCTCTTGGGGTAAAGAGAAAGGAAACTGTAATAAAGAAAGTACACATGTTGGTCTAATAAGGGGAGGGGGTGAAACAGCAGAGAGAAGGTGAAGAAGAATGGACAAGCCGAGAGATGCAATGAAAGGCAGAGGTTGTAGGGAGAAAACAATTTTGTAGCCCTGTCCTCTTAAAAGTGCTCATTGTTCGTGTGTGTGTGTGTGTTTTTTTTGTGGGAGGGGGACATGTCGGTTCCCAATTTGATCTACATGCAGGCTGTTTGCCAATTGGCTCCCTTTCGGTCTTGTCAGAGCAGGAAGGAGCCTTCCCCCCTCATTCCCTCCCCACCCCCCCACCCCATCCCTTTCCACCAGGGGTCACTTTTCAGTTGTACATTTGGAGACAGAGGCTTTGAGCCTCACACCAGATTTGCATCAGTGCACGCTGCAACCTGCCCCTTCACTAGGTTTTCAATGATGCCTCCCAGCCATGCCATGGTCTTCTGCTAATCCGGCTGCTCAGCACTATCCCGAACTCCTGGACAGCTGTCTCCCTCCCACCCTACCCCAAATCATGCTGCCACTGCCAACCTGGCTTTGGAGGAGGGGTCGGGCTGCAAGGCTACATTTCTCTTCATTGTCTCAACCCTCAGGTCCTCGTAGCACCATTGAACAAGACTGCTCTGTTCAAGGTTTGAGGTTGATCAGAGGAAACGTCTATGGGTGAAGGGGGAAGGGAAGGTTTCCTTTCCCTGTGTACCCTTTGTGTAGCTTGTATTTTGTATTCAGTGTGTTTATTACTTACTCAAAAGTAAAAAATAAGATAAAGCCATGAATACTATATATAACTGCTTCCAGAGTCCAAGTAAAGGAAACCTCTTGCAGAGTTCTACTCATTGGTTCTACTTTAGTGCCAGGTCTGACTTTTTTGTCTTAGGATCCCCTCTCTACATCCTCCCCCTCCTGAAAAGGGTCACATTCCAATTCTTACAGCGAGGATCTCCATTCATTCATAGAAACCCTAACCTCCTGGCCACAATGGTATGTCTTGACCTATGATTAGTTTCAATAACCAAAACAACCCACCAGACACAATAATCAACAGAAGTTTAGTTCTCAAAATCTGAATGATTCCATCTAGAATAACCATTATAAAATTGTTATCTAGAACAACAGGAATCCAGGATTGCCTTTGCCAACCCATTTCCCAATATTTTCGGATTCCCTCTGCCAGGGTCAAGTGGAAACACGACTTCTCATTCTCTTTGGGATCTTCTGATCTTGACTCTGTGTGCCCTTTGGGTAAATACACACCTACACAGACTTCTGAAATAATAATTCTTAGAGATCATATTGTCTAAATCATATTAAATGGAAAAAGCTTTCTAAATGTTCTGATAATCTGCAGTGACTTACTCTGAAATAAACTCTGAAAATAGACCTTTACGTTATTACCCAGTGTCATTAAAGGTTTACAGGTGACAAACACACTGCAGTCACAAGTCCTGCTCAGACAGAAGAACTATTTACCTCTGATCTTTATTCTAACTACATTAAAAAAAAAAAAAAAAAAAGCCAACCCTGACAGACACTTTGAATTCACAGGTTCTGATAAGGTCATTGTCATCTGCAAATAGAGATAGCTTTACTTCTTTCTTTCTACTCTGGGTACATTTTTTTCTCTTCGATTGCTTGATTTCCTTGGCTATAACCACAAGTACAATGTTGAATAGAAGTGGCAAGAGCAGACATCCTTATCTTGTTTCTGATCATAGGAAGAAAGTTTTCAGCCTTTCACTATTGTGTTTGTTAGCTGTGGGTATTTTGCAGATAGATGCCCTTTATCTGGTTGAGGAAGTTCCTGTTCATTTCTAGTTGGTTGAGTGTTTTTAACATGAAATGCATTGGGGTTTCCTTCAAATGTTTTTTCTCCATCTATTGTGATGATCACATGGTTTTTATCCTTTATTTTATTTATGTATTGTATTATAGTCATTGATTTTCGCATGTTGAGCTAACCTTGCATTCCTGGGATAAAACTGACTTGGTCATGGCATATAATCATTTTCATATGTTGCTGGATTCAGTTTGTTAATATTTTGTTGAATTTTTAAGATCTGTATTCATAAAGGACAGTGATCTTTTTTCTTTCCTTGTGACGTCTCTGTCTAGTTTGGGTTTCAGGGCAACACTGGTCTCATGGAATGTGTTGGGAAATGTTCCTTCCTCTTCTGTTTTTGGAAAGAGTTTGGGAAGGTATTTGTGCTAATTCTTCTCTAAACATTTGGTAAGAATCACCCATGAAGCCATCTGGGCCTGAGATTTTCTTTGTAGAAATTTTTTTGAGTATAGATGACTTTAATGGTGAATTCTCTTCTTGCTTCTTCACAAATATAGAATGATTCATACTCCCCAGAATTCCACTCTGCCTCAACTCCTCTTGGTCTGAGATTGAGGAGAAGAATCACTGTGGAAGAGATTGAATATGATTTGTTTATTGACCTCAAAAGTGATTTCCTACACTCTCTGTGGTGCTTTTGCCAAGTGAGAATTTTCAATCTTTTCTAACAAAGAGTCAGGGACATGGATAACAATGAGAATTGAACTGTTATAGCTTCATGAAGAAAACTTTCTGTTATAAATTGCAAGAAAATTTAGACATAATATTTATAAATACTATTCCTATTTATTTTGAACCCTCATTAATAGATATTAAACTAGTGGGCGCCTGGGTGACTCAGTTGGTTAAGCGGCTGCCTTCGGCTCAGGTCATGATCTCAGGGTCCCGAGATCAAGCCCCACATCAGAATCCTTGCTCCGCGGGGAGTCTGCTTTTCCTTCTCCCTCTGCTGCTCCCCCTGCTTGTGCTCTCTCTTTCACTCTCAAATAAATAAAATCTTAAAAAAAAATAGATATTAACTTACTTATTTTTTGAAATGTTAATAATCTATTCAGTTGTAAAAATTTATTATTAGCTACCTATCTGCACTAAAAGTATAAAAACATACATGGAAGGGATACAAACAAGATAATAGTTATTTCTGGAGAGTGGGAAAAAATTGGAGGTAGAGCTTTAGTTGTATGGACAAAGATTTGTTTGTTGTTTTAAAAAAGAGAAGACAGAAATTTGAAGCAAATGTGGCATTCATGTTGACATGTAAAATTTGGGTAGAAGGTTCCTGAGTGTCTAGTTCTTATGGGCAGATCAAAACAGGGAATACTTAAATAAAAGGAACATTGACGTTCTACATGGTGCTTTTTAAATTTAATGTTATGATAATAAGTGAAGGAAGTGAACAGACAAATTACAAAGAGGAAATGAAATTGCCCCACCCTAATTACCCTTCTAGACTGAGGGACTTACTCCCCCAGCTTTGGGAATTGCTTTGGCTGAAGAAAGTTGCCTTACCCATGAACATGCTCCCCTCTCTCAGTCATCCTTCATCCAGTGATTGGTCAGTGCAGGTATGAAAGTCTGTTCCCCTTGCTCTAACTCGGAACAATTCTGAAGAGACAGCCCAGCTTCAAAATCCCCTAAGGTTCATCTGAGACATTTGTGAGACTGCCCCTCAGCCCAGCTTCTCTCTCTGTCGAGTCCTGCTTTCTTCCCCTCCCCCACAGGTACTGACCCCAAGAACTTTCCTCATCACAAATCTCCATCTCCGGGATGTGCATTCTGGGGAACTCCACATGGGACATACATGTATGTGTATAAATATAAAACCTCACTAACAACAACAAAAAAGTTTAAACCAGTAACAGTTTAAACCAGTAACAGAATCCTGATTTTATCTGAGGCAGCAGTGTGCTCTAATGGAAGGATATATTTTCCAGCCTCTTCTGTAGCTAGATGTGGCCATATTTACACTATATTTACATTGTATCATATTTCCATGACATTATATTATACATTATATCACATTCACATTTACATTAGAAAACAAAGCCATTGAAATGTCAAAGTATTGCTGGACTTCCAGATAGAGTCTTTTATTTGCAGACTCCCCCTGAGCACGGAGCCTGACGAGGGGCTCGATCCCACCACCCTGAGATCATGACCTGAGCAGAAATCAAGAGTCGGACTCGTAACCAACTGAGCCACCCAGGTGCCCCCAAAATAGGGTCCTTTAGGAAAGTAGACTCAGATAGTAAGTTTTCCTCTTTGGGCAGCTCTCTTCCTCTTTCCTGCTGCCTGGAAGAGGGATAGAAAAACTAGAGCTCCCCCACTCATGCTGTGCCCCTAAGGATGGCAGCCACGGTGAAACATGTGGAGAAGCTGGGTGCTTGATGATTTCATGAAGCACCATGTCATTCTGTATTGCTACCTCTGGACTTAACAAAACACGAGTCTTTTTTTTTTTTTTTTTTAAGATTTTATTTATTTATTTGACACAGAGAGAGAGAGAGAGAGAGAGAGAACACAATAGGGGGAGTGGCAGGCAGAGGGAGAAGCAGGCTTCCCGCAGAGCAAGGAGCCCAATGGGGGACCTGATCCCAGGACCCTGGTATCATGACCTGAGCCGAAGGCAGACGCTTAACCGACTGAGCCACCCAGGTGCCCCTGGGAGTCTTATAAATGAACCTTTGTCAACCTTAGGTATTTTAGCCACTTCGTTTAGCTTAGTTTTTTTTTTAACTTTTAATATCTTTATTTTTTTTGAAGTTTCTATTACAGTGACTTTATTTATTTATTCGCTTGTTCCTTTATTTGGTTTTGCCACTGTTAGTTTTTATTTTCTATCATAAACTGCCAAACCTAATTATAATTGAAACAAATGGATTATTTTATGGTCTGCAGGTGAAATAGAAAGTGAAAACATAATTTTGGAAAATGATTTGGCTTGTAAATGTTCTTATGGAGTAATTCTATTTGCAGAAACACATCCTAAGTAGTGTGTGTGTGTGTGTGAGAAGCTTTAACAACAGAGACATTTATATTATAAGGAAAACAGAAACTACTTAAACAGCAACATAATGGAGTGGGTAATAAAATATTATATATTCATTGAATTAAGAAATTAAAGAAACAACATTTTTATTTTAAAAAGCATTTTGTGGTAACAATTTAAAAATATAGAAGTTTATGAAGTAAAAGCAATAGTCTCCCTTTCCTACTATAACATCTTTACTCCTAACTGTTGACAGTCTAGTGTATATCTTTCCATAATTTTTCCTTTGTCTGTACAAATAAATACAGATATGCATTCACATTTACAAGGTATTTTAAAATTAGATTATAATACACATATAAAAGAAAAATTATCAGTAACATGGAGAAATGCTCATAGTACAATAAGAAGTTTTATAAATAATATATAAATTTGATATACAGCAAGATCTCAATTACTTTTCAAAAAGTGCCTAGAAAAAAAAAGACTGGAGTGAAATATATAATAGATGTGTAAATGAATGACTAGTAAATTCTAATTTTCAGTATTAATAAATAGTTTATTATTAGTAATAATTATATTTTCTCTTAGAACTGATGCAGAGTTTTTTTCCACCATCCTCATAAGACTAAAAGTAAAAAACATCTTACTAAATTTCAGGGGAAATATGGGAGACTGAGGGCACATATTTGAACCACCTGCCTCCCAGTCGCATCCAAAATGACCTAGAAAATTTTAAAATATGCAAAACCCTAAATCAGTACTGGAAGCTAGGGAAGGAAACCATACAAATGCCAGAAACTTCAAAGAATTTCTTCTAAAGCCTGTGCAGTTGGGACCAGCTTTAAAAAAGACATCCAAGGCCAATTTGCCAAACACCAAAGGAGTGGCATAACCTGGAGGGGTGAGGCCTAGAAGCTGACTGTGGGACCACATCAGTGATTTGGTTCTGGAAAATTGTGCAAGTTTGAGAGTAGCAAAGGTGGCAAACAACAGTAAAGGCTTCAAGCAGAAAGCTCATGCATGGTGGCCATGGTTATATTATTGGATGGTTTCCCCCAGACTTTGGAGGCCTTCCCTGCCTCTCCAGAGCTGTGTGTGAAGGCAAGGCCTAAGTGCCCCTCCTGCCCCCGTCCCCCCCACCCCCCACCCCGCAGGAGCAGACTGTCACTAGCAGCAGTATTCCTTGATGATGCAGTGGGCACTGGGCTAGAAACCTTGGCCTGAGTAGTTATATCACCCACCAGCAGGGAGCTTGGGGGTGCCTCTAGAAGCCCTAGATAGGAAGCCCGCCACAAAATCTGTCAAATAGCACAGCCCTTTCACCAAATGCGAGGAAGAAATTCTATAAGTTGAAATTTAGATAACCATATTTTTTTTCAATTTTGACTTCACCTTCACACAGTACATAAGAATTACTTTGAGATGGATCATAGACGTAAATGTGAAAAGTAAACCAATAAAGCTTTTAAAGGAAAACATTATGTCTTCATGATCTCTGGACAAAATTTCTTAAATAGAACATCATAAGAACCATCCAGAAAATACAAGATTAAAAAACTGAACTTCATTAAAACAAAGAAATTACATTTGTCAAAAGACAATATTAAGAGAATTAATAAGGCAAGCTACAGATGGGAAGAAGATATTTGCAAAACATATACCTGACAAAGGACTCATATCCACACTATATAAAGAATTCCCACCAATCAATAAGAATAAAACAGGAAAACAAACTAAAAATGAGTAAAATACTTTAACAGTCAATTTAGAAAATGACCAATAAGTGTAAACATTATTAGTCACAGGAAAGCAAATGGTTAACAATACCAAGTGTTGGTATTGATAAGAACACTCATACATTGTTGACATAGGTGTAAATTGATTTAAAAAAAATCACTTTAGGAAGATGTTTGACGGTGTCCAGTAAAACTAAACATATGTATACCTAGGGCCCAACACTCCACTTTTAGGTATACAACCTACAGAAATGAATACTTGTATCTATGGAAATACATGACCATAAAAGGATGGTCATAGCTTTATTTATGAAGCCCAACAACTATAGAAGAATAAGTATATGTATTTTAGAATATCCATATCCACATGAAAGAAGAACAAACTATTTCTATATGCAAAAACATGGATGAGTTCTCAACATCATATTGAGCAAAATGAGCCAGACTCAAAAAAGTAGGATGACAGTTGTGTCCTCCAAGAAGCAGATGCCAAAACTGAGTTAGAAGCACAAAAGATTTGCTGGAAATAGGAATGGACAGGGAGAGCCTCCAAACCTGACATTTAGAAGAGAAAGGACACAAGCTGGGTAGAAAGAGCCTCAGCCTTCAGTGCGGCTCCGGGAAAATCTCGGCGAGCTGAGTGAGGAGCTTCAACATAAAGAAGGGTTTCTCAGTAGCCAGAAATGGAAAGCCAAGGTACCACCATGTTCAGTCATTGACTGGTGTTACCCAGGAAGTACATGACCTTAACTCAAAAGCTGAAGCGTCACCAGGATAAAAGGCCCAGCTTAGGGAATATAGTCAATGGTATTGGAATGGCATTGTGCGGTGACAGATGGCCACTACACTGTGGTGAGCAGAGTATAGCATATAGACTTGTCAGATCACTATATTGTACACTTGAAATTAATGTAACACCAAGAGTTAACCATACTTCGATATAAATTAATAAATAACAACAAAAACAACAAAAGCTCACACACACCCCTGGAGATGTGGTGTGTCATCTCTTGAAGGGTGATCTGAGTGACACACCCGGGTGGCTGCCACAGGTACACACCAAATGATTGCACATGTACGATGTCCAAAGTTGTCTAATCTCATCTAGTCCACAGCGACGGAGGTCAGAAGAGCAAGGATTGTGACTGGGAGGGAGGCAGGAGGGAGCCTGCTGGGTGGTAGTAAATAAGCTATTTCTAGATCTGGATGATAAATACATATATTTGCATCGATATAATTTATGCAACTTATGATATGTAGGTTATACGTCTGTTAT
Source organism: Phoca vitulina (assembly GCF_004348235.1). NCBI lineage: Eukaryota > Metazoa > Chordata > Mammalia > Carnivora > Phocidae > Phoca > Phoca vitulina. The sequence continues at coordinate 69,697,569 of NW_022589711.1, read as the reverse complement.
AAAGGGGAGGAAATGATAGAGATGAAGTTTCCTTTCCAGGATTGCACATGGCCCTGACTCCCCGAGGTTGTTTGTCTAAGGAACCAGCCACACATCTCCTTTTTAGGCTTAAGAGGTCCCTAAAAGTATTTTTAAGAGAAAGAGTAAAAATAATAATAATAAAAATAAAAAACCCTTTCCGGGTTTCTGGTAGAGATAGCTAAAAAGAATTCTCACTATTTAAATATAAATAAACAGCAAAGTCCCATATCAGGCAGGACTAGGTTTGGCTATCACAGACAACCCAAAGCAATACTGACTTAGAGACGACAGAATTTATTTAATTATCACCTAAAAGAAGTCTTCTTTCTGCACATCTGCACATGGTTTTTACCTCACTGTCCAAGAGGGCACCTTCAGCTGCAATCATTACACTGCATTCTAGCTATGAGAAAAGACGACAAAGGGACACCTTCCCTTCCATTTGGAGAGAAGTTATACACGGAAGTGTATACTAGTGTATAACTGTGTATAACTATAACACTATAAGTGTATAACTACCCAGAAGTTATACACAGCGGTGGAATTCGTTCTATGAGCATGCCTAGTTACAAGGCAGTCTGGGGCATGCGGGTTTTATTTCAGGGGCCAGGTGCCCAGCTAGAAAGCAGAGTTCTATTACTAAGGATAAAGGCAAAACAGATATTGAGGGACAACATGCTAGTTCTGCCATAACCCACAGAAGAATTTGTAGGATAAAGGAAAAAAAAAAAAAAACAGCATACAATAGAGGAGGATCATATCAGAGAAACATGTATACTTCAAAAACAAAAATTTTTAGATGCATCTGTATTATGCTCTTAATTTTTTTAAAAAAGTGCTATACACTCAAAGGGTACCTGGATGTCGCAATTGGTTAAACGTCTGACTTGGTTTCGGCAAGGTTCCTGATCCAGGGGTCGTGAGATCCAGGCCGGAGTCGGGCTCCGCACTCAGCGCAGAGTTTGCTGGAGATTCTGTCTCCCTCTCCCTCGGCCCCTCCTGCTCATGCTCTCTCTCTCTAAAATAAATAAATAAATCTTTGTTAAAAAATGCTGTACATTTGGAAACAAGTGATATAAGATAAACTGAACAGAAAGAGTTTAGGAGGGCATTAGTTAAGAAATAGAAATGAAAAGGGAACTGGGTGACTAAGGAAAAAAGCATCTTGAAATTAATTCTGCAATTGTGAGATTTTGTACTTCATTAGAAGCAGTGGAGAGCAGAACTGACAATGTAGAAAACCATATCATTAATACAATCGACAAGCTTGCTGAATTTTTGCATGGCAACAAGAAAGGGAAAGCAGACAAGAGAAATGTGCCTTTGGAGAGAAAACAGATGTGGAGCACTAACCATGAGGGGCCACTATGTGGATAATGGTAGTTTTGAAGAAAAGATCTAAACAAATGGAAGAGGAGCAATATTGAAAGCCACAAACAAAGAAAATGTTTATAAGCTAAAAGTAGAATTTTTAAAAAAGATTTTATTTGTTTATTTGCGAGAGAGAGCAAGAACGAGTTGGGAGCAGAGGGAGAAGCAGACTCCCTGCCGAGAAGGAAGCCTGACGCGGGACTTGATCCCAGGGCACTGGGATCATGACCTGAGCAGAAGGCAGATGCTCAACTGACTGAGCCATCCAGGTGTCCTTACAGGTAAAACTTAATCTGCAGATCAACATAGCTTCCTAGATACTAGGAAAAAAAATAATAAATGAAAAGAAATATAGACACATCCTGGTGAAAGTCTGAATTTCAAGGTGAAATAAAGATTCCTATGAGAATCTGGCAGAAGAAAAATATCCTTCACCTAGAAAGGAAGGAAAATAATTTTTTCTTCACTTTCTCCCTTGCCATATTTGAAGCCTGAACATAATGGAGCAACATTTATGGTGTGAAAAAGGTGAAAGCAGGAAGAGCTAATCCTGTTGGTGACTTCGCAGGATTGGGATACGGAGGTTGTACACTTGTGTTAAAGAGAGGGATGCTCCCTTTTTTCATTGATCCATTGTATCTTAGATTTCTAAGTAAACACTTCGAAGATGGGGATAGGTGAGTACCTGCTAGAAAATCCAAGTGATTTCTGCCAGCTATTTTACAGTGGATGAGTCACTCAGGGCGAGAGCAAGTGACTGGAAAATAAAGGTGGACACCCGGTCAGAAGAGGAGGAAAACCTTGCAACTTACACAAATGTCATCCCAGCAAACCGAGAGTGGTGGCGGTACCACCAGGCCAAGTGGACTTCATGTGTGTGCAGGAACACACACTCACTTTCTGAGCCTATCTCTCTCCCCTGCTCTTTGATATTGAGCAAGGATACAACTTCATTTAGACAAGGAGGCTGTCACGGGGACGGGAGCTTTCATGTAGGGATCACAGAGATCTGAAGAGTTGGTCTGTGAAATGATATGTAACTTTACGATGTGGCCATTTTTGGGGGGGGGGAATAGAATCCAACTTTAATCGAGTTCTCAGAAGAGTCTATGACCCCCAAAAGATCCAGAACCAGTCCTGATGGCTTTGTAAACAAACTGAGAAAAGTGACAAAATGAGGAGAGAAAATAAGGAAAAGGGAGAGATCCTGGAAATACAGTGAACATGTCCTAAGCATCCAAGAAAGAGAAAATAGAAGAGATACGGTAGAAGCAATATTCAAAGGAATAACTGGGGGAAATTGCTGAGTTTATAGAATTAAAGGTTACCAGGCAGTAAGGAAGAGACACAGACACCTAGACCTATCCTGTTGAATATTTCAAGATTTAAGGAGAAGAAAAAAACCTCTATAAGCATCCAGGCAGGGAAAAAAAAAAAAAAAAACAGCTTATTTCTTAAGCAGTGGTTCTCAACCCCAGCTATGTATTAAAATCATTGGGTGAGGGCGCCTGGGTGGCTCAGTTGGTTAAGCGACTGCCTTCGGCTCAGGTCATGATCCTGGAGTCCCGGGATCGAGTCCCACATCGGGCTCCCTGCTCAGCAGGGGGTCTGCTTCTCCCTCTGCCCTCTTCCCTCTCGTGCTCTCTGTCTCTCATTCTCTCTCTCTCAAATAAATAAATAAAATCTTTAAAAAAAAAAAAAATCATTGGGTGAGCCTTTAAAAAATACTAGTGTCTGGGCTCCATCCTTAAACATTCTGATTTAATTACTCTGGTATGGAGCCTGGGCATTGACGTTTAAAAAAATCTCCCTCAGTGATTTGAATGCACAGCCAGGGTTGAGAATCACTGCCCCAAGGGAAGAAAAACCATCCACTTCTCCTCCAGAGAACCAAAGAGCAGCAGTAAACGGAGACTGGCTTCCAAGCTGGGGAGGAAAAGGATGATACACTCAGTCAAGAGATCATTTGTGGGGAGACCAGGCCGGTGCTCAGAAAGTATTGCACTCAAAGTTTAGAGATCCGATCCAGCCAGCCTAGAGATGGATCAAGATAAAGACCTCAAGAATGAGGGTAACATGATAAAAAGAGATGTTAGGAACCAACGGAAACTAAGTAAACCTAGAGTAATGTCTGGAAAACTGTCATTAATATGGTTATAAGACAAAACAAATTTCAAAAATCAATCTCCAAAGAAAAGTTAATAATGTACAATAACAATAAAAATTTAGATCTAGGGCACCCGGGTGGCTCAGTCAGGTAAGCGTCCAACTCTTGATTTTGGCTCAGGTCATGATCTCAGGGTCATGAGATCCAGTTCCCATGTCGGGCTCCTTTATCAGAGGGGAGTCTGCTTGAGAGTCTCTCTCTCCCTCTGCCCCTCCTCCACCCTGGCCTCTCGCCCTTTCTCTGTCCCTCAAAAACAAAACAAAACAAAACAAAACAAAACAAAACAAAACAAAAATCAAAAACATTTAGATCTAAATTCCAGAGTACATCAATCGAAATTGGGGAGAAACAGTAAGGACAGTAAAAGCCTGAAAGAGTTCTCATTTTACACGAATGATAATTAATAGATAGTTATATTCTTAAGCTTGATAAGCAGAGATAAACATATTTCAAATTACGTTTAATAACAAAAAGATTCTATTAGAAAAAAATGTAATTATAGCTTTAAACCACTAGAGAAATAAGAGCTAAGAAAACATAGTTGGTGAAAATATAGCAGGATATAAAAACTATTACACAGTATGATATTGTTTTATAAATGTATATATAATACATATAAAAGAATACAAAAAAGAAGCCCCATATTAACACTGGTTGTCTTCAACAAGTTGGGATTATGGAGTTTGTGGTTTGTTTTTTTATTAATGTGTTTCAACTTTTTCTAAATATTTTACAATTAGAATGCTATTTTTTGTAATTCAAAAAAAATCAATGAACACTGACATTTTAAATTAATATTCATCTCTCTTTTATCTTCTATGCAATTCCATAGTGCTTATTTACTACCCAGGATAAAAGTTAAGTTTTTTAATGTGCTAATTTTAGCAATTACAGGATTTTAAAAATCTGATCCTACATATTTGAAGACTAAACACCCATGAATACCATAAAGGTGTTTCTATTAACATTTCTTACTAAGTCACTTTCTGGAAGTAACATGTTTGTGTAAAATCTTGCCAAAAACAAGAGTATTAAAGTGTGTTCTGCATTAAGAAGGAATCCACATCACAAGTATATTAGAAGTTAACAAGATTTGGGAGTAAAAAACATGAAACCAGAAGAACTTGGGAAAATGCACTTGTAACTATAAATTCTGTAATTAATTTGCTTTGCAAGTTTTTTTGGAGATCCTAGGTCACCAAGTAACATCTTGGATTTGCTTTTTATTCAGTCAAAACATATAAAAGCATACATTACTTGTGGCAGGACTGTGATCTCAATGCATTTTCCATCCAACTCTTCAATTTTGATATGAAGAACACTGCACAAAGTCATATTGTTCTTTAATTTCACTTCAATTACTCCTTACATCTGTCCCACACAGAAAGCGGAATTTTATTTAATCCATGTTTTCCCAGGCTTCCATAGCCTGAGGGTACTAATGGAGTCCCATGAAGAAGAATCCAAATTCTATGGGCCTCTAACCTACCTTCCATGGGTACCTTCTGCAGGACCTCAATTGCCCTGCGGCTCTTAAGGACTTCTAGATGCCCCCGGGTGTATATACTACACGTGCTCCCAGAGGGGTCTGCCTTTGTTGCTCGAACTTCCTGCTGTGCCATCCTACATCCCACTGGGCAAGCTCTGCGTGCTGCCAAGCCTGCGAGTCTCACTGCCTTTTGCCACAGTGCAGGTAACAAGATCCCTCGTGCAGAAGGCTTAAAGCTTCAGAGTGCTGTGTTGGGAAGAAGGCAAGAATAGTTCATTCCTCTCTTGCCATTTTGTAGCCAGCCAGTTTTGCTCCTGCCTTGGCGTCCTGTTTTTAAATAAAGCTCCTCTTGGTTTTTCTTTCTAATAACGCTTCTCTCTCTCTCTCTCTCTCTCTCTCTCTCTCTGTGTGTGTGTGTGTGGGTGTGTGTGTGTGTAGCTCGGATACAGTTCCAGTGGGGCTTGGGCCTGGAGTGAAATCTAAGTGACAACCACCTCGCCGAACTCATTCTTCCCTCCCCTCCAAAGTCTAAAGTTTCTTAAACTCAAGCTGGGACTCCTGGTGCACTCATACTCCAAAAAAGCTACATCCTCCATCTAAAGAAATGTTTCATAATCTTGGTGTCGGATAAGATTACTTTCATGAGTTCGTTGTGAAGAAAGATAAGTCTGGTCTTTTTAAAATAGCACATTATTAAGCCATTGAGTTAGCCATTATTGGTCTCATTCTTGGGAGTTTGTTTGTGGTTTCTTTTCTGGACTCTATTCTGTGTTAGTTTTCATTTTAGAGAAGATTGCTACCTGGTCTAGTATTGCACAACTAGGGGATAAAATCACCCTGCGGGGGAGGGGCACCTGGATGGCTCAGTCGGTTAAGCCGCTGCCCTCCGATTGGGTCAGGATCCCAAGGTCCTGGGATCGAGCCCCACGTTGGGCTTCCTGCTCCACCAAGAGCCGGCTTCTTCCTCTCCCTCTGCCTGCTGCTCTGCCTACCCGTGCTCTCCTTCTATCTCTCTGTTAAATAAATAAATAAAATCCTCAAAAAAAACCCCCAAATCACCCTGGGGTTAAAATGCAATCTACTCACCTGGCTAGTTAGATAGTTCTTCTTATCAATATAGATAGATGCATTGCCAAAATACAGGAACAAGCAAACAAAAACCTCCTGGGAATGGTGAGGAAAGCCCTTGGCCCCTAAAGATTTAAAACAAACAAACAAAGCATTGTGAAGTATGTGAATTAAAAAAAATAATTGACTCTATTATCTCTTAACCACATCCTTTTTAAGTTGTCTTCTAATCAATCAAAATCCTTGTGATCTTTCCATATTCAGATATTAATTTTGTATCATCACTCACTACTACATAGAAATTCACGGGAACTCCCTAGTCCTACCCCCAGCTTCACAAGGTCTTGAATATTTGTGGTTTGCTTATTCCTTAATTTCCTCGGCAGCCAATGTTTTTATTTCCTGAAGGATCCCTCCTTCCAAAGCAAATTTTTCTAAGAGAAACCAACATCCCCCTCCGATTCTGTGATTTTTTATTTTAAAGAATTTCCCCCCCACTGAGCATCTTCCTGGAAGAGTCTTCAGACTTGTTCCTCAATAATTACTTTTTCTCCTTGATTCTCAATGGGAATTTCTCCTGAATTACTCTAATATATGTGGAATTTTAAAAAGTACTCTTCATACATGGAATTTTAAAAAGTCAAACTCTTAGAAACAGCAGAATGGTAGTTGCTGAACATTGGGGGGGAATGGGAAGATGTTGGTCAAAGGCATACAAACTTTCAATTATAACATGAATAAGTTCTGAGGATCTAATGTACAGCATGGTGACTATAGTTAACAATATTGTATTGTATCCTCGAAATTTGCTAACTGGGTAGAAAAAAAAAGAAGATAACTATGTAAGGTGGTGGATATGTTAACTAACCTTGTTGTGGTCATCATTTCACTGTGGATTGATATATCAAATCATCACGTTGCACATCTTGAATTTATACAATATTTTCTTTTTAAAGATTTATTTATTTATTTATTTGACAGAGAGAGACACGGCGAGAGAGGGAACACAAGCAGGGGGAGGGGGAGAGGGAGAAGCAGGCTTCCCGCAGAGCAGGGAGCCCGATGCGGGGCTCGATCCCAGGACCCTGAGATCATGACCTGAGCCGAAGGCAAACGCTTAATGACTGAGCCACCCAGGCGCCCCTTGAATTTATACAATATTATATGTCAACTATATCTCAATAAAGCTGGGGGAAAAAGAATATTTCACTATGGTTCCTAGGATAAAAGCTGTAAAAAATGTAAGACCTTTTTAGCTTTTGTTGTGAAATACCAAAGAAAATATAACTTCAACATCATACTTACTCATTCAAATACTTATTCACATATTGGGTACCAGCCTAGAGCCTATGATTATAGTAAGGTATGAGACTCTGCCCAGGGTCTCAAGGACCACACCGTCTATTGGGGGTTCATGCTGTGTTCCAGGGAGAGTGGCCTCTCTCCTTCCTCCAGCATGCCAAGCTCAGTCCTTCCTTGGGGACTCATGATCCATCTCCCCAGTTCGGTGTATAGTTTTCCTCTCACTACGCTTCTGGACTCTACTCGAATATCACCTTCCTCAGAGAAGCCTTCCCTGATTCCCACTCATATACCCGCAACATTAGCTAATCAACATTTCACCCTATTTATTTCCTTCAAAGATTTGTATCACATTTTTATTGGAAAACAAAGTGTTCATATATTTATTGTTCATTTTCTTCTGCTACAACGCAAATTCCATGAGAGCAGGATTTTTTCCTGGCTTATTTATGGGCACCTGTATCTCTAACATCGAAGAGCGGCTGGTAAGCACACTAAAACAGCATTGAAAAAGAGAATGAATGAATGAATGGAAGTTGGATGCATGAATGCAGCAATTAGCTCGTTGCAATCCAATATGATTATTGCCATAGTGGAGGAAAGATCTGGGTACCGCCTTGTATCTAACAATTGACGGGTGTGGTAAACAAGGATTACTCTCTAGAGGGCATGGAAACATGGACTTGGGAGAGGGGCCTGGTCTGGAACATCCTGTAGCTTAGTATGTCTGGACATAAAAGGAAGAGGGGAGAGGGGAAAGGCCTGGGGAAACAGAAAATGGGCAGAAAGCAGGGACCCACCTGGAAAGGGTTAGGGATTCTCAGGGGGGCATTTCAGCCTTTATCCAGGGAGCAGTGGGGGAGCGGATAGACCCTGAACACTGACAGGTGAAGGAGAGAGAGGGAATAGGAACAGATCTATTCTATAGAACACTCACCTCAGAAGCACTATGGAAAATGGGATGGGATGGAAGAGATCAATAAGTCAGCCTGGTGATTCAGGAGTTCAGGCAAGAAATGATGAGGAATTGAACTAAAGCCAGGGTTATGGAAACAGAGTAGAGGGGAGGGTGTAAAATCTGGGCCTAAAATCAGTTGCAGAGGGAGGAGTCAAGTTCAATTCCTCAGGTAGCTACAGCTCCTCAGTGGAAGTTCTTCGTTTTCTATAAAGCAGTCCCAAGGCTGCTACTTGTTCTTTGGAGACTAGACTGAGGCCAAGAGAGCACCTTCCAGATCAACCTGATGGTTGAAAGGACAGCCTCAGGGGTCATCCACTCCTGCTGGAGGCAGAAAACATGGACCAGACCTCTTTGTTTTGGCCCACAGGTCAGCTTCAGCCTGGCCGCTTATATTCTGATATATACGGTAGGTAGGGTTTCTGAGGCTTCCATCTCCTCATTCATCAAAATTCCTTTTAGATAAGGGTGTCTATTCACTTCTACACTTATCTAACAAGTATTTGGTGAAAGCCTACTAAGTGCTGGGTTCCAGGAACAAAGCCCCCCACCCTCAAGCAATCCAGAATTTTATTTTTTTAAGGTTTATTTATTTGAGAGAGAAGAGAGTGCATGCGTGGGGTGGGGGAGGGGGCAAAGGGAGAGGGAGAGAGAGAATCCCAAGCAGACTACCCATTGAGGGAGAGCTGGACCAACCACAGCAGGGACTTGATCCCAGGATCCTGAGATCATGACCCGAGCTGAAATCAAGAGTTGGCCCCTTAACTGGCTGAGCCACCCAGGTGCCCCAGCAATCCAGAATTTAGTGCAAGAGACAAAAAGACCATTCAAATGCCCTATGATAAGTACTATAATAGACGTCCTCACACAAAAAGCACAAAGCAGAGACCCCTTAAGTCAAAAATGAGTTTAGGAGTGGGGGTCTTAGATCAGCCTAAGATAAGAATCCTCAGAAAGAAAAACAACTTGTAACTAAAGGATGATAAATATTCATTAAAAAATAATGCAGGTAGAAATAAACACAAGTGTATCAAAAACATCCACAGTTAATATGAATACGTGACATTTATTGAGTGCATGAAATGTGCCAGGAGCAATGGATTTCGTCTATGTTTTCCTCATTTCATTCTCATACCAACCTTATGAGGTAGTCACATACTCCTCAATTTGCAGGTGAGAAAGTCACAGTTCACAGAGGTTAAATATTTGGCCCCAGGTCACACAGGAGTAGAGCTGGGATTCACACTGGAGGAGTCTGAACCCAGAGTTCTTAGCGGGGATGTGGCCCTACCCTCAGCAGTTAGAGCCATCTGTCTACCCATTGGTCAGTCCTCCACAGTGTTTAAGAAACTTGCCCACCATCCGCTGTGGTACTTCCGGGGGAAGAATTCAATCCAGTTGGCTGAGCTCCAGTGCATCTGCTCTTTCACACAGCCATGTCTTCGGGCTGAACAGACAGCCTCCATGAAGAAAAAGAATGAGGAAATACACTAGTAGAAAATTCACTTTCCCCTCATTTTCTTTGTCTCAATTCTCTACAGGAGGAGCCAAGTGCCGCCTCCTGCCTAAGTGCCTCTGTTCCACAGGGGACTTTGTCAGAGGTTACAAGGCCAGGGGCGGGAGAAGGTGGGCTGGCCCACACACTGCTCCACCATTTGCCTGAGGGTGCTGAGAAAGCTGGCAGTCTATGATGGGAAGTCATTCTCAAGGAACATTACCTGTAACTGCTGTATTATGAGGGCAAATGCTTTTTTTTTTTTTTTCCAAAACAGTAATTGGGACCGTGCAGTTGCTATAGTGTTTACGAAAAACTGGAAGGTTAGCCAGAATTTATGTTGAGATTCTTCCATATTTTACCTCAGCATCCCAAGAGCCGGCTCATGATGATAATAGAGGTCCATATTGTCATATTACCATTGATAACTCCTTCCGATATAGCTGGAAGACCTAGGCCTTTCCCCACCTGAAGGAGGCCCCAAGTTATTTTTGTGGAAGTCTGGGATGCCTCTCTTGGGTATCCCTCTCAGGCCTCCAGAATTCAGAGCGACTCCTGCTCTCCTGAGGGAGAGCTGCTTTCATGCCCCTTTCTGCTGCTTCCCTCAAAGGTACAAATGAGCTGGGCCTTCTTTAAGTTTCCCTCTGCAAGAAGGCTGGCTCTTTCCATCAAAATTCGGAGATGCCTTTCTCCACACTTCTCCCTTACATCTTTCCAGCCAGGACCTGATCCAGCATTACTTGAATCATGAGTCTCGGGAAGCTACTTGGGAAGGCAAGGCCCTCAACAGCTGCTCCCAGCCCCTATTCTCCATGCTCAGACTGAAAAAAGGTCCCAGGATTCCTTCCCCATCCTTCTCCTCGCCTCCCTCCCAGGCATCTGCATAAAGGAGACTCTCTTGCCCTTATGCCTACAGAAGAGCCCAAAGTGAGGCCTTGTTCAAAGTCGGAACCCAAGTGGCCCATTCACCCCACCCAATCTAAACCCTCACCTTGGCCCAGAAGCTACCTTCTCTAAGGAATACAATCGCCTAAAAATGATTGAGGAGATACTGGATTATCTATAGTAGGAGTAAGGCTGTCATGGGATGATAAAGAAACGTGAGATGACATCGATACTTAGATGAATCCAAGTATCCGTGAATCATGGATTCATACAATCCATGAAGTACATGTATATATGGACTTCAGAAAATGGAGCCCAAGAAAGAAGCTTTCTCATGTCTTTTTGGACGTTGGGAAGCCTGGGTAGCATAATGTAGAGAAGATGCCGTAGCTTGCGTAGTCACAGAGCCTGCACGACTGGTGGTGGGGGCCCAACAGGCAGAACAGAATGACAGGAATCCATCAATGATTCTGCAGCCGGAACAAGCCACTGGCCCTCTGAGCCTTACATTTGTTTTTGTTTTTTTTTTAAAGATTTTATTTGTTTGACAGAGGGAGAGACAGTGAGAGAGGGAACACAAGCAGGGCGAGTGGGAGAGGGAGAAGCAGGCTTCCCGCTGAGCAGGGAGCCCGATGCGGGGCTCGATCCCAGGACCCCGGGATCATGACCTGAGCCGAAGGCAGACGCTCAACGACTGAGCCACCCAGGCGCCCCGAGCCTTACATTTGTTTTTATACCCAACGCAGATAATTATACCATCCTGACTGGGTTGTTTGTGCTCAACATAATTATCTACACTTGTAAACCACAAGTGCCAAAAATATTGGTTATTATAATATTGCTTGCAAGGAAGAAGTTGAGTTGGGGGCAAGGGTGGGGAAAGGGAAAGGGACAGGCGGTTGAGGCAAGGGGAGTGGTCTCTAAAGACTATGGGACACAGTGTGGGTAGCCGGGCGGGGGCGGGGGGGGGGGGGGACCAGTACAGGCCAGTGGAGGTACCTCAGGAGGGAGGAAGACGTCCCAGGAGACAGGAAGAGAAGACTGAAGGAGGCAAATGGGGCCAAAGACGCAGTGCAGAGGGAGGTTTTCTCAAGAGTCCTAGATGCTTTTCAAATGTTCCACTGCCATTCCCAGCTTGATGTCAGAGATTGTTCCTGCTTGGCACACTGCAGAAACCTGAGGTCAGGAGCCTCAGAAGCTGAAATACAAGCCAGGAAGTATGAATCAGTGCCACTCAGACTTCCCAGCTTACGACTTCATGAGGTGTGTGTGTGCACCTGTCTCACATGGACAGGCCTCAACCCCAAGTCTGAGCTACACAGAACCAACAAAGCAGAGGTTCCCCAGTTCACCTTTAACTGCTGAGCTCTTTTTCATATTGCTGAGGTAATATTCAAAATTTCCTTCGAAGGGCCAGTGTGATTCTGGCAAGAGGAGATGATCATTAAGCCTGGTAATGAAAACAAGTTGTTTTGGGGCGCCTGGGTGGCTCAGTTGGTTAAGCGTCTGCCTTCGGCTCAGGTCATGATCTCAGGGTCCTGGGATCGAGCCCTATGTTGGGCTCTGCACTCAGTAGGGAGTCTGCTTGTCTGACTCTCCTTCTGCCCCTCCCCACCGCTCACGCTCTCTCGCTTTCTCTCTCAAATACATAAAATCTTTAAAAAAAAAAAAGAAAACAAATTGTTTTGAAGGGATGGTTAAAATTATGTATGGCAGGAATTAAATATTCCAGGTAACATTTAATGAATCATAAGAGTGGTTTTTTAAGACTAATGCAATAAATGCTTCCCTTGAGACTTCTGGTTGAAGTACAGGGTTTCACCTCAGGAAACTTTTAAGTATAAAGTATTATAATTGTAGAGGTTGCGAGGGAGGGCATTTAAAATATGCAGAGTGATTGGCACGCTCTGAAACCCCAGGTGCGACTCTGTCCCTAACTGATAAGGCGACAGTTGGTATCCAGACGCCCCCATTCAAGAAGTGGTTTTGCCCCCCAAAATGGGGGAAACCACTTTGACAGTCTTGGATTCCAGTCATGGTGGGGCAGCTCTAAGGAATTCCAGGCGAGCCCATTCTCACAGTCGGAAAGCAAACAACGCAGAGAATAAACTGTCTAATCTCAGTTCTTCCCATCCGCCTCACCTGGAGAGTAAATTACTTTGTGTTGTGTAAAAACAATTCACAACCCTCTTAAGAAGTAGGAAGAAGGAAGAGTGGGCAACAGGGACAAAGGATGCACCTGCTTGAAAATCACCCTTTCTCATTCATGCCTCAGGGGTCCCTGTGCTAGGAGCAAGAACTCAGGTTTTGATAGAAAAGAGCTTTGGGTGAAATTCTACAATGCCCCCCTACCCTAGGGTCAGTTAACATTGTAAGGAAACTTTAGGGTGAGTATAAAGGAAAGAAGCAATAATGGTTGAATCTCAGGCATCCAGAAATAGGCGGTCAGAGAAGCTTTGGGATGATTTCCCTGGCTCCTTTCACATGCAAGGAACTGCCTGACACACAGGACTGGCCTCTGTGCATATAAACGTATGTCCACTGTGTCGGGGGACGTTTGCTTTGGCTTCTCTTGGAGGCATCCATTTGTCCAGGGAGGTCTGGATGGCCAATGAAGGCACTGCCTTCCTTGCCATCTTAGCAGCTTTAAGAGGGTGAGTATTTTTCTTTGAGACCAAGGCTGGCACAGACAACTTCCTCGCTGAAATTTTCTGCCAGGCTGGGTTGCTTTTCTTGCATAATTCCACCCCTCCTCCCCCCACCAGCCTTTGGTCAAATTTCTGGAGACTTTGGCATATGTATGTGGGATTGTATCTATCCCTTCCTGATGTGGTGGATGCAAAGATTTGCCTTCTCTTGGGTGAAATTTACAAGCACGTTTTCCTCCTTGACAGGAACAAAGAGCCACAAATATTTTCTAAGGGGAGAAAGAGGCTTCCAGATGCAAGGCTCCAAATGTGAGGATTGTTAGGGTTTTTTTTCCTTTTGGCATTTTTAAAGTTTAATAATTACACTGGACATATTTATCCAGAAGAAGGTCCACAATTTTCATCCTAACAAGGACTTCACGAAAACCTCCAAGTCACAAATACATCTGCATCTCTGATCGTCTTCCTGAAGCAGAGACCACAGAGGCCTTGCGTTTCAACCCAGACTAGAGACTGCAGAAGATAGGAGAAGGCCCCTTTTCCTCTCGTTTTCCTTAGCCATGGTAGCACAGACTGCAGAATAAGAAAAGGGAGGAAAAAACATTTCTAAACTCTTGAACTCTCAGCAAACTACTTTTAAATTGTCTCTAGTTAAAGGGCTACTGGGAAGAGAATTATAAATGTCAAGAAGACCTTTCAGCAAACTTTTACAACCCACGGCATAGTTTTATATTTTTAAAACTAAACCATTCTAATTGGCAATATTTTCTATTTTAGAATAGTATTTTCCAGGGCTAAAGAAACCTTTAGTTTATATGACCTATAATATAAAAATGTTCTGTCACTATGATCAAAATAATTATGGGAGATACTTAGTTCACATGTGGAAAATCACTATCACCCACAATTTAAAAAAAGTTTTGAAGAAATAAGCTACTTATATTTAATTAGAAAAACATTTCTCTTTTAAGTGTTGGCAAAGAAAAAGACTAAGTCCTAAGAAATCTTTTTGGCTCTTTATCTTACATTGACTTATAAGCAATCGTGGAGACATTTAATGCAGGTAAATGGCTTTAGCCCATTTTTATTCTAACAGGGACAAAACTCAGGTGCATATGAATCAGATTCTGCTTTAGTGGGTCTGGGGCTAAAGCGATATTCTGCATCTCTAACAAGCTCCCAGGGATGGAGACACTGCTGGTCCATGGAGCACATTGCACAGAGAATGTAGGGGACAGTTCATCTTCCTTTCCCTCAGCCTGCAGTCGAGGGTGAGACGGTGGATACTGGAGTCACACAGCCCCAAGATGGTGGGAAAGGAACTGGACCCTCTAGAGGTATTTTTGACATGTTCTTACAGTGTGGTGAAAAGTAGTTTAATCTGAGCTATTCAAAAAATTGGTAAATCCCTCCTAAGGTCAAAGCCCTAAAATAGGTACTGTATAACATTACCTAATACTATATAATTTAAAGATAATCTCTTTAGGGGCACCTGGGTGGCTCAGTCAGTTAAGCATCTGCCTTCAGCTCAGGTCATGATCCCAGGGTCCTGGGATGGAGCCCCGCATCGGGCTCCTTGCTCAGTGGGGAGCCTGCTTCTCCCTGTCCCTCTGCCCTTCCCCCTGCTTGTGCTCTCTCCGAAATAAATAAATAAAATCTTAAATAATAATAATAATCTCTTTAAATTTAACATCTGTGCTCTGATTATCATCTCTGTTACTGTTTCTCCTACACACACACTTTTTATTTTGAAAATTTTCAAACTTGAAAAGTTGTAAACTAATATAACAACTTTAGTTTAGATTTATCAATCTTTTTTTTTTAAGATTTTATTTATTTATTTGACAGAGAGAGAGAGCACAAGCAGGGAGAGCAGCACACAGAGGAATAGGGAGAAACAGGCTCCCCGCTGAGCAGAGAGCCCGATGCTGGACTCAATCCCAGGACTCTGGGATCATGACCTGAGCCCAAGGCAGACTTAACCGACTGAGTCACCCAGGCGCTCCTAGATTTGTCAATCTTGAACATAAATAAACATATCCATGTATACATATATAATATACATTATACATATACATATATATACCATATATTTAGTTTATTTTCATGTTTGTGGCCATATTTGTTTGAAAATAAGTTGCAGGTCTTGGGGTGCCTGGCCGGCTCAGTCAGAGGAGCATGAGACTTGATCTTGGGGTCATGAGTTCAAGCCCCGTGTTGGGTGTAAAGATTACTTAAAAATAAAATTTGGGGGGCGCCTGGGTGGCTCAGTCGTTAAGCGTCTGCCTTCATCTCAGGTCATGATCCCAGGGTCCTGGGATCGAGGCCCGCATAGGGCTCCCTGCTCAGCAGGAAGCCTGCTTCTCCCTCTCTCACTCCCCCTGCTTATGTTCCCTCTCTCGCTGTGTCTCTCTCTGTCAAAAAAATAAATCTTTAAAATAAAATAAAATAAAATTTGGAAGGAAGGAAGGAAGGAAGGAAGAGCGAGCGAGCGGTAGAGCACGCAACTCGTGATCTAAGCATTATGAGTTTGAGCCCCACATTGCCCTTAGAGATTACTAAAAAATAAATAAACTTAAAAAAAAAACAACTAAAATATTCCTGCTTAAGCAGCTGCACTGCCTTCAGTTCTTCCCCAAGGCCAAAATCAGCTTGATTTAAAAAAAAAAAATCACAAAATCCAGTTTCCATCCCATAATGCAGAAACCATGTGCCACCTCCAAAACAGCTAGGTAGCCTAGCTACCTCTAGAAAGCTCTTTGCTGCATTTATATAAAATTACCGCAGGTCGCTCTAACATTCTGCAGCGGTTGTCTCCTGGGTTCCACTGGTCAGAACTGGTATATGGTGCTAGAGCCTATACCTCTCAGAGCGGCTTTTAAAGGAACTTCCAGAAAAGAAGCACATTTCAAATAAAAGAAAAGCAACATTTTTCTTTCTTCTTGTTTGTTTTTGTTTAAGAAAATCACACTGAGAACTAGTAGTGAATTAACACAAATGACAAAAATTTAGAAAAGCTTTTTCAGCCTAGAAACATTTCAGGAGTAGAATAAAAAATATTTTACACATAAAAACCCATCTTGATGATGTAGAATTTGAAACTTCTAAGACTTAAAAGATAAAGCTGTTAGTCTACAATTTGGACTCCCATTGAGGCAAAAATAGACGAGAAGAGTTTGAAGAGAATCATATCCTTTTATATTAGATTTTTACATATGCTAGAGAAACACAACACTAAAATTCCAGCCACTGCCTTATTCATAAGAATGCACACTGAGATGTTATAATTCTGTCTCGATGATGTTTTCTTTTCAAGTGACTTGATCAACACAATAGCGTAGTGGTTTATAAATTTGGGATAAAGTAGGACAATAGATCTGACTGCCTTAACAACAGCTACTTGGCTAAATGTTTTGTAGAAGGTATTGAGTTCCACTAAATGTAAAGCTGTGTTTTTATTTAATCATGGTCAAACCAGTCATCTAGTGCTAAGGCAGCTGTCATGGTCAGTTGTCCAGAACTCTAGCCCATATCTGTGAACACTAGACATGAACAATCTAGGACACTAGATCAATCATTTTCAGCCAATTGGCAGTAAGCAACTGTTCACGACCATACAAGTAGGATATCTCTGAAGCAGTATCTTCAAGCTCGGAGGTGCAATCCATTAATGGTCATGAAATCAATTTAGTGGATTGCATTCAGCATTTTTTAGGAACTGAAATAGAATAAAAAATATTATTAACACAGTAAAAGTAAGCACGGTTTTGTGAAACTTAAGTTTCATCTCTATATACACTCATATATAAATCATTACATATGGATATATTAATATATAATTATATATAAACCTCTCTCTATATAATACACATATTCCATGGTTACTTTGGACAATGTATTTCTCATTGTATGTCAGAGTCAAAATAATTTAAAAGCCACTGTTCCTAATGGTAGTGGGAGAAACCATAACTACCAAATCTTCTTTTACCAATGGAAAGCATTTTATTTTATTTTTTAAAAGATTTTATTTATTTATTTGAGAGAAAGAGAGAGAGCGAGAGAGAAAGCACAAGCAAGGGAGAGGGGCAGAGGAGATGGAGAAGCAGGCTCCCCACTGATCAGGACCCTGGGATCATGACCTGAGCCAAAGGCAGATGCTTAACCAACTGAGCCACCCACGTGTCCCTGTTGGAAAGCATTTTAAAGAAATACCAAACATTCTCTTTGTTCAGCCTTGGATTGTGTTCCAAACATGTTACTTTCCTCAACAGGTCATGAAAACCTCACAAGGAACATCTCTGCAAAACTATGATGTCAACATTCCTAAATGCACCATGTCTCAACACTTTTACTCCTAGAACACACAAGAGAAATGACATTCACATGAGTCTGAACCACACAACCCTTTGGCCATGTCTGGATTTCACAGCTGTGGCAGAGATAAGGTCTTGGTCATGTGACATTCCTTCAGAATTCTCTATAACTCCATTTCCTTCTCTCATTCAAAAAAGCAAAGGTAATAGAAATTAGTGATAGTGGCAGGGATACTTGAATCCACTCTGATACTTTAAAGAGAGAGAGAGTAAATCATTTGCAAACTTCAATTTCTTATAACCCTTATTAATAACAAAGATTGGAGAGGCCTCACCACCGTGTCATTGACACAGTGTAGTAGAGCATTACTATAGAGAGCTGAGGGTATATTCATGTCTCTCTCTCTCTCTCTCTCTATTTTTCCACAACTGCTCACGGTTTTCCATACAACTGGCCAATTCAGTATCTTTTGCAGAGGACATCCAGGTACCAAACACAAAGGAGCATACTCAAGGAGTAGTGTCTAATTGCTGCCAGAACAGGGAATGGTCATGATTCAGAAAAGTTCATCAGTAAATGACTTTCCTCAGGTTCCTTCTTTTCTAGCTTAAGATCAGTTATGAAACATATTCATCTTCTTCCCTGTTTTTCCCTCCCTTTTGGTTTAGGGCTTTGGATAAAGAGCAGATCTGGGGTTGGAAGGTTTGGGGGTGATGGAAATGCAAAGAGCAGATCATAACAGGTGACAAACCCCTGTACTTTAGAAATCAAACTTCATCTGGATTTGATGGGAAATGGAAATTCAGGGAATTGAAAGGACTTGCCAAGTCATGAGGCTTCCTAGTGGCAAAGACAGGAAAAACATCCTGGCACTGAGATTCCTCAACAGTAGGCTTTCTCCAGGGGGTGGGTTAGGCCCCAGCCTGCTTGATTTATTAGTGGCTCTTTCAACTGATAATAGTTGAGCCTCTCAGAGTGAGGAGTGTCAGGCGTGGTGGCTACATTTGGGAAAGAGGTAACAAAGGGAAAATTTTGAGACACTAGAGAAGTGCCACCTAATTTATTAATTTAATCAACCCCAATTTAAGTCACAGGTGCACAGGATACAGAGATGGACAAGACCAAGCCCGCTCTCATAGAGTGTATACCATAGCGCAGAAAAAGGTCATATATGCATTTAATTATGAACCAATCCTGGGAGGTTATAATGGTGGAATAAACCAGGGCCATATCTAAAGAGAAGCTGTGGTTAATTTTGCCTGGGCTTGAGCTGGTGTAGGGGGCTTGGGGGTATGTGTGGGTGTTAGGGGCTCATCCAGAAACCAGGTCAGCTGTGAAGAGAAGCAATTATGTCAGCAGTCAGTTTGAGAGGCCAGGTGGTCTTGCGACAGAGTCTCAAACTTTAATGTGGGAATCTTACTAGAATGCAGATTGTCATTTAGTAGCCAGAGGGGTGAAGCCTGAGATTCTGCATTTCTAACTAGATCCAGATGGTTCCCTTGCTGCTTCTCCACAGACCACACTGTGAGGAGCAGAGGTTTAGGAAAGTGAGTAGGGATTTCACATTAGAGAGGAGAGAGTTTTCATCGTGGCCCTATCTCCCATAGTTGGTGATGTTGGGTAAATTCTTGAGACTCCCCTTCCTTATCTGTAAGGATGGCCATAATGTTATATACCTTGCAGCTTGTAAAGATTGAATGAGAATGTAAGCACAGTGCTCAAGACAAAGTAAAACTCAATTAAAATTGGTTCTTTTTCTATTGATTTTGAATTACACAATATAATTTGGCTCCAAAGAACAAGATTCACGTAGAAAGCCCTCTCAAATGAATCCATTCAAAGTCTCATAACCCTTTTTCAAAGTAAATATCCCTGATATATATTTGTTTTTACAGCAAATTAAGGCATTAAGATTTTCCCTGAGGCAATAACAAAACAATGGCCAAGTCAGATAAGAATGCAGGAAGTATTATGCCTAGTCCCATAACCTAACCACTAACCCACTCAACCTTGCCCTTAATGAAGTAACGTAATAAAATGGGTGAAACAAGGGAAATTTTGGAACTTCCCTATATAGCCAAGGGAAAAGGCCCTGCAATCATGTGGTTTCATAAACCTAAACTTTCTTTAATGTGTTCGGAAATTAGATAATCTGGAATAAACAGTAACCACATTTGCAAAGGGTTTTCGTGTGTCTTTTTCTCACATATCAAGACATTGAACCTCAGAAAAACCGTGAGTCAGGAAGGTCAGATATTTTCACCTGTTTTACAAATGCGGAAACCGAGGCCCAGAGCGGCGAAGTGACTGCCTCACTGTACTGTAAATTTTTTTTTTTAAGATTTATTTATTTGAGAGAGTGCGCGTGCGCGTGCGCATGAGTGGGGGCGGGGCAGAGGGAGAGAAGCCCAAGCCGACTCCCTGCTGAGCGTGGAGCGTGCTCAGTCCCAGGACCCATGAGATCAGGACCCCGGCCGAAGCCAAGAGTCGGCAGGCACCCGTGTATTGTAAGTTCTTAAGGAACAGAAAGCCATGGCCCAGTATGGCTGACCTCCAGAGAATCTGTTTTGGTTTGCCAGGGGTGGGAGGTGAGCATAGGAGGGAGGTGGGAGTGAGAAGGTAGAGGTTTGTGTTGAGGGTGGGCAGCAGGACAGCAAAGATTTCCTGAGAATGGAGTATGGCTTTGCCTTCTGGTCAGCTGTGGCATTAAAGACTTATTGCCTGTGTTCGCCGCTCCGTTTGTTGGGCTAGAGTTAAATAAATCACATTGGAGGGGAAATGAAATCTCATATGAGATTTTAAAATGTTTTGGCACATTCACAAGGAGCATTTTTGGGATTCACCCAATTTTTTTCTTGATTTCAATATGCCTTTTTTTTGGCTTCAGTTTTTTTCCTGTGTTCTCTATTTTTTCTGATAAAATTCCAATTTGAGGAAGTTGGCAAATTATGAAAACACTTATATGAAATTCAGATTTCTTTCTTCCTGTATATATTTCAATATTTATTAATACCTGGGAAGCATAAAGTTATTTTAATGAAGAACATTTAAGTAATAGGATTAGCACTTTAAAGGTAGAATTGCTATTTTGTACACGATGACAAGTCATTTTGATTCTTTTTTTCTTCACATGAAATTTGAGTGTCCTACTAAAATTGAAAAATGAAAAAAAAAATAAGTAATACTTTAGAAAACTTTATAGCATAGACCACTAGGAGATAACGTAGTTTTTTGACATCCTGCTACCGAGTGATCTTTAGTTATTAACTTTTAGACTCAGTGATCATGGATGTTTATAAAAATAACACAAAGGGACAACAAGATACATTGGACAAATACACTTGATAAATAATCACAGGGCACAGCTGAAACCGTGATAGAGAAGCTCCTGCCCTTAAGAAGCAGACATTCCAGTACTTTCTCAAATATTTCTGATCATGAAATAGTCTGTTCATAACTTTGGAGTTGAATATTTTTATTGTATTTAAAAAATTGTAAATTAACAATTGACTATAACAGGCTAAGTGTCTATCCTTCACTATGTATTAAAGAGTCTTGAAAGCAGGAACCGTATCTCGGCCATCCTTTTATATTTCTGTAATGACCAGCAGAGTGCTTTGCTTATAGCGGGCACTCAATATTAACACTTGTGCATTCAAGTTTTTGGATGGAATTATTTGGAGAATTTGATGAACTGACTGCATTAAGTGTCAGAATTTATTAGATAAACAGATATTTTTCATCCTAAATTCTCTGTTGCTTTTCAGGATCAAATATGAGACTGGGGTGAATAGCCAATCGATCTCTTTGAAAGCATATAAATAGTCCTCTTCTAGCTTTAAAGAGGTAAGAAAAAAGCTATTTGAACAATTTTCCCCCTATAATGACAGCTCTGGCCCTCATCATTGGTTCATGGTTGTTACAAAGAAATAAAACCTGGTCAAAATACATAGGTGCCTACAGGTCAGCACACGTCAAAGCTCAAAATCCCAAATAGGTTATAAGAGTCATCAGGTTGGATTTACGTAAGCAATGACATTTAGGAATTCTCTACAATCACAAATATTACTCACTGGTAGAGTGAGTGCTTTAAATGAACTTGCCTATCTCAAGAGCATCAAATATCCAGATAATAGAAGGGCTTATACACTCCCTGATAAAGACAACTGTCTCTGTGGAAGCTTGTGATCCACTTCTAATCTAAATATGAAGCCTAATATTTGCTTCCATTATTAGTCTATTTCTTCCAAGCCCTATAAGGATCTGACAAATGAGATGATTTCTTGAAGCAAGGATTATTAGGATCATATTTTATAACAGTACTGACCCACAGACTTTCTTCTCTTTTATACTCAGCACATTTCCATCTATTTTGTCACCATTGCTCAAATAATTTAATAATTCAACTGGATTGTCTGGACCCCAATAAAATGTAACAAAACAAGCTTTCCTACCTTGCCAATTGTGCTGAGGACTGACCAGCTGTAACAATTTACATTTCCTATTTAGGAAAGAGCCATAGGTGGTGGCAATTGAATCTAAGACCATCCAACATATCTAAAGCATCAGATATAACCAGTGGTGTGCTGGTAAATGTTTAACAACCAACTCCCTGAAAAGAAAAGAAAATAACTGTGATTTATAGTGTTTGTTGATTTCATGGTACAAATACTCCCACCGTGGCCATTTTCAAGCTGACAATGTGAAGTCTCTGAACTCAGTCTTGGGAAGAGATGCCACAGTGGGCTCTCGCGACTCGGTAGGAGCAGGCTCCATCACACTACTCAGTAAAAAAAGCACAAAATGGATCGTCTTTTCACAAAACTGCTAAAGAAGTTTTCCAAGGTCTGATCTAATGATTGACATTCAGAAGAAAGACATTCCAAGACGTGTCTCAATATATAAAGCCCTTACGGAATAATAGGGATGACATTTCACCAACTCAGAAGTCTGCAAAGAGAGAAAGTTCAAGACCTCAGCTTTGGTAGCAGAGGTAAGTGTTACTATTTTTCTTTATCAAGATATTATCACCCAACGTTGTATGATTTTGATGGGTCAACCTTCATTAATCTTAAGAAGTAAAAAGTGTATTGTTCATTGTTGTCAGGGAATAAGTATTTTACAGAAGTGGTTTTTTTTTTAATAAGTAGAGTTTATCCCTCTAATCAAAAAATGTTTAAATGTTATTCTAATTGCATTGCATTAAAAATTTGAGAAAAGATAGCAATTCTCTGACTCCTTAGAAAATGTGTAATATAATGATGCCATCACATTCCTGGTTCTTCTTTTAGGACATTAAGAAAGACTCTAGACCGATCCGTAAAACACTGCAGTGCACTGAGGAGTATTTAAATAAATTGAGCTGCGGGGATCCCCCACTTACTGTTGTGTGCTTGAGTATTTAGGTTGGCTTTTTATATTTCTCCCCTCACTTCATCCTTTGTGCTTGCTGTGAGCTGGCACTTGCTGTCTGAGTGACGGCCTCTGGCTGTTTCACTGTCTCCTCCCCATTTCTAATTTGCTGCTTCCAACCTGCTGAGGGCTGGAAAACAAAGCAGCTAGCCCACCTTCTTTCGCCTTACGTATCAGATAGACTCGGAGAGAGGGCCTGGGGAGAGTTAAAGGGCAATGATTTTCATCCATCAATTCTGACAGCTAGTTTCCCTACTGGAACTGAATCTCTACATTTCCTAAGACAAAGGGGAAAGGTACCAGTGTGGCTCTCGTCCTGTCCTGAACCATTGAAGCTGGGGCTGAGATCTATATTGTCCACAAATTCACTAAGATATTACTATTTTCTCTCATCTTACAACACCTTGAAATATTAAGAGGGTCTTTTTTCCTATCTCAGGACGTCTCAAAGAATAGACCCATCCCACTATTCAGAGTTGGATTCCCGACATGGAATCTGTCACCTCTGCCCCTTCCTATTCAGAGTTCTCGATTGCCTCTAACTTGTCATCTATAGTCACACAGAGAAAGACAATGCTGCCTACAAGTTGGGATCTTTCTTCCCTAGCCATCCTCCTCCCCCCACCGTAGGTAAACCTTATATACAGGAATGTGCAGATCTTAAGTGTACAATTCAATGAGCTTGGATCAAGGTATACATCCGTATATCCATCATCCCAATCATGATATAAAACATTCTGTCACCCCAGAGAGTTGTCTCATGTCCCTTCCAATCAGTTCCTACCCCTTATAGGCAGTCCTTGTCTGATTGCCTGTTTCTGAGTTTTGTCTCTAACTTCTTTGGCTCAACGTAGAGCTTTGGGGATTTAGCCATCTTGCTGTACGTATTAGTGGCTCATTCCTTTTTGCTGCTGAGTACCACTCCAGTGTATATGTACACCCACAATTTGCACACCCATACTCCTGGTGATGGACACCTGGATTGTTCCTAGTTTGGAACTATTACAAAGAATGCTGCTGTAAATATTCTTGGATTAGTCTCTGTGTGAACATATTTTTTTCATTTCTTTTGGGCAAGTACCTAGTAATGAAACTGCTGGGTCATAGGGTAGGTGTATATATTTTTTTCTCAACATATTTTAATGAAAAATTTCAAATATACAGAAAAAGTGGAAAGAGCTGTACAATGGACAACCATTTCCGAGTACCTAACCCCTAAATCCTACAAGTAGCATTTTGCTAATTTGCTTTATCCCGTATCACATATCTGTTCCTCTATTCACCCATCTATTCATCATATTTTCTGATGCATTTCAAAGTCAGTTGCAGACTTCAGTCTACTTCAAACACTTCAGCATGTATCTCACTGACTAGAGTTCAGTATTTGTTTATAGATTTTTTAGATATAATTTATATACAGTGACATGCACCAATCTTAAGTGTGCTTTAGATGAATTCAGGCAAATATAACCCAAACTCTCACCAAGATATAGAACATTCCTATCATGCCAGAAAGTTCCCCCAAGAGAGTTCCCTCTTCCCACTTAATCCCCACTTTCGTTCACCGTATGCAACCACTGATTTTTTATCATAAGTTAGTTTTGCCTGTTCTAGAACTTTATATAAATGGAATCCTCTCGTGTGTACTCTTTGGAGTAAGGCTTCTTTGACTCAGCATAATGGCTTTATATTGCATATATAAGGAGTTGTTCCATTTTTTTTTTGGCCGAGTGGTATTCCTTTGAATGGATATACCACACACTTGTTTAGCCATTCTTCTGTTTATGGACACCTGGGTTGTTTTCACTTTGAGGCTATTATGAATGAAGCTGTTATAAATATTCTTTTTTTTTTTTATTTAAGTAATCTCTACACCCAACATGGGGCTTGAACCCATGACCCTGAGACTAAGAGTCACATGCTCTTCCGACTGAGCCAGCCAGGTGCCTCCCCCCTTTTATTTTCTGTTATAAATATTCCTATACAGATCTTTTTGTTTTCATTTCTCTTAGGTGAATATCTAGGAATAGAATTATTAGGTCAGAGAGTAGGCATACACTTAGTTTTACAATTGTGGGACTGTATTTAAAGTGGTCGCTCCATTTTACCTACCTACCAGCATGTATGAGAGTCCCAATTGCTCCAGATCCTCACCAACACTTGGTAAAGTCAGTCTTGTTAAATTTAGCTATTCTAATGGGTGTGAAATGATATATTATTTGTGGTTTTTATTTACATGTTCTTGATGACTGATGATATTGGCTATGTTTCCATGGCCATTTTGGCCATCTGTACATCTCCTTTGTGAAGTGGTTGCCCGTTTTAAAAATTGAGTTTATTTTTATTGTTGGATTGTATCAGTTCTTTATATATTCTGTGGGACATACATTTGTAAATATCTTCTCCTAGTCTGTGACTTGCTTTTTTATTTTTTTAACAGTATCTTTTGATGAGCTGTTTTCATTTTGATGAAGTCCAATTTATTACTTTTTTATGGGTAACACTTTCTGTCTTGTATTTAAGAAAACTTTGCCAATTCCAAGGTTGCAAAAATTTCTCTGTTCTCCTCTGGAAGCATTACAGTTTCAGTTTTTATATTTAGCATGGTGATTTTAAAAGCCTTTTCTGAAGTCCAGAAAACACTACTGATACATGTATTGGTAAGTCGAACTGTTGAATGAATGCTTCCTGGTTTGTGAGCTGACCGGGACGGGAGTCCACAGCGACAGTGCCCAGAGCGGCAGGAAATACACTGCAATGCAGGATTGTTTCAGGCACAGTGCCCCAACAGGGGTTGTGTGGCTTGTTTGCCTTCTTTGAGTAGCAGAATCTTCTCTTTTTTTCTCATTTTTTTTTAGGATTTTATTTATTTATTTGAGAGAGAGAGAGAGAGAAAGAGCACAAGCAGGGGGAGGGGCAGAGGGCGAGGGGGAAGCAGACTCCCCACGGAGCAGGGAGCCCAATGTGGGACTCGATCCCAGGACCCTGAGCCGAAGGCAGACGCTTAACGACTGAGCCACCCAGGCGCCCCGAG
This sequence comes from Phoca vitulina, assembly GCF_004348235.1. Classification (NCBI taxonomy): domain Eukaryota; kingdom Metazoa; phylum Chordata; class Mammalia; order Carnivora; family Phocidae; genus Phoca; species Phoca vitulina. The sequence continues at coordinate 69,671,408 of NW_022589711.1, read as the reverse complement.
TAGCAGAATCTTGATTAAAATTGTCCAAGACTGCTGGATCAGCTGTGTATTCTTGACAATATAATCTTAAAATTTGGAACCTTATGAAGTTTTATTAACTGAGAATGGTGCCAGTACACTACAGAACAAACTCCTCTGTGTGTGTGTGTGTGTGTGCACGCGCGTGGGCACACATGTTCATAGTAAAGTACACACAGTATTTCTTCCATGAGGTCTCCAGCCTTCCTCACTGACAAAATGTGAAAGACCTTCAAGAAGCTCAGGGACTTTTCTCTCTCCTTTGGGCAGCTTTGTTTCCTTTCCCACAATGCCAGTCCCACTGTCTGTTGCTCCTTCTCGCAGGATCATGCAGTTGGCTTCCTTGTGTTCAGACACTTAACAGCGATTGCAGAGAAGGCTTTGGCTGTGTCTCTGCAGGCGCTCAAAGCTCAGGTTTTTCACTTTTTTTTTCTTTTTTTGACTCTTCACCAACCTCTCTTCCATAACTTTAGGTAACTTCACATTAATCTTACAGAGCAAAAGGAGGTCCCCTGTGCCTCCTGCATATTCCACCCAATTCCTGGGGCCAGTTGTGGTTTTGGCCCCCAGAACAGCAGCTGCGTTCTTGAGCTCTTCTCTACGCTTTTGCTCATGGTCTTTAAACGATGGCAGCGAGCGGGTTACGTACCTCACTTTGGCCATTGATTGAAGACAGTTTCTAGATATTCGAGATTGAACAGGTTTGAGAGTTCTTGGACATTGATATTCTGAGTGTTAACTTTTAACACCCCTTTGATTCCAGTGGCTTTGCCCCTCATTGTGTTCCAGTTAATTCCCTGAGGACACAGCCTCCGTGACTAGTAGGATTTGCTTAAAATAAGATAAATATTTAATTAAAAATATATTTCCATCTTTTAAGAATTGGGATTCCCATGATGCCAAATAATCAGGTGAACTAAAATTTTAACTTTTTAACGGTTGTTTCAGCTTCTTACCAACACAGCCCTTATTGAGATGCTTACTACTTTAATTTATGCAACTGTTAGTAATTCTCACTCCACAACTGGTTTACTCTAAGAATATGAATGTTTAATTATACCAAAGTCAGTAAATACGACCATTTTTTTGCATGAGAATTCTTGGGAAAACATTTTATCCATCTAAAATATCATTAATTTAAAAACTAATTAGACTAAATAAGATTTGGCAAGTTCCACCCTAAAGACAAATCGCTCATATTTTTCAATTTGTTCGTGCACATTACCATGGAGACAGCGAAGTCAAAACACACAAGCTAGTGCATTGTTCAGCTCTGCACTTCCTACTATAGATTTGATTAAGTAATTCTGGCCTACTCATTTTGAGAATTTGAGAACATAGCATTGTTTCTTTTGTAAAAACATGGTCAGCATTCAGATGTGATCAATAAGGCAAGAATTCGATCTTACTTGGAATCTTTGCTCCTTCTAATGTGATAAAATAAGAAAGAGGTAAATCACTTCCTTCAATTAGTTATTTTTGTGGTAAATGTAATGCCTCTGATTCATTCCTCAGAGCAGCAGGGCTTGATCTTGTAAAAAAAAAAAAAAAAGCTGAAAAAAACTGCTTATTTGGTGAATGAGGCAGGTGTCCTTTCAGACTAACGCACCAAAAAAGGCGATTTGGAGGCTCATTTCCTTTGCAGATGCCTTGAATATTATTCTCCACCTTCCTCCCCTACATTATAGTTGGAACAATAGGAAAATGCACCTCCTTTTCAATGAGGTGTGTTTGTGGTCTTGTAATTTTGCCTTTATGGGACCCATTTGTGATGGGCTTCTGCTCTCTCATGGTAACGTTGCTTCTGTCTCCCCTGGAGCTCACCTAGAAAATCAAGATGTTATTATCTCTATATTCTGTTTCTTTTGCCCTTAAGACTGTCAGAAGAGCCATTCCTAATGCTTGCATGTAATCCATTTCATGAAGGATGTTCCCAGTGGCTTAGCAAAGGTAGGTTCTGCCCACGTGAGAGTCCCTTTTCTGGCACTTCATGAGGACATGGAAACAAAAATGCCTTCGATTTGTTTTGTTTTCCTTTTTAAGAGAATTGTCTGAATCCCAGAGAATAGTCAGAGACCATCCATTCTGCCCTCTACCCATCACCAGGAAAACAAAAGCGATACTCTTGAGGGGATCTCTAGTTTCTTTGTATCCAAACACTCCTGGGGAATTTCGAAGCTGACCACTAGTAGCAGTCTGGCTTCCTAGCCAGGGTTTTATTCAGTGATGGTCAAGTCACTCAGGCAACTGAGTAATTTCAGTCCTTTTCTAAAAATATTCCTGCTGCAACGAACAATGAAATGATTTCATTGCGAGTACAGAGAAGCTTCACTCTTTAGGTTTTCCTACTTCACTCTATAGGGAAAATATCTCAATAATCGTTCATTAATGTATGTCTTTCCAATAATTAAAACATGAATATTTAATCCCATAATTACATTTCGTCTCAGTAGACAAATTATGGGTATAATTTCTAGACCAATTCATGGAGTACGAAAGAGCCTTTGCGATCTCAATCACGGAAACGACCTCTCTTTCCCAGCACTGAACTCGGAGCATGTACCAGATGTCCGTGGCACAAATCTCAGCCATAGTTACTCTGTAAATACCAGCGTCGGGAGTGAGCTCATGGGAAAGGAACTATCAGTTCGAACCGGCCCAGGAAATGGTCTGTTGGAGAGCTCGGAGCTGAAGCGGGCCTCCTTCCCCCCGCCCCCCGCCCAATCTTGCTGGTTTGGAGGTGGAGGTCGGGGGACTGACTGTTCCTCTGCCTCGGGAAGCCTCGGCCCTCCCCTCCAAGGAGAGCTGGGACAGATGGGCAGTGTATTTGACAAGGAACCCCTGCACCCTTGCTTCAACGCCCTTCTCCTCTACTTTAAAAGCAGTACTGTATTTTTTAAGTGTTGGAACTGGCAGCTCTGCCGGTCACTGGCTCCAGTGAACAATCCTCCATTCAAATCAAGCAGCCCCAGCCCCGATCCAGGGGAAAGCTGTGATGAGGGACACAGAGGGAGGCCTCTCTGGCCTCCACCGTGCGGAGGGCGAGGGTTAGGTCAGGCGCCCCGAAGATTCCAGAGGGGGGATTTCAGTGGAGTTCTTATACAGCAGCTATTATACCATTTCACAAGGAGGATTTACGAACTGGAAAAAAAAAAAAAAGAAGGAGAAGAAGTTTACCTTAGTTGGCTTCCTTTTACTGGTGCCACCAGGATCTGAGCCTCCCCAAATCTCCTCCAAGCAGGAGGCCTGTCTCCCTCCCTCACTGGAGGCCTCTTCAACCAGGCCAGATTTTGTAGTACTAACATTTCTAAGTAAACAGCAGAATAAAATGTCCCTTTTAAAAGAGCCAATGCAGAGAGGAGGTGAGGGAGGGTTTGTGAGTTGCAGTAAGGCAAAGAAAGACAGAAGAGCAAAAAAAGGAGGAAGAAAGGTGAAGTATCTGCTAATGGGTTTAAGTCATTTTAGATGAATGGGGTCGGCTGAGTCTCCTAGGGGCTCATCCACTACCTGCCCATGACGGAAGTACCTTCTAGCACCAGCAGCACCTTCCCAGCACACACAACTACACACACACACACACACACACACGCACACATGCCCCCTTGTGCAGCCCACATCGCTCAGCCTGAATCCTCAATGCGTTTCCCAGAGGTGCTATAATAAAGTGCCAGAAATTGGGTGACTTAGAACAACAGAAATGTGTCGGCTCACAATTCTGGAGAATAGGAGTCCAAAATCAAGGCCTTTGACAAGGCCAGGCTCTCTCTGACAGTTCCAGGGGAGAACCTTCCCTTGCTTCTAGCTTCTGGTGTTTGCCAAATATCAACCCCGCCACATAACCATCTTCCTCCCGTGAGTCCTCACCTCATCTTCTTTCTGTGTGTCTGTCTCTTCATCCGAATTTCTCCTTTTGATGAAGACACCAGTCATATTGGATTAGGGCCCACCCCTAATGGCTTCATTTTAATTTGATTAGCTCTGTAATAGCCCTGTTTTCAAATAAGGTCCCATTCTGGGGTACTAGGGATTAGGACTTCAACATATCTTTTTTCGGTGACACAATTCAACCCATAACAGGCCCACATTTGTGAAGCACCTCCCACTACTTTGTGCTTACCTCCTCAAAGGTTGCCCACAGTAGCAGGGTAGGGAAGAAGAACTTCTCAAGGGAGATGAACCTCTAGATCAGGGTACTGGGACAAACAGGGTAAGACTGGTTTCTCTAGTATGCTGGGATGTAGAAATAAAGGCATCAGGAAGGAATAAACCTCTCATCTCTTGGGGACTCTTTGCACCAGGCCTGTATTGGGCACTTTCATAATCACCTTGTGTGTGAACAACTGGATCACCCACTTCATTTTCACTTTGCCTTTTCTTCAACCCCTCCTTGAAGACTTTTGCCCCATAGGCGACTATGGATATGCCTTAGAAAATAACATCACCCCATGGGACACCTGGGTGGCTCAGTTGGTTAAGCGTCTGCCTTTGGCTCAGGTCATGATCTCAGAGTCCTGAGATAGAGCCCCACATCAGGCTCCTTACTCAGCAGGGAGTCTGCTTCCCCCTCTCCCTCTGCTGCTCCCCCTGCTTGTGCGCTCTCTGTCAAATAAATGAATAAAATCTTTAAAAAAGAATAAAAAGAAAAAAAGTAATATTACCCTGGACAAATTCTTAATTTTGTAGATGAAGAAACTGAGGGTCAGAGAGGCCAAGTGATCTCTCCCAAGTTGCACAACTAAGTAGTGTCAGAGTAGGGCAAGAATCCAATTTGACTGACTCCCACTCCAGCAGTCGTGTTTCAATGTTTCAATGTTGCCTTCCTATTTGACTTGACATTATTTGCAGGTAGGAAATAAATTCAACCTTATTTTACTTCTACCCTTCTACGGAGATGAAATCCCAGGCAGAGTACATGGGAGGGCCAGCAGACCCTCCCTGGGGTCATGCCACTTCTTAGTTGTGTGTCCCCAGGACAGGAGCAAATTCTATATGACTAGAGTATAATATGTATGTCTTGCACCAAAATAACTCTGCCCTTACCAGGGCCTGTGTGGAAGATGGAAATTCAGAGAGAAATGGATACAGACCCTGCCTTGAAGGCGTTCATAGTCTTGTAGAAGATTCAGAAATATAAGAAATTCATCAAGCTCTAATGGAATAAGTTGTCACAATAAAGATTTTGCGTAAGTCTCGGGGGATTTGGGCAATGGCTAACAGTCGTGTGGTTCCATGGACAAGTTTGCCAGGCGCAGTCAGTAGAGCAGGTGGGTCCGGGAAGGTTTGTCCAGGTTTATGATGGCTGACTACATAGGGTCCTTGGGGCAAACAAGTCATGAGTGTCAAAAAAGGAGAAAGGAAACATAGGTTGGAACCAGTTTCTTAAGATTCTTCATGCAATACTAAATCATTTAGACTTTGTCTATGGGTAATCAAGGTCCGAAGTTGGTTTTAAAGCAGGGAAATGACAGGAATCAGATTTCTCCCTTTGGAAACGGGTGAGGCTGGGACCCAGGAACTGTTGGAAGCACCAGACCTCACCTCCCTCGACGCCCAGCACTAGTCCAGGGCCTTCAAGCTGAAGTAACCAACACCGGGTGACACCCCCGAGCCCCACTTGGGCTCCAGATCACACACTAGGGCTTCCAAGAAAAGCAGAGATCTGTAGTAAGCACTGAATACCCAGTTTACCTGTGGGAAAATCCAGCTTCAGTGCCACAGAGAAAGCCCCTGACAAGTTGTTAGGAAAGTGCTCCCAGGAGGGAGTCCCTGACATTTCAGAAATCCCTGTCCCCCTCTCTTTGTCCTCCTCAGTCTGTGTCGTTAATTTCCAGGCCGTCTCCATAGCAGAGTCCAAAGAGCACCGCGGCATGCATGTGGGAGTGTGTATCTGGCGAGGCCTTTTGGAGCCATAGGTATGTTTTTGAGTTTGATACCCAAGTAAACTCTGAGTGGTAAACGCAGCCCCTTTCCTCAAAGGTTAAAAGCAATAAGACCGTCTTTGTGCCTTTGTGGTCTGACTTTTTCACAGGCTATTATGAAGGTTGGGGGGGGGTTGGGTGGGGGAGCGCTTAATCCATATAATTTGCATGTTAATGTCCGGTCTAAAAATACTCGCTGCGAGAGGAAAAAACACACTTTAACATATGCTTCACAGGAACAACATTTCAATTCTTGTGATCCAAGTGCCCAGCAGTAAGGAAAAGGACATCAACTCATTTCAAATTAATTTCATTTATTACAGGCTTTCAGATCAGCAGTGATATTTAGGTTTTGGTAAAACATCATATTTTTACGCTTATTAAACTCAGAGTAGATTAAGGAAGTTCAAAAAGAGATTCTTTCAAAAATTTCCTTTCTTCTCCTCCCTCAACACACATGTGCTGGGAACCCCGGAGTCTGCTGCGCACTGGGGGTCCTTCACCTGCCACCCCCAATATTTTATCAGGAGCTGAAATTAAATTGGGATGTTTCTGGTCAGTCCTTTTCATAACAAAAAAAAAAAAGAAATCCATTTGCCATGATCAAATTCATAAGGAATTTTCTGATTTATGCGAATCAGGATACCAACTTTTCCTCCTAAAAGAAGAAACAAAATTCATCTTTGAGAAAAATAGCACGGGCAACTAGGAGTTTGGTCTCTCGCCTCTGAAACTTGTCTGAGAAGGTGAGCCCCTTGGGCGTTCCTGCAGGGTGGCATGAAAGGAACTGCTGTTACCTGCTGAATCACCCTCCCCACATCCTGGCCTGCCTGCCTGCTCCCTGGGGGGTGTCTGCCCTTTCAGTCATGGCCACACTTGCTCAGAGAAAGATGAGGTCACCAGCTGCATGCATCTCAAGGATGGCCAGAGAATGGCCTCTTCAGATGAACTGAGTCCACTCTGAGGAAGTAGGAAGACTACTACCCTTTCCTGTGTACTTAACCTAGCAATTTGGGCAAATAATGAATAGAACTTGGAGGTTCTTCACAGCTTTCTTCACAATTTCCATTCCCTTAATGTCTTGTGAAAAGAAAACCTTTCAGGTCTCTCTCTAAATCTTTAGGGGCGACAAGGGTAACACATGAAGCTTTAGCAATAACAAACATACAGTGAGAGTGAAAACTAGGGCAAAACAGATCAGGAAATCTGGATTCTGGGTTTAGTTGTCATCTTCCTATATGATCTGAGGACCATCAGTTGACCTCTGTCGAATGTCCTTCTTCTTGGGGATATTGCATTAATTCACAGAGATTGTACTACTGATAGGTGTCATGAAAAGAGAAGGGTGACCTAAAATATTTTCTTAAAGCATCTCTGTGCCCATTGTGGGGCTTGAACTCATGACCCCAAGATCAAGAGCCACATCCTCCCTGACTGAGCCAGCAAGGTACCCCCCAAAATATTTTTTGATAGCAAATACAGAAACAAACTGACAAAAAGGCAGAGTTTGACGGGGGGAGAAGGGAATCAGGTCATGGACCAGTGTACAGAAGAGGGATATGGACGATAAAAGGAATTGTCAGCACAGAACTGAAGGGAGGAAGCCCAACATAGTTTTGCCCCAGCTTTATCCAGAACCAGAATAAGCAATCTTCTGCTGCTGGATCAAAGCATGAGAAGAAAACATTTTTGGATAGAAAAGAATTTTTTAAAGGCAAGATGGCATATGAGCATCTTTTTTTAAGCCTTATTGACACACACTCACTCAAATCAGTTGACTCTGCCATCTTGGCAGATTTATTTGGTGAGAACACATACCACCCCAAAGCCCACACTAACCCATAGAGTGCCTTTATTTATTTATTTATTTATTTATTTATTTTTAAAGATTTTATTTATTTGAGAGAGAGAGAATGAGAGACAGCACGAGAGGGAAGAGGGTCAGAGGGAGAAGCAGACCCCCCACTGAGCAGGGAGCCCGATGCGGGACTCGATCCCGGGACTCCAGGATCATGACCCGAGCCGAAGACAGTCGCTTAACCAACTGAGCCACCCAGGCGCCCCATAGAGTGCCTTTAACTAAAGATACTTCATGTATGTTGGATTTTTATCCCAGGAGACACTGGGAATTGATGTTTTCTTCATCCCTGTTTCAGAGCGATGTGCATTGCTCTCCTCAGCTGGGGTTCTGAGTAGCGTGCATGTGTCAGCTGTGGCCATGACAGATATTCAAATCAATAAACATTGATGGAACTCCTTTTAGATTTTAAGTATCACTTGAAGACACAAAGAAAATAAGACATGGACCCTGCCCTCAGAAAGAGGCAGGTATGTAAACAAGCAAATTACAACACAGCATCCTAAATGCCATGACACACTGTGGCCAGGGCAGCAAGGAGGAGGAAGTGATTAACTCCTTCCGGGAAGGCTTTGCAGGGATGACAAAGATAGGGGGCAGGGAGACTGTAGTACACAGACTCTTGAATTATTTATAGAAGTGTTGTTTTTTTAAATGTGGGGAGGGGAGGGTTTCATGGTCAAATAATTTAGACAGGCCTTTTACTGCAAGATTTACTATTACAGGTGTGATTTTAGGTGAGTTTCTTAATCTCTCTACACTTTTATTGGTTTAACTATAGACTGGTGACGGTAAAACACATCTCATATCATTATTGTGATCATTGTAAAATATATCTATATATACAAATATAGATACACACACACCTCTAATAAGTGGTACAGCCTATACCCACCCACCAGGAGACACCCAGTAACAAAATAATTAGGGTTTGTGTGTGATGAAAAATAAGCACAAGAAAAAAAAAAAATGACAAAGATTTTCCTAGCAGTGAAGTGGTATCTTGAATTCTCTTCTTTCCCAAAAAGAGAAAAAATCAGTAGAGAGAACAGAATATCTTTATGGCACAAGTCAACTGGAAAAGACATGTTAATGTGTGTTCAATGAATTCTGAATATTCTTCAAGATCAAATTCAAAGGTGAAATTAAAAAGCACCTCTATTTGCATGACAGGATGGGTCAATGACTGGGGATGAACAGATGACACTGCAGGGTTTTAGATGCTGGGTATGATGAGAGCTTTTGGAATGGGACAGTTTGCTTTTTATTTTGTAAGACCCTGAATGGAGGGGTGCCTGGGTGGCTCAGTCGGTTAAGTGTCTGCCTTCGGCTCAGGTCATGATCCCTGGGTCCTGGGATGGAGTCCCGCATCAGGATCTGTGCTCAGTGGGGAGCCTGCTTCTCCCTCTGCCTGCCACTCCCCATGCTTGTGCTCTCTCTCTGTCAAATAAATAAATAAAATCTTTAAAAAAAAAAAAAAGACCCTGAATGGAAAAATGAGAACTGTTGACTGGACTTTGTAGAAGTACTCTTGAGTAAACTAGGGATAATATTCCACATTGCTAGTTCTAATTGGACTGCATGGGCCTGCTCTAAAAGAAGAGAATTTATTTTTTTTAAACCTTGCTTTTTTTTTAAGTCTATGTATGTATGTATGTATGTATGTATGTATATATTCTCTACACCCATCGTGGGACTTGAACTCATAACCCCAAGATCAAGAATTGCACACTCCTCTGACAGAGCCAGCCAGGTGGCCCCTATAAAAGAGTTTAATATTAATAGCTTCTATTTTTTTAAAAGCCATAGTTCAAAGCATTGGCTTTGGGGTCAAATATGCCCAGGAATTGAAATTCCAGCTTTCACTCTTGCTGGTGCAAGATTTTGGACAATTTACTCTTTCTCTCTCTCTGTGCCCTCCTCATACATAAAATAGAACTATTAACACCAACTTCACAGAAGATCATATGAGGATTTAATGAGCTCACACATGTAAAGCACATAGCATAATACCTAGCAACCACAAAGTCTCCAAAATTAGCTATCCTTATAATTACTGTATTATTCATTCTTGTGAGAGGAGAGAAAAAAAAAGGTGTTGGTTCTTTCTGGAAAGAGAAAGAGTCAGAGATGAATTCACAGAAGAAAAATATGTACAGTGCCCACTAGGATAGCTATAATTTTTTTTTAAGGTTTACTTATTTTTGAGAGAAAGAGAGCATGCACGAGCTGGGGGAGGGGCAGAGGGAGAGAATCTTAAGCAGACTCCCTGCTGAGCATGGAGCCTGACACAGGGCTCCATCTCACCACCCTGAGATCATGACCTGATCCAAAATCAAGAGTCGGACGCTTAACCAACTGAGCCACCCAGGCACCCCTATAATTTTTTTTTTTAAGAAAATAACAAAGTATGGTCTAGAATGTGGAGAAATTAGTTTCACATTTCCTCAAAAAGTCAAACATAGTGATATGATACAATCCAGCAATTCAGTTCCTAGGTATATACCCAAGAGAAATGGAAACATATCGACAATAAAACTAGTGCATGTTACTAGCAGTTTTATTCTTTAAAAAAAAAAAAAAAAAAAAAAGATTTTATTTATTTGACAGAGCGAGAGAGCGCACAAGCAGGGGGAGTGGCAGGCAGGGGCAGAGGGAGAAGCAGACTCCCCACCGAGCAGGGAGCCCGACGTGGGGCTCAATCCCAGGATCCCGGGATCATGACCTGAGCTGAAGGCAGACGCTTAACTGACTGAGCCACCCAGGCGCCTGCTAGCAGTTTTATTCTTAATAACCAAAAAATAGAAACAACCCAAATGTCCATTAACTGATGAAAGTGTAAACAAAATGTTATGTATCCATACAATAGAATATTATTCAGCCATAAAGAGGAATGAAAAACTGATAAATGCTACAACATGGATGAATCTTGAAAAAATTACACTAGGTGAGGGGCGCCTGGGTGGCTCAGTCGTTAAGCGTCTGCCTTCGGCTCAGGTCATGATCCCAGGGTCCTGGGATCGAGCCCCGCATCGGGCTCCCTGCTCAGCGGGAGGCCTGCTCCTCCCTCTCCCACTCCCCCTGCTTGTGTTCCCTCTCTCGCTGTGTCTCTCTCTGTCAAATAAATAAAATCTTTAAAAAAAAAAAAAAAAAGAAAAAATTACACTAGGTGAGACAGGCAGTCACAAAAGGCTACATATGATATGATTCCATTGATACAAAATGTCCAGAAGAAGGAAATCCATGGAGACATAAAGTAGTGGTTATCAGTGGCTAGGGGTAGTAGGGAGTGGGTAGTGACTGCTGATGGGTAGAGGGCTTTTTTGTTGGGTGGCAGGAATGTTCTAGAATTAGGTAGAGATGACAGTTGCACAAAAAATTGTAGATGTACTAGAACCACTAAAGTTTACACATTAAAATGATAAACATATGTGAATTATTTCTCAAAAAAAATTTTAAGGTGGGCTTTCAAAGACAAATAGGGATAGGCCAAGCAAAGGTAGGGGAACAGGGGCACCCAGGCTGAAGGAAAGCCTGAGGTCAAAGTTCAAAAGCAATAAAAACCAAGTTTTATTCAAAACATGGTAAGAACCAGGTTTCTTTTCTTCCTGCTGAGCACAGAGCCCAGCACGGGGCCCGATCCCATGAGCCCTATTGCTGTGCTACTCACAGTGTGGTCAGTGGCCATATTGTGTTTGTTATGTTCTATGACCATATAAGGGAAGAAATCAGGAGTGAGTGAGCTATAGAAACGCTGGCAACTTGACCCTGCGTGGTCAGTGTCCTCTTGTCCTGGGACAGGGTATGGACCAGGTGTAGTCAGGCGCTCGTGGTGAGTGGCCTGTCAGCCAAGCTGCACACTAGCCCTGCACAGTAGGACCACACAGCCAAGCCTGAAAGATGGGAAATAAAACAGCTGGTTCTTCACTTTGTACAGTTTGAGAAACACTGTCACAGGGGATGCATTATAGGGGGGTACAGGCCAGAGAAACATGTTGGGAACGAAGTGTGAAGGGCCTCATTAGTAAAATAGTTTGGGATCACCTCTTTGTCCAGAATTCTTTAACTAACATGTGCCTGGTGATGCACCATAATTGTGACATTGTGGCATTTCAGAGCATGGATTATCTGTGAGGCCTGGAGAAGACAGAGCAATGGGGCAATTGTAGGGGAGAGAAAATCTTTAAATACAAAACAAAACCAAACCCCCTGGGAAACAAGTAAGGGCATATCTACTCCTCTTGGAGTCAGAAGAAGTAGACAGAGCAATCCCTAGGGTTAAAAGAGGCACAGAGCACACTGATCAACATCCAAAGGTTTGTTTCTATTTATTGAAGAAGAGAAACCAGAATAAGCCATCCCAGGAAGAGAAAGAGTTGGGAGCTAGGTTAGTGGTCGAGAGACAAACGAGGAGCAGGAGGAAATCTCACAGCTCACTCTCCCGCAAAGGGAAGGCGCAAAGCCAGCCAGCTTCACGTGTGGGAAAATACTCAACCTCTCAGAAGAAGAGCGCTATATTGATTCCAGACATTGTTATTCCTGCATGCGGGGGGGACGAAGAAAGGAAAGGAAACCAAGGTCTTGACAGAAAAACCAGCTTCTACTTTCTCAAATGTCTTGGATGTCACTATGAAGCAACCGCGAGACTTCCCCTGTTGTCTTGTGTTGACTCATTCTTCCCCCGGCCAAGGCCATTTATTTAATGTCTTGTTTCGTTAAAGCTGATGAGAATTTGTTTCAGAGTCCGGGGCAGGGCTAATGTAAATGCTTGTTTGTCCGGATGGCGCAGATTGAAGGAAGTTCATACTCTGCACAAGTAAAGCAATGTGTCATGTCATATTGCCAAGAGGTTGCATCATTTCTAAACTTTCCGGAAGACTGGATGGATGAGAGGTCATCTATGTTTATTTTGTGAAGTTTGGCCTACCAGGAAATGTGTGGGTACAAGAGATATTTTAGGCCCATGAGACTCTCACTTTAGAAGCTGAATCCAGCAGCATGTGCTATAAGCTTCAGTCTCTAACTAAATCTTTGAAGAGTGGCAAGTTGTGAAGTATGCAAGGTTTTTTGGCTGTGCTAACAGAGCCACGTATAAAATGCTGTTGCCAAACAGAGACTAGAACCAGATGACAAAGACTGAAAACACACACCATGTATTGACTTTCTCTATAAAATGCTCGTTACAACTTGATCCAGTACTATTCATTTCTAGAATTGCATAACCACTTACCAATCCATATTAATTAAATTTGTAAATTGACCTTGAAAGAAGATTTTTTTAAACAGAATTTTTCATGTTGAGTTTCTTTAAGAATATAATGGAATTACTTCAACAAGGAAGAAAAAAATGCTTTAAGGAATTTTTTTTTTTAAAGATGTATTAATTTATTTTAGAGAGAGCGTGCAAGGTGGGGAGGGGCAGAGGGAGAAGGAGACTCTCAGGCAGACTCCCCGCTGAGCAAGGGGCCCAGTGCCAGGCTGCATCTCTCGACCCTGAGATCACGACCTGAACCAAAGCCAAGAGTCGGACACTCAACCGACTGTGCCACCCAGGTGCCCCTAGCATACAGTTTAAAAGATGTGATCATTAGTGGCCCACCAGCAACTCTATTCCAGCCTGTTCATGGACATTTTATCTGTGGTCTTCACATTCTCTGTAATCCAAAAGATAACAATATTCCTTCCCTAGGAGAAACGACTTTTCTCTACTTTTTTCGTGTGGTTCTGGAGGCGGGGGGCTGCCAAAGAAAATATCACTCATATGTACACACCCCCCCATGGACCCCCTCCCAACAAACACATGCACCCCTTCCTGCCCGCATCACACACGAAGCATAAGGCAAACCCAGAAGTAGGAGATCAAGATGCTCACACAGAGGGGAAGGTGAGGCCAAGAGATGGAAACAGAGACCAGCTCTATCCCTAGGATATCCGCACAGGAGTGAGCCAGTGTACCTCCTCTATTGTTTAAGCTGTCTGAGTTGAGTTTCTGTGACTTGCAACCAAAAGAATCCTAACACCAAAACTCAAGATGTTCATCTCCCTAGTAGACAGTACTCCTCGCTGTGCCATTCTGGAATGGGGGGCCGGGCCGGGGGGCGGCAGACTGGAATAGTGCAATGAGGAATACTAGCTAGGGGACTGGCTAGGGAGTAGTGTCTATGTGACTACCACCACCTGGAATGTACCCCATTTACATAGGCTATGTGTGAGTGGCACCCCCTGGAGTTGTGCAGGGTGAGAATGGAAGGGATCATACACTCTCCTTGCTATACCCATCAGCGCCACTGATTTCTCCACATACCTCCTGCTGCTCAGGTTTGGGTAAGCTTGCTTCTTCTCAAGCTTCCTTCTTAGCACTGCTATTCCTGCCACCACCATGGCTGGTTTTCATGAAATGCCTCTATGAGAACATTCCTCCAGTATTTTCCTTTCTCTGGGTCCTCACAATGCAGGCAACACCTTCTCTACGGAGAATCTTTTAGCTCAGTCTCCAGGTGGAACAAGGCCACAGTGTCTTCTCACAGCAGATGGGGGCCAATTGTTTCTACCCAATTCCTGGATCCATGATTCTTGCCCTTGAAACCTTTGTATTCCCCATTTTCCTAGAGGCGGCAAATTTCCTCCTCAAAAATCATCCTCAAGTCACAGGCCCTTCCATTTTTTTCCAGTTCCGTGATGGTTTCTTCTTTGACCTGTCCTCTCCTTCCTTATCAGGTGTGAAAATCCATCTTTCCTCTCTGCTTTTAATGTAATAATAACCTCAGAAAATGTACTACCTCTTAAAAAAAAAATTAACTGTGGGAAGCAGTATTTATCATAACTAGAAAGTTTCTTTACATGCAGGGATTTGCAGGCAGGCAAGCCCTAGATTCTTTTCTTACTGATTGCAGATAAATCTTTCTGATTCACTGTACACACCTCCAGGGGTCCTGCTAATTTATCAATACAGTATCAGGACCTCCTCTCTTGAAGAGGGAAAAGGGGAGGGGGCCCGCTCCCTTGAAAACAGTCTTGATAAAAAACGCAAGACAAATTTCCTTGTCAAACCTCCAACCAAAAGGTATACAGTAAAGGGAGAAAATTGGAAGGGAAGTCAAAGATTAACTATTAAAAAAAGAAGCAACACATGGACAATGATAACAACAACAACAGTGACGAGAGTCGCTGGCAGGAAAGAATCATCTCTTAAAGATACACAAGTGCACAAGGAAGTAAGCTGATATGTGGGAAACCAGTCCAGCCATGTGTTCAACATTCTTCCGAGCTGGAAACTCTCCCCACAGCATCTCACAGCTTCTGCCTCCCACCTGTCCCACGTCGGTCATTTGTCAAGTCACATCGGTTCTATTTCCACACTAGTCATGCGGTCACTCAGCACATGTTTATTGAACCCCTGCTGTGGGCCCAGGACCATTGTAGGCACCGGGAGGCGGTGAACGAGAGGAGAGACAAGGTCCCTGCTCTCATGGGGTTTATCATCTGGTGAAGGGACAAAAACCATAGCCACCTGAACATACGAGCAAGGTAATTTCAAATTGTGATAGGTACCCCAAACACAGTAAAGCAGGATCACCAGATCTCTTGATCCAACCTTCTGTACATTCCCGCAGTTACTGCCCTCCTGGGATCTTCCTTCCTTCTTAGTTGGCTGATCATGGTCACTTCCTACTGGTCTTCCCATTCCCTGCCTGCTATCTGATGCATGGCCGGTCATGTGATTTCTCACCTCCAAAATCTCAAAATGTGCCAGAGTGGCGGCCATGCAAAACACTGATCCTCACCCTGCCATTGAAGACACTCATGTTGTGATCCCCAGCCCCCTTCTGGACCCATATTGCACCATGCCCTTTGTGCATTCTGTGTTTGAAGCAAACTAGACAGCTCAGGGGCCCTAGCCACTCCACCGGCTCTCCTGGCTCCCTTCCCTCTGAGTTCACTTCTGTATGGCTCATCTCAGAGGTCATTTACCTTTGGAAGCCCCTCCTGATGGCTCTTCTTCCCTGCTCCCCCAAGGTAAAGAACAACCTTTCCTTCTTTGGGCCCCTGAGAGAATTTATTTGTTTTTGTCTCTTGGGCTTTAGCTTACACTGCCTTATCTTAGAATTTCTGCTGTCCTATCTAATCACTCCTGAGAGCAGGGATGGTGGCTTCATAATTTCTGGATTCCTATTGCCTATCGCTATGCTCGACAAATAGTAGCTTCTTCATTATATTTATTATGAAAATGATGTAAAATGAATTGAGTAACTAACAGTAACTTTTGATGATATGAATTATTCCATCACGGCTGTACCTAAAGTCCCTCTAGATTGAAGTTAAGCGATGCATTTTGCTAAAAGCAAGCCTTATAACACTTATTCTTGGTATGCAAAATCACCTTCGTGGATTAGTAGCTCAAGCTAGGAAAAGAGCAGGAACTAATATTATTGAGCACCTACTATGGAGACTATGCTAGACACTTCCCATATATTATCTCTCACTGAAGCAAGGAGACCACGTGGTCTGCATGACAATAAAGCAGGATTCTCAGGGTATAATTTTATCTTTCAGCATTCTGAACAATTATATCTAACATATTTACTTGTTGATTTATTATTTTTTTATATTGTCCATCTTCCGCTATCTCCTTCCCCAACTAGAACAGGTTTGTCTCTGTCTTCTTTTTCTCCCTTTTGTCTTTCCACTGCCATATTCCCAGCACCTAGAAGCATGCTGGTGAGCCAGAGTAGGCACTCAAAATAGATGTAAAGATTAGATGATTTTACCTTACTATTTTCTTTTCATGTCCCTGCAAACTGTACCCTAGCAGGTCGTGCAGTTGATTGCTGAGAACCAAATGACCATTTTGAACATTTGCATGTGAAGATTGCATTCTTCTCTGCTGTAAATAAAACTCAGACATTTCTCCCAAGTGACCCCAAGTTCACAGGTGTACATCCTGAGAACCAGAAACATCTGGGGGAAGGGGGAAGGGGGAAACCTGCAACGTTCCAACCCCACAAAATGCTTTTCAAAAGACAGAATGCGAGAAAGCTTTAGGAACAGCCAAAGGCTTTTGCAAAAAGAACTCCCTTGTGGAATGAGGGAAAAATTTGGAACAGAGGTTTCCCTGGGGCTGGAAGTGTTACTGGTCTCAAGAGTCATCTGAACCAACAGCACTGCTGTGGGTTCCAAGCTCAGCACCTGCCAAGTCCAGGATTTCTCCTTCCCAGATCTGAGGACAAACCAGATAGAAATGAAATCTGTTGGGGATCTGAGGTGTAAGGGGAAAGTACATGTAGCTACAAGGGAAGAAGTCATTTCTATTTATTTCTTAACACCAGGCTGTTCTTTAGTTGGCGTTCCCTACGTTCTTGCATAATCATGTTTCATTTACTTATGTGTGGGTGTTACTAGCAACTGCACACTCTTTCCTTCAATAACTAGGGCAGGTGGGACCTTGCCATTAGAAAATACATTGATTTGTCGGGGCGCCTGGGTGGCTCAGTTGGTTGAGCAACTGCCTTCGGCTCAGGTCCATGATCCCGGAGTCCCGGGATCGAGTCCTGCATCGGGCTCCCTGCTCGGCAGGGAGTCGGCTTCTCCCTCTGACCCTCCCCCCTCTCATGTGCTCTCTCTTCTCTCTCTCTCTCATTCTCTCTCTCAAATAAATAAATGAAATCTTTAAAAAAAAAAAAGAAAGAAAATACATTGATTTGCCTTTGTTTTGTTTTGTTTTGTTTTTAACTTGCGGGATAAAGTAATTAGTGTGTTTGTTTCAAGATACCCACCTAAATAAACATTAAAAATGTGAAACAGTAAATATTTCTTAAATTTCAGCCCAGGGCACCTGGGTGGCTCAGTTGGTTGAGCGACTGCCTTCGGCTCAGGTCATGATCCTGGAGTCCCTGGATCGAGTCCCACATCGGGCTCCCTGCTCGGCAGGGAGTCTGCTTCTCCCTCTGACCCTCCCCCCTCTCATGTGCTGTCTATCTCATTCTCTCTCTCTCAAATAAATAAATAAAATCTTTAAAAAAATAAATAAATAAATAAATAAATTTCAGCCCAGAAATCTGCTGCACTTTTGGGGGGCATTTTCTCCTCTGCCATTTGAGTGCTTATCTTCCATCTGAATTATGAAAAGAAAACCAGAAAAGACTTATTTCTCCCATCCTGGCTCATCCTTTGTTTTCAGTATCATCTTTGAAATGGCAATGCCAAGGTCAGCAGAGGCTTCTCCAAGGGGCAGGTGTTTTTCCCTTGTCAAAGGAGATAAAGGGTAAGAGTAGGAGAGTATCTGGCTCTCCGGCCTTGACATGAGCTGTGAGGAGGAAAGTCCCTTTGGTCCTTTATCCCCTTGAAATCCATCTCTTATATCCCTAATGTTTCCCTCACCTAAAGTTCAAATTCAACTAATTTTTATAAGTGTCCATCATATGCCATTCATGTGATACACATTAATAGAGTTATTTATTCCTTTACTTAATAACTATTGAGCTCCTAATATGCACCAGGCACTGTCTAGACTCTAGGATTAAAACCACAAAGAAGAAAAGGTCTCTTCCCTAACGTCTAAGGGTAGATGGACAATTAAAGCAAACTGAGCACTATGATGGAGGCCAATACATGACAGAAGATGGGAGGAACATCTAACTGTTACAAGGAGGCCATAGAAGGCATCATGGAAAAAGTGATGAATAAGAGTTAACCTGCCAAGAGGGAAAGCACAGGGAAAAAACATGTGCAAAAGTCCAGAGAAAGATACAGCAAACAACCTGATAGAACTATAAATAGTTCAGTATAGTTGAAGGATAAGTTGGGGGTGGCAGTGGTAAGTCACTGTGTGGGAGAGAACAAACTATGAAAAAGCTTTCTATCCTGTGGACAAGGAAAGTCAATGAAGAATTTTAAGTAGGAGTGAGGGAAGAGACATGATGAAAGATTCAGAAAGATCACTATGGGTGGAAAATGTGGTCGAATGGAAGGCAAGGGAAGAGAGCCTTCCAACAGAGAAGGGAGTGGTGGACAGTGTCGAATGTTCAGAGGTCAGGTCAGATAAGAAATGAGCACTTGTTCATGAGATTTAGTGATATGGAAATAGTTTATGACCTGGGTGAGAGCAGTTTCTGAGGAGAGGTGTGGGCAGAAACAGATTGCAGTCAATTGAGAGGAAAGGGAGGTGAGGAAATTGCAGAAAATGATAACAGTTATTTCAAGAACTTGGGCTGTGGCAGGGAGGAGGGACGGGAAGAAAGTGTGGGGCAGGGAGGGAAGGGAAGAGTTGGAGGGAGTGGTTTTTGCTTTTTGTTTTTTTTTAAGATGGAACAGACTTGAGGATAGTTAATGGGAAGGAGCCAGTGAAAATGTCAAGATGGAAATATAGAAGAGAGGCTAATTATTGGAGGGAAGCATCCAAAGAAGCCCAAGATAGTAAGAGCCTGGGTTCAGGTAGAGAGTTCAGGTAGGGGAAGGTAGGCACAGGTAAAGGGACAAAGGTGTTGATGGGAGGGGTGACGGGAAATTGTAGGCATTCTCATCTGGCTTCTATGTTTTTGTGAAGTGGCAGGCAGCATCCTCTGAGGACTGAGGTGAGGCGGAGGGACAAAGGAGCAGAGTGGAAGGTCTGAGGTGAATGGAGGAAAGGGGTTATAATAGATGCTATGGAGGCTGAAGGAACATGCTGACCAGGGAAGCAAGAGTTCCAGGGCGTGCTGATGGCCCAGGTGGCACAGAAGCAAATTTGGAGTATATGCTTCCGGAAAGTTGTGTGATTTTTCTCCAGGAGTGCTCCCTAGCCCAGAGCATGAAGAAGGCAGACAGCTGTGGGTGGAAGAGTTCTGCCTGAAAGCTCTTGAGGAAAAGTCAACTTGAGAATGCTGCAGGGAAAGCACAAAGTTCGGGAGTGAGCCAGGTTTCCAGAAAGTGGAGGCAGTTCATGGAGAAGTGGAAAGTGGGTGTGAACACCTTCCAGAAAGAAAATGGAAATGCTCAGGAGGAGAGGAGCAGGGGAGTTAGGGTTAAGGAAAAGGAAATCCAGAGCAGAGGAGTGAAATGGGAGGAAACAGTTGTCCCAAGAGAGTCACGCCTTGGCCAGGGACCAGAGAACGCAAGTGGTGGGTTTAGCTGACAACCAAGTATCTCCCCAAAATAAAACCCAGCAGTCATCTTGTAGCTAGGAAGAATTCAGGCCTCTGTGAAGGAGCGAAGCCAGGCTTGCATTGATTGTCCTGTTGAGGGAATCCTGGCCCATTCCATAGGCTTGTTGGGTTAGCTGGTTCCTGTGACACTCCTATTGCAAACCAGAGGGACTGGAACACTCTAGCACCTTTGGAAGGAGTGAGCTATGTGTTGTTCAAAGGTGCTTTGCTCTCTTTAGCTGTCACCTCGTGTGATGAGTAGTGGTATTTCCCATTCACAGGTGAGGCTCAGAGGGTTTAAGAACTTGCTCCAGGCCCTCAGCTAACAAATGGTAGAGGCAGGATTAAGCAAGAATTTTCTCCAAATTCAATGTCTTTCAAATTATAGTCCTCAATGATAGAGGACTATCAATCTCTCAGTCACTTCAAACCATGTGAGGCGAGGCCAGTGCAACATTTATAATATTTTTGAAAATAATAAACTGATATGTTTTTATTCTAATTAACTCCCAAAGTATAGGTCCTCCTGATTCACATACTAGAGAAGTTGTCAATGAGGGGTGAATGCTGCTTATCTTAGGGATGTTGCAGGGGCA
This sequence comes from Phoca vitulina, assembly GCF_004348235.1. Classification (NCBI taxonomy): domain Eukaryota; kingdom Metazoa; phylum Chordata; class Mammalia; order Carnivora; family Phocidae; genus Phoca; species Phoca vitulina. Next base: position 69,650,899 of record NW_022589711.1, on the reverse strand, counting down.
CTTTTGATTGTCACATTGACTATGAAGTGCAGCCAGCATTTAGTAGGTGAAGGCCAGGAATGCTGAAATGTTCAGCAATGCCTGGGACGGTCCTACCTAATCAACAAGTGTCTTACCCCACATGTCAATGCTGCCCCTATTGAGAAACACTGGCAGAGCAATGTGGTAGCCAGCCTCCAAGATGGCGCCCGTTGATCCCTATCTCCTGGTATTTACACCCTTCTTTTGTCTCTCCCACATTGGAGTAGGGTTGGTCTGTGTGACCGGTAGAATATGGCAGAAGTGATGGTATGTCACTCCTGAGATTAGATTATCTGGAGTCACTCACTCTGAGGAAAGCCATGTCATGGGCAGCCGTACTGAAAGGCCCACGAGTGAAGAACTAAAGCCTCCTTCCAGCAGCCATATGGGTGAGCTTGGAAAAGAATCTTCCAGTCCCAGGCAAGTCTTTAGAGACAATAGTCGTGGGTGCAGTTTGACTACAACCCACCCAGCTAAATTACTTTTGGATACTTGACTCTCAGAAACTGTGTGAGATTATAAACATTTGTTGTTTTAATTGCTAAATTTGGGGGGTAATTTAGTTCATGGCAAGACTTGATATGACAGCCACACCCAGTAGACTCAGTTCATAGGGCTCTAACATGAGCCATAAGAATGGCAACTCAGGATATGACATAAAGGGAGTTTGTGACTACCTAAAGAGAAAGGGGAAGTGGGAGCTCTTCGGGGAGAAGTTGAGAAGATAAGAGAAGGAGAAGAAAAGAAAGCATTCAGACATTTGGGTTCTAGCTTCTTCCTCCAGAGCCACTACAAGTGTTGTGCAGTTTGCTTGCTGCGTACAGATACCTTGCCAGGTAGCCAAGTAAGGATGTCTGTCCAGGCCTTGTTCTACTCACCAAGCTTGGCAGCCTGGCCCAAAGGTATATTCACCGGAGGGATGTCATTATCTCATTTTCCCAAAGCTTCTATATGGGCTAGTCGCCTCCCTGCCCCACAGATATGTTTAGAGGTTTTCCAGAGCAGGAGGCCTTTCCTAACTTCTCTGGATACACACTGTGACGATTTCAAGTCCCTTAACGGAACCCCAGCTTTAACATGGCACAGTGCAAGCTATTTCCAAGTCCAGTTGGAAATAGCTGAGGACAGAAGGCCAGAGAAGTGCCCCTGGGGTCTCCCTTGGCTTCCATGTGTACTTCCCACATGACCCTTGCTGGGGATGTCTGAGTAGAGAGCCGGTGACCTGCCAAGAGGTTGCCGAGGCCCCAGGGTAAGAGTGGACTTTCCCAACCATGTTGGCTGGGATGCAACCAGAGGATCTGCAGCGCCAGCAATAGTCTTGATCTTGGCTGACTCAAGAGAATGCACACCAGTTTCATAACCAGAAATTTCAGCAGCAGATGTCAGCAAGGTATGCCTATGACCAGGAGGGATAAGGGACATCATTCCCAAGCCATCAAGGGCCTATTTTAATCCAACAGCTCTAAGGAAGCTCAAGAACCAGTACCCCCTCTCCCAGCCTCACCTCCAGGATCATTAAGAGAAGACCCAGGATTGGGGGAGGGTACCCAGAAACAATGAATATTTACCCAAAATGCATGAGTTACCCAAAAAGCCTGTTTTAAAATGAAAGATATTAAAATTTCTTTAACTGACAAGTTTATGCCCCATCCTAGCTGCTCATGGAGTAGACTAGAGAACTATAAGAAACAGTTTGTAGAGAAATTTGCTAAAGCTTTTTTTTTTTTTTGCACTTTCCAATTTGTGGTGGGTTACTTTTTTTTTTTTTTTAAGGGGGGGAACGGAAAAAGGGGCAGAGGGAGAGGGAGAGAGAGAGAATCTCAAGCAGGCTCCATGCTCATTGTGGAACCTGACATGGGGCTCGATCCCACCACCCTGAGGTCATAACCTGAGCCAAAATCAAGAGTCAGGCACTTAACAGACTGAGCCACCCAGGCATCCCTGTAGTGGGTTATATTTTTGCCCCCACTAAAACATCAATGTAGGGGCACCTGGGTGGCTCAGTCGGTTAAGTGTCTGCCTTTGGCTTGGGTCATGATCCCAGGGTCCTGGGATTGAGTCCCGCATGGGGCTCCCTGCTCAGTGGGGAGTCTGCTTGTCCCTCTCTCTCTCTCTCTGTCACTCCCCCTGCTCATGTGCTCTCTCTCTAGCACTCTCTCTGTCTCTCAAATAAATAAATTTTAAAAAATCTTTTAAAAAATCAATGTAATTACAGCAATTGCCTGATTCTTTCCCTCTGAAATTTTTTAAAAAGAAAACACTAAATGAAAATGCAGCACCCTGTGCAGTCAGTCACCCCAAAGCATATTGTCTAGTGTCAATTAATGCGGGCAATATTGTGCATTCTAAACTTCAAATGACAGTAGAAAAATTATTTCCTGGGTGCCCGGGTAGCTCAGTTGGTTAAGCGTCTGCCTTTGGCTCAGGTCATGATCCCAGGGTCCTAGGATCAAGTCCCACATCAGGCTACCTGCTCAGCAGAGTCTGCTTCTCCCTCTGCCCCTCCCCCCACTCGTGCTCGCTCGCCCTCTCTCAAAAATAAATAAAGAAAGAAAAAAAAGAAAAATTATTCCCTAATGAAATGGGGAAAGGTCTCAAAGGTTAATAAATTTACCTAAAGAAGTCAGGGGTCTAAGTGTTTACAAAACTGTCTTCCGTTCCATAGTGGAATACAAAAAGGACGAGGAAGAGGTAAACTGGGGAGGATGATAATCCCACTTCTTAGCATTTATCCTCATTGTAATTTCACCTCTTTATTTTCCATTTATATATTCTATTCTTCCACGTTCTCTTAGAACCTAGAAATAATCTTTCTTAAACTGAAGTCAACAGACCATCAAGAGGTTCAAGCTGTTCTTGCTCTAACTCTTTGGAAAAGGAGGCAGGTGTTGTAGCGTGTGAAGGAACAACCAAAGAAAAAGAAATCTGTGGATGTGTAGGGACCTAGAGAGACCCCCAGAGCTTGAATGGTCCATCTTCCTACTGGACTTGCAGTCACCAAATGAGGGTGTGAACCCCAGTTTTGCTGTTTACTTCCTTTGTGGAAGTTCCTTGTTGGAGTTCTTGAGCTACTCTATATCTTAGCTTTCTCACCCATAAGATGGAAACAATAATGTCAATACTGCCTACATCACCGAGCTGCTGTGAGAATTCAAGGAGATAACATATACGAGACTCGTATTATTTGAGGGTAATGTCCCAAATCGCCACTGATACCACACAGAAAGTATTACAGGGCTGTGCACCTTATAGATAAAGCAAGAAATCATTCTTGTTGCCCCTCCCCCCACCATTTACCTGCCCAGCAAAACAAAGAAAATGAAAGCGCCAGAGAATGCAGTCACCAGAACCGGTGTCCGAATGGCGCACAGATTAGCACCCAGCAGCACCCAGCAGCTGTTCCCGGCGTTAACAAGTCCATCCTGAGGAATCCATGTCATCAGTAACAAAGCCTTGCAGCAAACACAGACACCCCAGGACAGGCTAGATGACCTTTTAGCTGAGGCTCAGCAACAATTCCTTAATGTGAAGGCACAAGGGGTGATAACAAAGGGGTGAAGGAACTGAGGGGTGATAAAGGTCCTAGTACCTTTAGACCTTTGCTGCTGGAGTGATCTACCGACCAGCCACAGCACTGCCGCCTGGAAGCTTGCTGGAAATGCAGCATCTCAAGCTCTGCCTCAGACCAAGGAACCAGAATCTGCCCCTTCACACACTCCCGGGTGAACTGTCCCACATTACAGTTTGAGAGGCACTATTCTGGAATTCACTGAACATAAGATAAAGTATATGTAGTTCTCAACCTGTGCTTTTGAGTGTTCATAAGATTTCTTAAATTATAGAATTTAAGATTTCTTAAATTCATAAGATTTCTAATTTCTGATTATAGCTCTATAATCTATATTTAGATTAATTTATAATCTAATTTATCTATAAGGTGCATAGCCCTGTAATACTCCTCTACGAATTGTTACATGTAGAAATCTCCTGCAGGCGAACTCTATCTGGCCATCACTAAAGGATTTGACACATAGATGAGCAAAAAGATAAGCATCCCCCTCAGGTTGATGTCTTAAATGCCCATCTGTGTCTGGGGGATGCTGCTATAAGCTACAAGCGCACTTATTGAGGACCCTAGGAAGAATTTAGTTTTGTATATTGAGCATTCGTTTAAAAATCACTTACTGGGGGCGCCTGGGTGGCACAGTCAGTTAAGTGTCTGCCTTCAGCTCAGGTCATGATCTCAGGGTCCTGGGATCGAGCCCCGTGTCAGGCTCCCTGCTCGATGGGGTGTCTGTCCCTCCCCTCCTCCACTTGTGTGCTCTCTTGCTCACTCTCTCTCTCATAAATAAATAAAATCTTAAAAAAAATGAAAATAAAAATGACTTACTGGACACATATTATGGGCAAGGTTCTATTCTTAGAGGAATAACCAAACCTGGAGGAAGTAATCTTTTTTTTTTTTCATCTTAAATTACACCAGCCCATAAAAGTCAAAATCGACACATAATTGAAAAGCTTTTAAATAAGGAAATTTAAAGAATTTTACTCTTCTGTTTTTAAAACTGAAAAATAAAATTAACAGAAAAAATTTTATGGAAAAATATTAGAAGCCATAAAATTATACTTTCTAGTCAGTTGATATGAACAACCAGGGATCAGGAAAGGAAGAAAAATGCACAAAACAAAGAAGAAGCCGACAGGCTCAAAGAAAGGAGGTGAAGGATGAGATAGTGAGAGATGAACAGAAGGGAGACAGAGATACAGAGAGAGTGAGGCAGACACAGGTGCAATGGTGGGTGAGGTATTAGGTTAGAGCCACTTCTGCCACACCTGACAGTCATTTGAGTTCATGGTAAGAGATCATTTCCTGTCACTTCTTTTTGTGAGATTCTGTACTACTTAACTATCCATGGTTCTTCACCTGTTCTTATCAAGTATTGTTGAGTCTAAAATTGAGGGCTTACAGCAGCCCTTTTGTGCTTAGAGGTACTCAAGTATCACCTCCAATTGTGAGAGGATTAATTAATTATCAACAAGGATAATTTGTAGAGTTCTGACATTTGTTGTGCTCTGTAAGACCTGCTGTAAGGACCTTGCCATCTAATTAACCATCAGTCGTCAAAGCAATGATGTAATTAAACTGATTTGCACACTACAACACCAGGCTAATAGTTGTCTACTCTTCTCTAAAAGATACCCAGGAATAGAGGTGACAGCTCAGCAAATTAATAAATTATTGACAGTTAAGGTATTTATCAGAAATCTAAAATTTATTTTAATAGAGGACCACATCAAGCTGTCTGAAGTCAGACACAATGGTTTTATTATCCATGAGCATTAAAAAAATCTTGCTTTTTTTTTCACTTTTAATGTAGAAATTCTTATTCTTCTCAAGGCTTACATTTCTCCTAGGATGAAGTGATGGCACAGAACGTAGGCACATAAACTCACACAGATCCAGTTATATTTCATGCATTGTGCCAACAATGTGTAAGGAAGCAAAGGGACTAGTGAACTCATAAATATAGAGCAATTTGAGATTTCCCATACAAGTTATTCTAGAAATGCCAAATATCTTGTTTATGACAAACCAAGAATTGAAATGTTGGTTGTCATGTTCTCTACCACACAGAAAATGCAGAGTGAAAGGCTTTCAAATTTAAAATAAAATACACATGGGGGGGCGCCTGGGTGGCTCAGTTGGTTAAGCGACTGCCTTCAGCTCAGGTCATGATCCCGGAGTCCTGGGATCGAGTCCCACATCAGGCTCCCTGCTCAGCGGGGAGCCTGCTTCTCCTCTGACCCTCTCCCCTCTCATGCTGTTTCTCTCTCTCTCTCTCATATAAATAAATAAATAAATAAAATCTTTAAAATACACATGGGGGGATAAAATACACATGGGGGAATAGGATTCATCTTGCTGAAGCTCTATTAGGCAAAATTAGTTGGTTGTGAATGGAAATAAAATATGGTTGTGTATAGAAAGTAGAAAACATAACTTTGAGGGAGATAATCTGCTTTTTAGAAGATGAATCTCTCCCTCTCCATTTGCTCCTGCTCGTGTGCTCTCTCAAATAAATAAAATTTATTTTTTTAAAGATTTCATTTATTTATTAGAGAGAGAGTGAGAGAGGGAACACAAGCAGGGGGAGTGGGAGAGGGGGAAGTGTGTGCGGGGCTTGATCCCAGGACCGTGGGATCATGACCTGAGCCAAAGGCAGCCGCTTAACCGACTGAGCCACCCAGATGCCCCTAAATAAGTAAAATTTTAAAAAGAAGAAAAAAAAAGATAAACCTGTGATTCCACAACAACGACATAGAAGCCAAAGTGTGATTTCCTTGTCCTTATTATATTTTAGCCGTCCCCAAAGCTAAAGTAATGGAAAAATTATATCCCTATGTACAAAGTGACTATAAATTATCCATTCATTACAGAACATTTTACCCCTTATCTATTTAGATACAATTATAGCCTTGCTCTCCAGCATTTTAGAAAACAGGATGTTGGTTAATAAAAATTCCAGTTAAAAGTAAGTATTCATTTTCTCTGAGCTAGTCTCGCTCTTATTTTGTCCCTTATTCTTTCCTCCTAAGCTGGGCAAAAGACATGTCCCAGTGATCTAACTTTTCTTTTCAAAAATTGGCAGGAGCAATACATAACTGTCTAGCTAAAGTTTCCACTCTTTTTTTAGTCGACATTGTCATTCAGTAAAAAGTTTTATATGATGAACTCTCCGATGCACTGAATCTAGATAGATTAGTAAAATACCAGATAATAGCATTTGGCTGAATTACACTTTTTTTTTTCTTTTTGTCAGAGAGGACACAAGCAGGAGGAGTGGCAGGCAGAGGGAGAAGCAGACTCCCTGCTAAGCAAGGAGCTCGATGTGGGGCACCATCCCAGGACCCTGGGATCACGACCTGAGCGGAAGGCAGATCCTTAACCGACTGAGCCACCCAGGCATCACCTGAATTACACTTTTAAAAAGAGTATACATATGCATATTTTATCTCTCTGTGCGATATATGTCTACAATTTCTACTAGATTGCAAGCTCTGTGAAGGTAGTTGACTGAGCCTGTCTTGTTCACTTCCATACTCCCACAACACAGTAGTTTCTAGTATATAGTATGCATGCGATGCATTTATTTACTCATTGGCTAATCTTTATTGAGCACCTATTCTGTTCGAGGCACTGTTTCTAGATGCTGGGGATATCGGCTTGAAGAAGAAAGAGGAAAGTTTCTGCTCTCATGGTGTTTTATTCTAGTAGGGATCAACAAGCAAACCAATAAGTAAAACACATAGTAAGCACTTTGAGAATAAAAGAAAGCTGCATAAGGGAGACAAAGTGATGGGTATGAGATGCTATCAGATCCTGGGTGGTCATCACGGAAGCCGTACTACCCAGATCCCCCTTCCGGGTGAGGCACTCATTCCCCAGCTGCCATGAATATTGGCTGCTGAGCGGTCACAGCTGAGTCCTCTCCAGGAACAGCTCTCTGTAGGAGGAAGCTGCCTTGCCCAAGGTCATGGCCTTCCTGGGGCAGGGCAGCCTGCGTCCGATGACTGGCTCCTGTGGCGGTACAGATCGTTTGCCTCGACTGGAACAATCCTGAGGATCCCTCCCAGCTCCAGAGCGTTCTGTGGGATCAGCTGAGGACTCTGCTGTAACTGCATCAGCAGCTCAGCTGCTCCCACTTTTCAGTGCTGCCTCCTTCATCCTCACCCATCACAGATACTGGTCCCAAATGCACTCTCCCCCAGTCTCAGAGTGAGCGAGGGGGAGAGTGGCATTTGGATTTTATTCCAAGTAGAGTTGTCAAATAGGTACTTGGTGTGTAATTCTGGAGCTCAGGGAAGAAGTGGAGCGGAGGATATAAATTTGGAAGTTGTCAGTGGAAGTGAAAGCCATAGGACTAGACAAAAATCACCCAGGGAGTAAGTATAAATAGAGAATAAAAGACACCCAACGGTGGATTTGGGAACCCTCCAACACTTAGAGATTAGCAGGGATGGAAAGAAACAGCAAAGAAAACTGAAAAGAAGCGCCATTATGATAGCAGAATTGTGGAATGGTGTCCTGGTAACCAAGAGGGGGAAATGCTTCAAGGAGGAGGGAATGATCAGCTGGGTCAAATGCTACAGACAGACAAGTTGGTGACAACTGAGTTGGTGATTAGATTTGGCAACATGGAGGTCACTGACGACAAGAGTGGTTTCAGTGGAATCGTGGAGCAAGAGTATGATTTGTGGAAAGAGTAGAACATATGTTAGTTAAGATTTATTAGATGCCTGCAATGTTAACTTGCTTTGTACTTCTTCCACATTTGAGAGGGTAGGTTGTCTGTATTCCCAGTGCCTAGAACAATACCTCGTATGTAGCATGTGCTCGACGCATATTTTTTTTGGAATGAGTGAATTATGTGGTGCCATTTTTGTATGTACACAAGCCTCACTGACCATAGTAGTATAGAATTTTTAACATGAAAAGAGATTACCATCTTTCCACTAATTCAACTATCTCATTTTACAATCCAGCAAGCCATAGCCTGGGGAGATTGCCACATAGCTGAGCTGGGACCGGAATTCAAATCTCCGAAGCTGACTTCCTCATTTGAACCACTGCAACATTCTGGGATATGAAAATGTTTGCTTTTATGTAACTCTATGGACCTACAATCACCTTCAGTTCAAATTAGAGAAAAATTAAAGATTTTTTTCATGATGTTAAAATAGTTATTCGCCTAATCCCTCAGTGAGATTTCTTAATGCTTCTAACTAGAGAGTACGTTGCATGAAACTTTCTGATTTAAAATTTTATTTTTTAATTCTGTATTTTTATTTGATAAAATACTAAGGGGTGTAGATTGTACTTACTTCAAAAGTAACTCTTTGAAAAAAATAGCATGGGATTGAGGTTCTGTTTTTCTCACTCTAAGCAAAAAGGTAACTTGCTTTTTTCAGGTAAGTCTTTAATAGAGCAATGAAACATAAACCTTATCATTTGAACAAACTTTAAAGCTCTTTCATACACATGGAAAATCTCTTGAAAAATGATTTCAGATGAAGCAATTTGAACTGAAATTTCCGTTGTGCTGGGCGCTTATACTCAAAAGGGTCTACTTTATTTTCAAAGAATTTAAGTACTTAACATCAAAAACTGACAGTAAAAAGTGCAGTATCGTGAATTTCCTAATTTATTTTATAGAGACAGATTTTGAATGTCATACTCAGAAAAATACTACTTGTGGGTAATATCACTAAACGAGGCTTTGGCAAGAACTTCAAAAAGAAACTGTCAAGTGCAGAAAAATAGACTAGATTAATAAAATTTTATTCTGGTAAATTTTACTAATGAATACTGCTAATGCAGGTGCCAAAATCAAAAGTATAATTGACTTGTCTCATTGGCTAATATGTTAACATTTTTTTTTTCTGGAGGTGTCAAATAGTCTAAGAGAAAACAGAAAATATCAGCTGTGTTCAGTTTGGTCATAGAGACAATGAGCAAGCATGAAGTAAGCCTATGTACATTGGGTCTACACAGGCCAAGACAAAAAGAAAGGAAGCCATTGTGTAGATATTCAGGCTTCAAAACTCACCAGGGAACAAAAACAGGGTTTTAAAAATGATTCAATGTACTTCAATAAAGTTTATTTTAAATAGTATAAAAGATTCATTTACAACCACCTAATGTAATTTATTTGGGCAAGGATACAAAATCCACTGGATGAAAGGTATTTGGGGAACAGGATATTCATCTGGCCTCAAAGAAGCATCTCATGTATTACTTATTAAGAATAATGGGAAATGGTGTTTTTATAAGGGAAAGATGCAACAGATACACACATTCATACACATATAGGCATTCATACATAACTATAAAAAAAATCTATATACCTCTCTGCAACTTGTTTTTCTTGGGCAGTAATACCTGAAAGAATTTCTAAATTGACCAGTATCTCTATATCTAATTTGCTATCTCTACCTTTTTCAGTGACTAGAAAACATTTTGTGGTTGTGGATATAATGTGACTATTTCAACTGATTCCTCCATTGAGGTGCATTTTCTTTTTCCCTCCAATCTGTCACCTCTATGGACAAGGCTATGAAATAAGCATTCTTGTACATATTTCACATGTGCGGGTCCTTTATGTCAATGAAATTAACATCTAAGAATGGGTCAAAGTGTGTCTGTGTCTTACATTAATGCATGTTACCAAATTGCTTTCCAATGGCCTGATAACAGTTTGCAGTATTTCCACAGGAAATATGAGATGATTATTCTTCCTTAGTCTTAGTCCCACCAACAATAGATATTATTGCTCTATAATTTTCCCACTTTGATGGAGTAGAAAGTGATACCTCATTGATGCTTTAATTTGCATGCTCTCATCATGCTTCAGTTTATGCATGTCCTTAATTATCTATCTATCATCTATCTACCTACCTACCTACCTACCTACCTACCTAGCTACCTACCTATCTATTGACCATTTGTCTTTGCTCTTCATATTCTTTGCCTAATTTTCTTTTGGATTATTTGCCATTTTCTTGTTAACATCTAAGATTACCTTGGGGTATTTGGGGGGTTTTTTTTGGTTTGTTTTTCAGATTTATTTATTTGAAAGAGAGAGAGAGCAGGGGGAGGGGCAGAGGGAAAGGGAGAGAAGCAGACTCCCCACTGAGCATGGAGGCCCTGGGTTCAGTCCCACAACCCTGAGATCATGACCTGAGCTGAAATCAAGAGGCAGAAGCTTAACAGACTGAGCCACCCAGGTGCCCCTAAGATTACCTTGTATTATCAGAAATATTCATGCTTTCTCACCTGTTGACAATTTTCTTCAAGTATATTATTTTCTCAGTTCATATCATTTATGGCATCTTTCCTCATAAAAGTTTTTAATTTTTTGTATAAATATATATTGATATAACATATAGAAATATACTTTAGGATTTCCTATCTTAGTTAACAATGCCTCCCACACCCACAGAGGGAGAAAAATGATTTTACAGTTTTCTTTATGTAAGTTCTTTGCTTTCCTTGTCACATATAATTCTAAGTTTTTCATTTTTTATAAGGTATAACATATATACCATAAATAACCAATGTAAATATATAATTCAGTGTTTTTAGTGAATTTATATAATTGTATATCCCTCACCACTATTCATTTCTAGAACATTTCCATCACCCCAAAATGTTGCCTCTGCCCATTTAGTGAATTCTTTCTTTCATCCCAACCCTTGGCTACCACTGATCTTTCTGACTACAGATTGGCCTTTTCTGAAACTTTCATACGTATAAATGGAATCATACAATATGTGTTTTTGTTGTTGTTTCTAGCTTCATTTTCTTAGTTTAAGAAAGTTATGAGGTGATACGAGTTTCCTGAGGCTTCTGTGACAAATGACTACCAACCAGGTAGCTTCAAACAACAGAGATTTATTGTCTTGCTTCGGCTCTCACAGCTTCTGGTGGCTGCCAGCATTCCTGGGCATTCTTGGCTTGCGGCCACATCACTCCAATCTCCGTCTCAGTCTTTATATCACCTTCTGTGTGTGTCTGTGTCTTTTCCTCTTCTGTCTTTCAAATCTCTTTCTGCCTTTCTCTTAAAAGTACCCTTGTCCCTTGTCTTGGATTCAGGGCCCACTTGCATAAAGGATGTTCTCTTCATCGGAAGATCAATAATTGAATTATATCTGCAAAGACCCTTTTTCCAAATAAGGTAACATTCACAGGTTCCAGAAATAAGGATTAGGACAATCTTTTGGAGAGGCCGCCATTCAGCTCACTACACAGGTTCATCCATGGTGTAGAACGTATTAGTGCTTCATTCCTTTTTATTGCCAAATAACATTCCGTTGTACAGATACGCTGTAGTTTTTATTCACACTTTAGCTAATTGACATTTGGATTGTTTCTGCTTTTTGGCTCTTATTATGAGCAATGCTGCTATGAACATTCATGTGCAAGTTTTTGTGTGGACATGTTTTCAATTCTCTTGGCTATATAGAAGTGGAATTTCTGAGTCTTATAGTTACTCTGTGTTTAATCTTTTTAGATATTGCCAAACTGTTTTCTCTAGTAACTATACCATTTTGCATTCCCATCATCAATCTATGAGGGTTCCAGTTTCTCCATAGACTCTTTAACATTTGATATTGGCTATCTTCTTATTACAGTCATTTTAGTGGATATGAAGTGGTATCTCATTGTTGTGATTTTAATCTGTGTATTTCCTAGTTCTGTCCACTTAGAGAAACTGAAAGCAGTGATATTTCGATAGCAATCAGCCACACCAAGTACCCAGATTTTGGCTTCTAAATAAATTTTCTTTTAAAGCAAATCATCCTTTCTGGGGACCCTGGGTGGCTCAGTCGGTTAAGCATCCGACTCTTGGTTTTGGCTCAGATCATGATCTCAGGGTCATGAGATCGAGCTCCGACCGGGCTCCTCACTGGGTGAGCCTGCTTAAGATTCTCTCCCTCTCACTTTGCCCCTCCCCCCTTTCTCTCTCTCTCTCTCTCCCTCCCTCCCACTCTAAAAAAGAGAAAAGAAAAGAAAAAGAAATAGATATGTACTGGGGCACCTGGGTGGCTCAGTCGGTTAGTCAGACTTTGGCTCAGGTCATGATCTCAGGGTTCTGGGACCGAGCCCAGTGGGCTCTGCACTCAGCAGGGAGTCTGCTTGGCCCTCTGCCCCTCCTCCAGTCTTCTGTGCATGTGTGCGTGTTCTCTCTCTCTCAATCTCTCAAATAAAATCTTAAAAAAAAAAAGAAATAAGGATATGTACTTACCGATTCCAATGTAGTTGAAGTGTCTTTATGACTTTTATTCATTTCTAAATTTACTGAATTATGATCAGAAAACCATGTTTTTTAAGGAAATACACGTAATAATTTTTAGAAATCTTCCATGGAATATGAAAAAGTGGATATTCTGTATTGGAAGAACTTAAACGTTCTCTCTAAATCTGTATACAGGTGATTCTCATTATTCCCAGTATAGTAACTATGTTCTATAAAGTCACTGTGAGCACTGAACCATTGCTTCTAGGGGAAACACAGGGTTAGGCTCCTGTGAGCCTCTGGTTACAACATTTTCATCAACCAATCAATATATAAACTTCTTTTATATGTGTTTCTGTTTAAAGACAGATTATTTAACAGGTATTAGTGATTCATTAGGTTTGAATTCACAGCCAACGGCATAATAACTCACGCCTGAATGAAATACATCTACTATGTATATTATCTCCATAAGGACACATTCCAGCTCTCTTGTGCTTAGGACATTAGACAGCACTTCAGCGCTATACTTGGCAGCCATTTTAAACAGTGAAATCACCAACAAAAAGCATAAAAGTGTGAAAAACATGACACTAAATGTCCTGGGAAAAAGATACTTGCTAATAATACAAGAGCTGAAACGAGAAGGCAGAGTGTTACCTTGTTTGACTTGAGCTGAGAATGTGACCATCAGGCAACTCAAATTTTTTGCTGCCCTGCCACATGTGTGTGAATGACTGCAAAAGTGCCACAAATATTGATTTGATGGCTGCAAATGCATTTTAGCGAGTGGGCAAATTCACAAATACAAATAACGAAGATGATCCTATCTATATAAAACAAGCGTAATGACTGTATTATTTAATTCCTCTATGTCTTTGTCTGTCTACCTTTATCTATCTCTGTCTATCAGAACTGGCTAATCCTGATATTCAAGTCTTTCACGCATAGACTTAAGTACTTCTTGCTTATATAAACTATTATATTGCATTTCTAATATTTTTTAAATGTGTTTAGCTGCTATGTTTCATGCATAAAAACTTTGCACTGTTTTATTTTCTTCATAAATTATGACTTTTATCATTATATAGAGTTCCTCTTTTTTCTGTTCAGAGATTTTATTTATTTATTTGACAGAGAGAGAGAGCACAAGCAGGGGGAGTGGGAGGGGGAGAAGCAGGCTCCCCACTGAACAGGGAGCTCAATGAGGGGCTTGATCCCAGGACCTTGGGTTCATGACCTGAGCCGAAGGCAGGCACTTAACCAACTGAGCCACCCAGGCACCCCATGTTTAGAGATTTTAAACTTAAATTCCATGTTCCGCAGTATGAATATTATGACACCTGCTTTGAGAGTTTGCTCTCCTTTTGCGTGGTGTTAATAGTTACTTGCCTTTCCCAGGCCTCATAGAAAATCAAACCAATATTTCCCTAGTATTGCATGAAAAAAAAGACACCAACTTTCCCCCCCTGACTGAGTTTTATTACCCCACCAACACTCCCCACCCACAATACACAACTGGAGGAAAACGTTCACTGCAATTTCCTCCTCACTACCCTCCCAAGAGATAAAGCCTTCGTGATATTTGTGCTTCCTTCCTCCTTGTGTCCCTCCTCACAATTCTTTAGTTTTGCTGAGGTCATTCAGTTCTTTAAATCCAAGATTATTATTAGAAATTTCCTTTTTAGTACACTTCTCTATTTCTAGGATCTCTATTTAGTACTTATGTTACACGTTCCCCCTCTATCCTCGTTCGCTCATTTCAAAGTAGATATCACAAACTCATTGCTCACTATAGCTTTCTCTCCTGGTCAAGTCTGTGTTTTATTTGTTTGGGTTATTATTATTATTATTAAAGTCTTTTTCTAGTATTTTTCCCAGATGAGTAATGAGATGTGTGACTTCTCTGAATTCATACATATCCGCAAACATCTTTCTTGTACCCTAATAGGTGAGATATATTATTAAGTTGAAAATGTATTCCATTGTCTTTCAGCTTCAAGTGTTGCAAAGGAGAATTTCAGTGACAGTCTAATCTTTTTCTTCTATAAATAACTTAAAAGTTTCTACACAGAAAGAATGAGATTTTCCACTTTATCTTTGGAGTCCAAAAGTTTTACCAGAATATGCCTAGCCATTTATGTGTGTCCATATACATATATAAATAAATATGATATATATACATATATAGATAAATATGTATGTATGTCCATATCTATCTATATAAATAAATCAATTGTCATAAATATCATTCCTGCCTGAACCTTAGGATCCTTTCTTCAATCCAGAGGAATCTTTTTTGTATGCTTCTTTTTGTTTTGCTTAAATAGTCCTCTCCTTTGTGCATTATTTTCTCTTTCTGGGACTCCAAATATTCTCATGTCAATTTTCTTATACTTCTCTTTCATCTCTCTACTTATAATTTCCTTTTTGGGTTGTTTTTTTTTTCTCTGAGCTTTGTAATATTTCTTGCATCCAGTTTCTAGGCAATCAGTTGGATTTCAGCAGTTAACCATTTTCTTCACCAGTGGTTTTGAATTTAAAAATCATGTTTTTTGTTGTTTTTAAATCCAGAAAGTCTATTCTGTGTACCCCTTGTATCTTGTTAGGTACTTGTATTACCTTTTCTGTTCAAATTTTAAGTTATGCTCTCCGCCCTCCAGCAAGTGTAAGTCATAGGGAGCCCGTTCTGAACGGTCAGCTTGCTCTTCTCTCTCTGGCTGTTTCGTCTTGAGTGATCTGCTCATCAAGGCTCAGCTCCAGCTGCTGGAACATGTCACACAGTGACAGTTCAGTGAATGGTGGCCTGCCCGGAAGTCTCTGCCTGTGAGGACCTACATGATGACATCGGGCAGGCTGTCAGTGCCCTGTGAAGGCAGCAGAAGGAAGGCTGGCTGTGCCCCATTTTATGGTTTTCCAGGAGAGATGACTCAGTCTACCTGTCTAGCTCCACCTGTAAGCCAGAAAGAATGTGCACATTCCCCTGGGCTGAGAGAATCTCTCATGCCTAACTTCACCCATTGTATTATTTTGCTGATGTGTATTTTCTTATTTTTCTACAATTTTATTTGTAGGTTTTTTTTTTTTTTTTTTTTTTTTAAGATTTTATTTATTTGCGAGAGAGAGAACGAGAGACAGAGAGCATGAGAGGGAGTGAGAGGGAGGAGGGTCAGAGGGAGAAGCAGACTCCCTGCTGAGCAGGGAGCCCGATGTGGGACTCGATCCCGGGACTCCAGGATCATGACCTGAGCCGAAGGCAGTTGCTTAACCAACTGAGCCACCCAGGCGCCCAATTATTTGTAGGTTTTTGAAAAAAATAATTTAATCTGAAATGCTACGGCCCTTTCTCAACTTTTAAGCTCTCATATTCCATATGAAGAGACTGTACTAGAATTCCTCTGTTACCAATTTATTTTAGGGAAATTAAGGAGGGGCAGAAAGGGTTTCTGGGGGAGGAAGAGTTCTGTTTGACATGAGGAGATATACTTAATAACGGAGAAATGTTGAAGTTACATTAAGCTCGATAATATATTGGTTTCACGTGTACATTGAAGAAAGATCGGATGTAGAATTTGAAAGCGAGGCCCAGAGTGCACCTATAATTCACATGAGAACCTATTTTTATAGAAAAATATATGAAAATGATTATTGCCATGTTTATAAGTTTTATTTTTAATATATGAATTAACATTTTTTAAATTACTTTTTGAATAAAAGCAAAGCACATCTAGATTGTTTCGCTAAATTATGGTCCTACCTACAACTTTGTTTAAGAATATCAAATTTTGTATCCTCCAAGAAGTACTGCGACCTTAGAGAAAACATGCAGTATTTTTCTTTTTTCTTTCTTTCTCTTTTTTTCTTTTGCTTTTTTTTTATTAAGGTGAGATTCACACGACATAAAATTAATCTTTTTTTTTTAAGATTTTATTATTTTTAAGTAATCTCTACACCCAACATGGGGCTCGAACTTACAACCCTGAGATCAAGAGTCACACTCTGTATGGACTGACCCAGCCAGATTCCCCTAAAATTGACTATTTTAAAGTGAACAATTCAGTGGCATTAAATAGATTCACAATGTTGGGTAACGACCACCGCCATCTACTTGCAAGCCATTTCATCACCCCACAAGGAAACTCTGTATCCATTTGGCAGTTATTCCTTAATCTCCATTTCCCTCAGCCCCTGGCAACTACCAATCTGAAGTCTTTCTCTATAGATTTACCTCTTCTGAATACTTCATTGAAATGGAATCATACAATATATAACTTTTGTGTCTGGTTTCTTTCACTTAGCATGTTTTCAAGGTACCTCCACGTTGTAGCATGCATCAGGACCTCATTCCTTTTTATGGCTGAATAATATCCCATTGTATGCATATGCCACAATTTGCTTATCCATTCTTCCATTGCTGGACATGTGGATTGTTTCCACCTCTGGACTATTGAAAATAGTGATGCTAGGAAAATTTGTGTCCAAGTATTTGTATGAATATCTATTTTCAATATTATTGGGTATTTAGAAGTGAAATTACTGGATCATACGGTAGTTCTATGTCTGGCTTTTTGAGGAATTCTATTTGGTTTTAATTTTGCTTAACTAGCATGTAGCACTTAACTTGAACCTCTGTTTATTTCTGTTAGATCAATGAATTAATAGTAGGCTAGGATTATTAGGAAAATAACGATGCATATTCCTCACCACAGTTCGGCTCATGGAGCGTTTTCTCTCTCCCCATTTTCTCTAAAACTGCCTCATAAAGTATTAAAGATCCTAAGAAACCCTGCTGTTCCCAAGTTTACACTAAAAGACAGATCTTCAGGGGTGCCTGGTTGGCTCAGATGGTAGAGCATGTGACTCTTGATTTTAGGGTCACCAGTTCTAGCCCCACACTGGGGGTAGAGATTACTAAAAAATAATAAAAATAAAGGCCAAATCTTCCAAAATAGAACTAAGAAACTTGCTAATAATAAGGGATTGACAAACACTTGAGGTACAAATTCCAACATTGTGGTAATTATCAAATAAGTCCGGGGGGTGGGGGGGAAAGGCAGATAGAATAAGAAATTGTATACAATTTAATAAAATGATATGAAATTTTATAAAATAAAATGGAAAAATTTAATCCTTGAAGTCCACGTAGTACCAGTTGATCTTAAATCCACACCCTTCGAAATCAAAACATAAGCAGGTGCAGGTGAGCCTTTCAGAGCATAATTTTTAAGGAGAACAACACCTTTCTGAACTGTTTTTAACCCTTTTTAAATGTTTCTGGGAACTACACACGCACACACACACTAATATATACACATGCTGTGGCTGTTTGTTTTTGTTTCTTTTTAAGAGACAGCCAGCAGTCATAAGACAACTTGGTTTATTTTAGAGGAATCCCTATTTAAAATTGTATTTCAATTTCCATTTTCCCTCATGTCTCTCTCTCTCTCTCTTTTTTCTTTCTTCTTCTTCTTCTCCTTCTTCTTCTTCTTCTTCTTCTCCTTCTTCTTTTTCTTCTTCTTTCTTCTTCTTCTTTCTTCTTCTTTTCTTCTTCTTCTTCTTCTTCTTCTTCTTCTTCTTCTTCCTCTTCCTCTTCCTCTTCCTCCTTAGTTGTCTGGAATGACAAGGAAGAAGACAAATCGAGAGTTGTAAAGAGTGCTGCAGGGGAAACTCAGGGGCTGTAACTACCTAATTATGAACTTCCTGAATGTGCAACTTGACCACCAGCAACTGGGTATGAGTAGTACAGTGGGCCTCACCTCCAGCTGTTATACAAAAACAAATCAGTGAAGGATTTCCCAGGCATATTTTCCTTTGGACCTGGTTGAAGTTTTAACAATGCAAACAGGGCAGTGTTGCTCTTTTTTTTTTTAATAGGTGACATATTGTCTGAAAAGAAGCAAGAGTTTCCTACAACAAAAGAACTAGCCTATGGCGCATATACTTATGCTTGCGGCGAATGTGTTTGAATCTGTAAAAAAATAAAAACTGCAAATCTGTCTCCTTCTATGTGGAACCAAATCTGGAAATATGTGCTCTAGAGGCAACTGTAAAATCATATTTCACTCTGGCATATGGGCCAGTGATTGTGTTGTGTGAGTAATGCATATATGTAATCCATGTGGTAAGCTTTGTGGACTGAGAAAAAGTCAGTGTTATTCACTGAGGCTTGGCAAGCAGGAACCATTGATTTAGAAAAATTTACATGGGCTGAAACAATGTGAAAAATGTACTGCCGGTTTATCAGCTTGTGAACATAGCAAAAACCATAGCACTACCGATTAGCACAAAGACTGAGGGAGGAAATCTCTTTTTGCTGTTTTCTAGTTTACAGGTACAGAAGAGTGATTCCTCTTGTACAATAAGGGAATTTATAGTTAATGCATACTATCTTTGAGCAAATCAAAAAGTCCAGATGGGTATCTGTAGGACCAGAAATCCAAAAAAACTTTGGCAATATGATACACTTAGGGGAAAGTAAAAAATCTTTATAGAGTTTATTGTCATTGTGTTCAGATCAATTCTTAATTGCTTTTAGCTATGGATTTTTGAGTTTCAAAGTAATTATAAAATCTTTTTACTAAATGCATAGTAGCGTAAGTTCTAAAGGATGTACAGCTCCATAGGAGGGAAAAACCATGAAGATAAACAAACTTAGAGAACCCCGTTAATCTTTATGAATAGCAAGTTATCATTTAGACAGGATTTTTTTTTTTTTTTTAAAGATTTTATTTATTTATTTGACAGAGAGAGACACAGCGAGAGAGGGAACACAAGCAGGGGGAGTGGGAGAGAGAGAAGCAGGCTTCCCGCAGAGCAGGGAGCCCGATATGGGGCTCGATCCCAGGACCCTGGGATCATGACCTGAGCCGAAGGCAGACGCTTAACGACTGAGCCACCCAGGCGTCCCTAGACAGGATTTTTTTTCTTAAGTCCAAAGGCATTTAAAAAAAGTAGAATCTTCAGATCATAAAGGACCTTAGAAGTAATCTAGAGGAGGTAGGGGAAGAGAGCAAACTGGGAGGAAGGGTGGATGGAACTCAAAAGAGTGAAAGGTTATCAGGGGCTGGGAGTTGGAGTGAATGAGGAATTATTGTTTAATAGGTACCGGGTTTCTGTTTGGATTGATTTGAAAATTCTGGAAATGGATAGTGGTGATAGTTACACAACAATGTGAATGTAGCTCATGCCATTGAAATATATACTTAAAAATGGCTAAAATGGTAAGTTTTATTTTATGTATATTTTATCACATAATACCATAATATTTTATGTTATTTATATTTGGCATTTAAAAATATATAAAAAGAAGAGAGGTACCTGGGTGGTGCAGTCGGTTGAACGTCCGACTCTCTGACTCTTGGTTTCAGCTCGGGTGTGGTCTCATGGTCGTGGGATGGAGCCCCTCGTAGGGCTCCATGCTCAGCACAGAGTCTGCTTGGGATTCTCTCTCCCTCTCCCTTTGCCCCTCCTGCTCGTGGTGTCTCTCTCTCTCTCTCTTTGACAAATAAAATTGATTTATTCCCTCAAATGAATAAATAAATCTTAAAAAAAATTAAAATAAAAATTAGCAAGACCCAACTATATGCCATCTACAATAAGCCCATTTTAAACATAAAGACACAGGTAATTTGAAATAAATGTAATAAAGCAATATACCACACAGACACTAATCAAAAGATAGTTGAAATTGTTCTATTTATATAAAATTAGAATTCAGAACAAGAGCTAAAAAAGAATACTTCATAATTATAATGACATCAATTTGTCAGAAAGATATAATAATCTTAAATATTCATGCACTTAAAAACAGAGATTCAAAATACATGAAGCAAGGATACCTGGGTGGCTCAGTCAGTTAAGCATCCGACTCTTGATCTCAGCTCAGGTCTTAATATCAGGGTCATGAGTTCAAACCCTAGCATGGAGACACTTAAAAGAAAAAAATACAGGGACACCTGGGTGGCTCAGTTGGTTAAGCATCTGCCTTCGGCTCAAGTCGGGATCAAGTCCCACATCAGGCTCCTTGCTCAGCAGGGAGCCTGCTTCTCCTTCTGCCTCTGCTGCTCCCCCTCCTTGTGAGCTCTCTCTCTCTCCCTCTCTCTCTCTGACAAATAAATAAAATCTTAAAAAAAAATACATAGAGCAAAAATTGATAAAATGGAAGAGAAAAACAGGCAAATCTATAATTATAGCTGGAGAGTTCAACACTCCTCTTGCAGTAATTGATAGAATAAGTAGATAGCACTAACAACATTTATAGCTTGAACACTAACATTCTGCTTAAACACGTCATCAAACTATAATAGAATACACATTCTTTTCAAGGGTGGATGGAATGTTTACAAAGAGGCTGTATTCTAGGTCTGAAAAGAAGTCTCAATAAATTTAAAAGTATTGAAAATATGCAGTGCATATTCTCAGTTACAACGAAATTAGAAATCATCAAGAAAAAGAATTTTGGAAACTTTCCAAACATTTGGGAATTGAACAACACATTTCTAAATAACTCAAAGAAGAAATCACAAGGGAATTAGCATATATTTTGAACTGAATGAGAATGAAACACAACATATCAAAATTTTGGGGAGGCAGCTAAAGCAGTGTGCAGAGGGAAATTTATAGCTTTAAATGCCTAATTAAATAACCTAAGCTTCTATTTGAGAAACTAGAAAAAGAAGTAATTAAACTCAAAGTAAACAGAGTGAAAGTAATGATAAAGCTAAGAACAGAAATCACTGAAATAGTATAGAAGAAATCAATGATATCAAAAAACATTTCTTTAAGTGCTCACTTCAGCAGCACATATACTAAAACTGGAACAAAAAAAATGTTTCTCTTAAAAGATTCAGCAGACTTGATAAATCTCTAGCCTGATTGACCATGAAAGAAACAGAGAAGACATAAGTTATCAATATCTGGAGTGAAAACAGGAATATCATCAGAGATCCCTCAGACAATAGAATAAAAAGGGAATATTACGAACAACTTCATGCCAACAAATTTGACAGCTTAGGCAAAATGGGAAAATTCTTAGAAAAATACAAACTACAGGGGTGCCTGGGTGGCACAGTTGGTTAAGCATCCAACTCTTGGTTTCAGCTCAGGTCGTGATCTCAGGGTCCTGGGATAGAGCCCTGCATCAGACTCCATGCTCAGCGTGGAGTCCACTTGAGACTCTCTCTCCCTTGCTTTGCCTCTCCCTCCACCCCGGTGCTCTCTCTCTCTGTAAAATAAATAAAATTTAAAAAAAAGAAAAATACAAACTACCAAAACTCATTTAAAAAAAATAGATTCTCTGTATCTATTAAAGAAATTGAGTTTGTAGTTAAAAACCTTCTCACAAACTCCAGTTCAAATGGTTTCACTGGTGGAGTATTTTTTTTTTTTTTAAGATTTATTTGTCAGAGAGAGAGAGGGAGAGAGCACAGGCAGAGGGAGAAGCAGGCTCCCCATTGAGCAAGGAGCCCCATTCGGGACTTGATCCCAGGACCCTGGAATCATGACCTGAGCTGAAGGCAGACCCTTAACCAACTGAGCCACCCAGGCATCCCTCACTGGTAAATTCTACTAAATATTTTAAAAAGATTAAATATCAATTCAACACAATTGTTTTTACAAAACCAGTATTATGATGAGGTTAAAACCAAAAGCATTACAAGAAAAGACTATATGTCAATAGGCACAAAAACCTTTAACAAAATTTTAGTATATCAAATCCAGCAATATATAAAAATGATAATATGTCATATCCAAGTGAAGTTTATCTCAGGAATGTAAAGTTGTTTTATTATTTTTTAATTGAGATATAATTTGTATACCATAAAATTCACTCATTTAAAGTGTACAGTACAATGGTGTTTATTAATTTTGTATATTTACAATATTGTGTAACCAATCTAATTCCAGGACATTTTTATCACCCTAAAAAAAGAAACCCTGTGTCCATTAGTAGTCACTCCCCAATCGTCTCTTCCCTGTCCCTGCAAACCACTAACCTGCTTTCTGTTTCTATGTATTTGTCTATTGGGGGCATGTCGTATCAATGGGATCATACAATATGTGGCCTATTGTGACTGGCTTCTTTCAGTTAGCATGATGCTTTTGAGACTCATCCAAAATGCTCAGTTTGTAGCATGTATCAGTTCTTAATTTCTTTTTACAGCTGAATATTATTCCATTTATGGATATGTCATATTTTGTTTATTCATCAGTTGATGGACATTTGAGTTGTTTCCACTTTGGGGACTATTATGAATAATATTGTCATGAATATGCATGTGCAAGTTTTCATGTGGATAAATTGTTTCATTTTTTTGAGTATATATCTAGAGTAGAATTGTTAGGTCATATGGTAACACCGTGTTTAACTTTTTGAGGAACTGCCAAACTGTTTTCCAAAGTGGCTGCACCATTTTACATTTTTCTCGGCAATGTATGAGTGTTTCACTTTCTCTACATCCTCTATACATCCTTACTGACACTTGCTATTGTCTGTCTTTTTGATTAGGAGTGGTAATAGGATTGGCTTAATATCTGAAAGTCAATCATTTTAGTAGACTTAAAAAGAAAAACCATATGATCATCTCAATAGATGCAGGAAAATCATTTGACAAAATTCAGTACTCATTCTTTATAAGTAACTAAATAAGAACTCTCAGCAAACTATAAACAGAAACTTTTACAACTTGATAAAAGAGCATTTCTATAGCTGACATCCTCATAGGGGACATCACACTGAATGGTGAAAACACTGAACACTTTTCCCTTAATTTGGGTAAGAAGCAAGGATGTTTACTCCTTTCACGTCTATTCATTATTGACCTGGGAGTCCTAATCAGTAAATTAAGAAAAAGAAATAAAAGGCATAGAGATTGCAAGGAGAGAAGTAAAACTGTATTTACTCACAGAGAACATGATCATGTACATGGAAAAGGTTAAGAAATCTCCAAAAACACTACTCAATCTAAAAAATGAGTTTAATAAAATTATAGAAAACAATGTCCATATACAAAGATTAATTGTTATACTAGCAACAAACAATTAGAAAGTGAAAATTTTAAATACCATTTGCAACAGCATCAAAAACATACTTCAGGAATATTTTAGCAAAAAATGTACTAGACTTATACACTGAAAACTACAAAAGACTACTCAGAAAATTTAAAGAAGGCCTCCAGAATTAGAGGGATATACTATGTTCAATATTATTTATCAGTTAAGATGTCAGTTTTTCTCAAACTTACCTGTAGATTCAATGCAATGCTGATCAAAACCCCAGAAGACTTTTTAAGTCTTCTTAAGCTGATTATAAATTCTATATGGAGATGCAAAAAAGTCTAAAATAGGAAATACAATTTTGAAAAAGAAGAACAAAGTTGGAAGAGACATACTGTTTCAAGATTTACTATAAAGCTACATTAATCGAGATTATGGTGCCAGCATAAGAATAGACAAAGAGATAAATGGAACAGAATAAAGAGTCCAAAGATAGACTCACACATAAAAGACCATTTGATTTTTGACAAAGACGTACCAAGATAATGCAGTAATGAAATAATTGTATTTTCAACAAACGGTGATGGAACAATTGAATTTCCGGTTACAAAGGAATGCATCTTGACTCTTATACCATATTCAAAATGTACCTACCTCCACATGAAAAAATGCTCAACATCCAAAATCCTTAAGGGGGTGCAAATGACAACTGTGATGATCCACCACTACAGGAAGGGCCCCAATTTAAAGAGTTACAATACTAAGTGTTGGCAAGGGTGTGGAGCAACAGGAGATCTCATACATTGCTGGTAAGAATGTAAAATAGCACACCCAATTTGGACAAGAGCTTCACAGTTTCTCAAAAAGTGAAATATGCACGGTCCATGTAACCTAACAATCTCATTCCTAAGTGTTTACCCAAGTGAAATGAAGACAGATGTCCACAAAAACATTTGTACATGAATGGTCATAGCAGCTTCAAGATAACAAAAATTTGGAAACAAGCCAGATGTCCACCAGCAGATGAATGGATAAACAAATTTTGTCTATCAATTCAGTAGACCACCACTGAGCAATAACTACACACAAACAACTGATACATGCTATGACAGCGATGAATCTCCAAAACCATGCCCAGGGAAAGAAACCACACATAAAATGTAAGCATTTATATGAAATTCCAGATTTAGCGACCAAAATGAGATTGGTGGCAGGCTAGGCCCGCGGGCAGGAGTGGGAGCCTGACACAGAGGAAAAGGGAACTTTGTGGGATGATAGGAACGTCCTGTATCTTGATTACAGTAGTTACATGGGTGTTTTCATTTGTTGAAATCCATGAAAATGAACTTCATGGATGCATTTTTATCGTATGTAGGCCAATACCTCAAGAAAGTTGATTTTTAGAAAAATTGCATCAAAGGCGATCGTTTTGGAGAATGCGTGAGTTGTTTCCCTCACCCACTTGGCTATCTTGTTCTTTCTCCTCCCACGTCTCCTCCCCCACACCCGCCCCCAGTTTCTGCTTTAAGCCACAGCCTTCTTTCATGTGCCGGCTCTCCAAATATTTGGAGAGGTCTCTATCAATGGCTTCCTTCACCAGCCTCCCCCACCAAAATCTTCTCTTCTCTGCTGGGGTTAAACATTTCCAGTTCTTCAGCCGTTCACATCTGATGTCGTTTCTACTTTTGAGAAAAGCAGAGCTGGAAAAGCTGGGTGGCTTGTGCAGAGAAGCAAGATCTGGAGGGGCGGTGAATTCCCCAAACCTAGGGAGAGTATTAAAAGGGCAAGCAAAACAAAACAAACAAAAATGTGAGTCTTTACAGTGGAAAGGTGTATGGGGACCCAAATCATGGCAGACACACAAGCCACGGGCAAGATTTCGTTTCCTCTTAAGTAGAAGGAAAGAGAGGTGATCTACCCCAGGATACTCTCCTACATTGGGCCCAGAGAATTTCTTTCAATTAGCTTCCTTGGTTGCACAGATCAGGGGACTAGTATCTAAGCAGCCCGTCATACATGCCAGGACTTCTCTTTTCAAATTTCCTGCGCTCTATGAAGAACAGTATCTTTAAAACAGTATTTACATTTTGTTTTATCTCCGTTGTTCTCATCTCTTGAGCAGCTATCCTGGCTCAATTATGTGTAGGTTATTTAACTGCTCTCAATTTTCCCACTTGTAAACTAAGGAGAGCGATTGTAATAGTTTCAAAGTGTTGCTATGATGACTACATGTATTACTATATGTGAAATGCTTTGAATATTTCCTGGCAAGTAGTAAGCACTCTTTGTAAGTATTTTCTGTTGTTTACCCAGGGATAAACGAGGGGAAAAAAATGTATATATATATATATATATATATTTTTTTTTTTTTTAAGAGAGAATGAGCAGGGAAGGGGCAGAGGGAGAGGAAGAGAGAGAGTCTTAGGCAGGCTCCATGTCCATTGAGGAGCCCGACGTGGGGCTCAGTCTGATGACCCAGAGATCATGATTTAAGCCAAAATGAAGAATCCAACGTTCAACCGACTGAGCCATCCAGGCTCCCCAAAGAGGAAAATCTTACAAGCTTCTAGACAGAATGAATAAATTATCTCTAAAGACGGTGGGGGTAGGGCTGGGGGGTGGGGAACAAGCTGGCAGTGAAATTCTTCTTTGCAACATTAGAAGGTAGAAGGTAGCTTGAATACATTTCAAATTAAAGATCCTGTGACCAGTTGCTGTATATTTCACTTATCAAGATGAAAGATACTATTATATACATGTAAAATGCATTTCCCACCCCATAGTAAGTGCTCTGTAAGGGTTTTCTGTTGTTATTGTTACATAGGACCACGATCTGAGACTTCTCATCTACCTTCCTGCATTAGAACTATCTTCCACTCACATTCCATACACACTACCCCTGCCACTCCTTCACCTGACCCACCCCGCTCTCTGTTCTTTGCTCACTTAGATTTCAATTATTTCAGCCCCGGGAAGCCAGGAAGCCACGTTCCATCTAAATTAATGGACTATCTCTCCCAATTTGGCCAGGTTTGTGTTAGCTATCAACAGACTTCGATTAGGGGAGTAGGAAAAAAAAAAAAAACAATATACTTGGCCTACCAAAAATCTTAGGAAATGTAAGAATCCTGGAAAATACCAGAAAAGATTTGGCCTGTTTCATGAGGAAATCTCCCTTGCTTGTAATTTTTAAACTCCTAACTGTATCTAAAAAGATTTCATACAACTGGAAAGTTCATTATTTTGTGATTTGTATTATTTTTCTAGTTACCCTATTCATTGATTCGATTGGCTTTATTTCTTTAAAAAATAAATTACTTCATTATTGCTAAATTGGGGACTGTTTATGAAAACTGCAACTTGAAAATTTAGACTTTTTCTTTTTGAAGAGGAAGAATAGGTTAAAAAAAATCTAAAGCATATTTGCCAAGAATTTTATGTCTGAAATTTTTTTATAGCAATTTAAGGGAAAAAGTAATTCTTATGTTTCTGATTCATTTATGCTTGGATCATCAAATTGTTGTTTTTTTAAAAGCTATTTGATGTTCCACTAGCTTTTGAATCCTTTAAAACTTTTAATGTCTTTTTTTACGCCTCATTAAAGACATTTTGCTCTCTTTGTGAGTTTTATCAGTCAAGTGTGTGCCTTGTATTTAACCCATCCTTATCAAACTGAGCGGTTGTTTGAACAGGCTTACTCTTACCTCAGTGTCCTTGCGTGGTGCTTTTCTCTGCCTGGAACATTCCTTTCTAGATACCTTCATGGCGAACTTCTTTATTTCCTTTGTTTCCAAGTCACATTTTCAATGAGGCCTACCTTGACCACCCTATTTCAAATTACAAAAATAAATGTAGTTTGTGATGACACATACAAATAATTGTGTTTATTAGCACAAAAAACAACATATCCAAGTAAAACTTAGAATCAAAAAATGTTAGAGAGACTGCAGTTCTTCTAGTCCAAATTTCTTACTTTACAGATGAAGGTTCGAGAGGTTAAGTGGCTTCCCTCAGATCAGACAACCAATTACATTCAGAAATAAGTGTATCTAATAGGGGTCTTACACTCAACATGCCCCAAACGGAACTCCTGCTGTTTTCCCAATCCTGTTCCTCCCACAGCTCTCCTTGTCTTGGTTCATGGCATCATTCTGCCAATGGCTTACACCAAAAACGTTAGACTCATCCTTATCTTCCTTTCTTTTACACCCCCATATCTAATCTGTCAACAAATCTTGTTTGCTTCATCTTTGAGACAGATAACGAAATCCTACCACCTTTCCATCTACCACCCTTGTGCAAGCGGCCAGCACGTCCTTCCTAGACTACTGCAGTAGTCTCCTAACTGGTCTCCCTGCTCCTGCTCTTGCTCCCAATTGTCTATTCTCAATCAGGAGCCAGAGGGACCCCTTTAAACCTAAGTCAGTTCTTGGCATTTTTTTTTTTTTAAGTAAGCTCTATATCCAACATGGGGCTTGAACTCATGACCCTGAGATTGAGAGTCTCATGCTCTAGTGACTGAGTCAATCAGGTGCCCCAGTTCTTGCCATTTTGTGCTCCGTTCCAAACCTTGTGTCAACTCCCCATTTCACTCAGGTAGTGCTTACAGAACCCTCCACCATTTGGCTTCCATTTGCCCCAACTTGACTTCTACTACTCTATCCCTTGCTTGCTGCACTCTAAATACAGTGACCTCCCTGCTATTTCTTAAACAAGCCAGGCACATCCCCACCTTATGGTCTTTCACTGGCTCTCTCCTTGCCTGGAACACTCTTTGCCTAGATACCCCACAGTTAATTCCATCTCCTTTGTTCAAAAGGCATCTTCTCAATGACTCTATATCAATCTTCTTATTGAAAATTGCAAACTGTCCATTTTTATTCCAGTGGCACCTGATTTCTCTTACCATGTTCTACTTTTTCTTTCAGAACATACCAACTTCTAATATATATATCATTTACTTACTCATTATGTTTATCATGTATTGTCTATCTCCTCCTTGTTATAATGTAAGCTCCACAAGAACAAGAATGTTCGTCTGTTTTATCATTGTATCTTCAGTGCCTAGAACTGGCACAAAGTAGGCATTCAATAAATATTTGTTGCAAGAAAGGAAGAAAGAGAGCAAGGACAGTTTTCCTCTCCCTTAGACCTAGAGCCATTGGAGTACCTTATGTTGCCAATACTAAGTGGACAAAACTAACTTCACTGCAAAAAATTTTAAGTGAAAAACAAGGCAAACCTTAGATTACCGGGAATTAGGTAGTAGTATTCTTCATATCCCCTTTCCTGTGCCCTCTTCATCAGGCAAAACTACAACTCTTATCTTTTATTCCACTCAGAATTTTTCTGATGAAGCTATTCATTTACCTGAAATCATATGAATGTTCTTACTTCAGTTTTGGTTCCCAGTGTGCTACACTTCCTTAGGTTACTTACATTTTAAGAGAAAATAGCAGAAATAGGGGAATACTTAGCCTGAAGCAGTGAGTTTTTATTGGTAAAATTTTAGGCAGTATGGTATATGGATGGTGGGAGAAGTCTCAGTTGCCCAACATAAATATCTATTTACTCTGGGTGAAATTAGCCAACTAGTATGGCTTTGCCAAAATACTTTAAAATCAATGTAAAGTATTAATTACAGAACAAATGCAAAATGGAAGTGACTGATGAGCCCAGATATGGCAAGGTCAATGGTGGGGATTAGCAGGATATACTCAGTAAGAAGTTCATGAAATTTAATAAAAAGTGGTTTATTTCCTTTTTTTTTTACGAGAGAGAGAGTGTGAGAGAGTGTGTGCCTGAGGTGGGGGGAGGGGCAGAGGAGGAGGGAGAGGAGAATCTTAGGCAGACTCCATGCCCAGCAAGGAGCCCAGTGTGGGTCTTGATCTCACGACGTTGAGATCATGACCTGAGCTGAAATCAAGAGTTGGATGCTTAACTGACTGAGCCACCCAGGTGCCCCATAGTTTATTTACTTATTTATTTATTAAGTAATCTCTATACCCAACATGGGTCTCGAACTCACAACCTCAAGATCAAGAGTCACATACTCTTCCAACTGAGCCAGTCAGGCACCTCATAAAATGTGGCTTAGAAGAAACTTACAATATGATGAAAGGTAAAATCATATAACAGAAATGTAGATGTGAATATTGAGTAGAGGGAGAAGGAGTTGAGTTGAAGTATAGATGTATAAGGGATGAAAGTTATGACTTCTCTGATAAACAACCAAGAATTAAATCAATTTTTCAGATATTTTAGGCAAAACAACCTCTCTTGCATTTTTTAACCAACCTATACATTGCAAAACATCAGGGGAGACAAGGTCAAGTTAGAACCACAGACAATGTATTAGAAAATAGATTTGGCTTTGAGTGTGACATCAAGAAAGAAACAGAACTGATTGATTGAAGTATAAGAATGAAACAGCTTTGGAAGGAGTTAAGAAATTAGATTGTTTAATTCTAAGAATAGACATAATGTAATGTCCTATTTGTGTAATGTATTGATTATACATTATATATTTTTGCAACACACAAAAAATTTCTGGAAGCTTACACAAAATAATTATTATTGTTATTTCTGAGGGGAAGATATGGAAGTGTGCATGGGGCACAAATAAGGAAAACTTTACAAACATTCTGTATACTTCTATATTGTTTGAACATATTCCTTTGAGGATGTATTATTATATAGAAAAAAGTTTAACAATTTTAAAGGACAATATTTAATAAAAGTTTAAGGAAGGATAAAGTAAGTCTTTATACTACTTCAAATTGTACTTAAAAATCACAAATAGTGGGGCACCTAGCTGGCTCAGTCAGAAGAGCTTGTGACTCTTCATCTGGGGTCATGAGTTCAAGCCCCATGTTGGGTATAGAGATGACTTAAATAAATAAATAAACAAAAAAACCATGAATAGTATTTCCCTTAGTAATTATGTCAATTTTAGTACCAAATTTGAATTTTATCTTTAAATCCAATACAATGTACACAATGTCAAATGGGTAAGTGCTAACAATTCTTTGAATGGTCCACAAATTAACCCATTTTCATTTCTTTAATAACTTTATTTACTTATTTATTTTTTAAAGATTTTATTTATTTATTTGACAGAGAGAGAGACAGTGAGAGAGAGAACACAAGCAGGGGGAGTGTGAGAGGGAAAAGCAGGCTTCCTGTGAGCAGGGAGCCCGATGCAGGGCTCGATCCCAGGACCCTGGGATCATGACCTGAGTCGAAGGCAGATGCTCAACGGCTGAGCCACCCAGGCGCCCCTCTTTAGTGACTTTAAACCAAGATGTAAAAAGGCATTAGTCCTTTTGTTCATGAGTTTTAGCAAATAAACAAAATTAAACTAAGTACACTACACAAGGGTTCCTGCTGTTAATAATGGCATACAAATATTTCAATTCCATTCATCAGTATTTATGAACCATCTATAATAGGCTCTGTGCTAAGCCCTGTAGGATGCAGAGCTGCCCTCCACCCTTGAACAGCTTAGTGTTATGAGAGAATGTGATGAGTGCCAGGCGAGGAAAATTGGTCCATGAGGTCAGGGTACTATCTGTCTTGTTCACTACCGATATCTGGAGCGCAGTGCCTGATGCATGATAAGTAGAACCTCAATACATGTTTATTTATTGAATTATTAAATGAGACCAAGATGGGGAGAAAACAAGGAGAACATGTAGCATTAGGTACCGAGGTCAAGGCCAGGGAGCTTTGAGAAGGGGGTTGTGGATGGACGCAGTAAAGGCAGGGGTTGCATACTCCATAACACAGGCATCTTTGTGAGTATAAAAGGCATTTATGTGTTCAATGTAAATATATAAAATATCCCACAACTTTTGTAACCTGTTTTTCGGTCCCTGAATTTTTACTATACCCAGATCCCCAGCAGATGAAAACATGCTCAGAGTTAGCTAGTTTCTACCATCAGATGGTTAGAGGGCTGAAGACAAGCCTGAGCCAGGGGCTGGAGCCACACCCTTAGTTGGTGAGGAAATCATTGCTTTAAAAAGGTCCCCCAGTCTAACTCCCCTTTTGCCATTTGGCTCCTGATCGCAGCACCACTGTAAACACAATGAACACGCGGCCTCTTCTTTCACCTGCCTCTACTACCACTTTCATCGGAGGCTGCTACTCGGGGAGAATGCTTTGTAGAGGGTGATCTTCTGCTCCTGCTCCCCATTGGCTAAGGCTCCAGTGCTTGACCCTCTCTCAACCTCTGGGAGGCCTTGATTAGGAGTCAGAAACCAGGGGCGCCTGGGTGGCTCAGTCGGTTAAGCGTCTGCCTTCAGCTCAGGTCATGATCCCAGGGTCCTGGGATTGAGCCCCGCATCGGGCTCCCTGCTCAGCAGAGAGCCTGCTTCTTCCCCTCCCTCTGCCTGCTGCTCTGCCTACTTGTGCTATCTCTCTGTCAAATAAATAAATTTTAAAAAATCTTAAAAAAAAAAAAAAAGGAGTCAGAAACCATTTCCATGGAGTGCCAAGAGGAGTCTGATTGTGGTACATCAAGGATGAGGGATGATTGTGATCCCAGAGACTGTGGCTCTGAACCACATTTTTGGTCTTAGAGCAAAATATATTCTCTTTAGAAAGAAAAAAAAATCAGAAAAAAAAGTTTAGCTTGGCTCTTTACATGGAAAATGTTCCTGCATTATAACAATAAAAAATATACTGCATGCCCTTTTTAACATTCTATCATGTTCACTTCACTCTTCCTTTGCTTATCTATTACTGGAACGCCCTCCCTATCCTCCCTGCTTCCCTAATGTCCTTTGCTACCAAACATTCATTCTTCCACTTCTGGGAATATTTCACCAAATATCTATTCTATTTTTATTTTTTTTAAGATTTTATTTATTTATTTGACAGAGACACAACGAGAGAGGGAACACAAACAGGGGGAGTGGGAGAGGGAGAAACAGGCTTCCCGCTGAGCAGGGAGTCCGATGTGGGGCTTGATCCCAGGACCCTGGGATCATGACCTAATCTGAAGGCAGACGCTTAATGACTGAGCCACCCACACCCAGGTGCCCGCACCAAATATCTTTTGAGAAGGCGCCTCCCCTATTTTTGTCACTGGTTTTGGTGGGATTGACTCTATTCAGAGCTCTAGAGGTAGGCCCAGATTGTTGTTGTTGTTGTTGTTTTTAAGATTTTATTTATTTATTTGTCAGAGAGAGAGAGCAGCGGGAGAGGGAGAAGCAGGCTCCCCGCTGAACAGGGAGCCTGATGCAGGACTCCATCCCAGGACCCTGGGATCATGACCGGAGCCAAAGGCAAACACTTAGCCTACTGATCCACCCAGGCATCCCGGGCCAGACTGGTTTAAAAGCAATTACTACTTCTCCCTCTCCCTCTGCCTGCCACTCTGCCTACTTGTGCTCTCTCTCTACCTCTCTGTCAAATAAATAAATAAAATCTTAAAAAAAAATTAAAGCAGGGGCGCCTGGGTGGCTCAGATGGTTAAGTGTCTGCCTTCGGCTCAGGTCATGATCCCAGAGTCCTGGGATCAAGCCCCACATCGGGCTCCCTGCTCAGTGGGGAGCCTGCTTCTCCCCCTCCCTCTGCTTCTCCCCCTCCCTCTGCTTCTCCCCCTGCTCATGCTCTCTCTCTCTCTGTATCTCTGTGTCTCGAATGAATAAATAAAAAAAATCTTAAAAAAAAAAAAAAAGCAATCACTATATCCCTTTGCCCAAATCACCATGATTAGTTTAAGGACTGACACACAACCTAATTCAAGCCAGTGAGGTGCTAGATTTCATTTATTAGGGATTCTGGGAAAGAGGCACTTCCTTGCTTTCTCTCCAGGCCTACTGGAAAAGACTCTGTCTTCTGGAGGATGTGATATGAAGTATGAGGTCTAGAACTACAGCACACATTTTGCTGCCAGGAGGGAAACCAGCTAAAGAGCAAAGTTAATATTATCTCTCATTCCCTTTACCACAGACTTTGGTATTTTAGTACTAAATCATATCATTAGAAAATGGGCATAGTTATTTATCAATATTATAATAGGATAATACCAAATATTGTCATTAGAACTCATGGCTGGATTTAAAGGTTTTATTAGATTTAAATCCTAGAAATGCCACTGTCAAGGTGTATGATGTAAGGAAAATTCCTTAAATTTCCCATGCCTCTGATTTCTCATCTATGAAATGGGAATAATAAAAGTATTTATTTGTTGTAGAGATTTTCACTTCTGGGGAAGCAGTGGACAAAGCTAATGTGGAAAATCCACCACAAACAGTGAGAAATACTGGATAAAATACAATAACAGCAGTGAAGTCTAATGCATATTTGAGTTTGGAAAAAAAGTTCTTCTGTGTCATGATTGAAAAGTGTCTTACTCTGATAAAGCTTAATTCAGATAGTATCTTCTTCAAAGGTTTAAAGTGTACAAGTCAGTGGTTTTTAATCTATTCACAGAGTTGTGCATAGTTGTGCATAATTAATTTTAGAGCATTCTCATTACCCCCAAAAGAAACTCACCCCTTTACCTCTCTGAGCCCTGCCAGCCTTAGACAACCACTAATCTACTTTCTGTCTCTATATTTGCCTATTCTAGACATTTTATATAAATGGAATCGTACAACATATGGCTTATGTAACTGGCTTCTTTCATTTAGCATAATACTTTTAAGGCTTATTGATATAATAGCCATGTATATCAGTACATTGTTTCTTTTTTATTGCCAAATAATATCCTATTGTTTGGATATACCACATTTTATTTATCACTTCATCAGTTGACTGATATCTGAATTCTTTCCACATTTTTGTTATTACGAAGAATGCTTCTATGAACATTTTCCAACTTAGCTATGCCTCAGTACCCAGACATTTGGTTAAACACCAGTCAAGATGTCATTGTGAAGGTAATTTTCAGATGATTTAACATTTAAATCAGTAGACTTTGAGCAAAACAGATTATTCTTTATAATATGGATGGGCCATATCCAATCAGTTGAAGGCCTTAAAGGAAACATGGCTGACATATCCAAAGGAAGAGTCTGCCTTCACATTGCTTTCAGAGTCAAGCTGCAACATCAACTCTTTCCTGGGTCCCTTACCTGCTGCCCTCATACTCACAGGAGCCAATTTCTTAAAATAAATCTCTTTTTCTCTCTCAATCTTTTGCTGTCACTTAGGTTACAAATTCTTTAAGGAGAGGACGTTTAAACTTATTCAATCTTCTTTGGAATAATTATCATAAAGCTGGACATAAAATGTTGTTAATCTATGAAAAATAAGTGAAAGTATGTTAATGTATCCTAATAAGCATAAACAATGTATTTGTTGATCCATCATTATAAGCTATGGAATTAAAAAATGATTACTGTTATTTTTATTTGTATTAGTACTATTTTGGTTCAGGAGTTTTTAAAATTTTTATTTATTTATTTATTTATTTATTTATTTATTTATTTATTATGGAATGCTTCACGGATTTGTCTGTCATCCTTGTGTGGGGGCCATGCTAATCTCTATCGTTCCAATTTTAGTATCTGTGCTGCTAAAGTGAGTGCCTGGTTAAGGAATTTTAAACTGGGTTTAGAATAAGCTGTTTCATTCTAAACCTAATATTTTCTTTCTTTCAATGTAGTTTGAATTGGTTTCCTGTCACTTGAAGCCAAAGAGTTCTAAATAATATACCTACCTCCCATAAGGATAGAACAGCATATAATAAAACAGACGTAAGATAGGTTCATTAAAATAAGGATTAAATGAATATGAGGTATGCAATAAAACGGGAGGAAGAATGGTCTTACCAGAAATTCCAGGCTAAGGATAATTGCCGTAATTGAGAACAAAATTTATCTTGACTTTCTTAGCAACGAAGGAAAAAAGGAAACTCAATAAATTACCTTATTCTCATTGTCAAATAAAGGAATCCTATTTCTTTATCAAGATAATGGAATATTATTCAACCATCAGAAATAAGGAAATCTTGCTGTTTGAGACAACATGGATGGACCTTGAGGGCATTGTGTTAAGTGAAATAAGTCAGACAGAGAAAGACAAATACTGTGTGATATCATTTGTATGTGGAATCTAAAAAAGCCCAATTCATGGAAACAAGAGATTGTGATTTATAGACCATAAGGTATTGGGAGCCAAGGAACAGAGGTTTGGTGACCAGTAAAACAGAGTTTGTCCAGCGAGAGGAAGTGAGTCTGTGGTGCTGGCCTTATGGGGTAACTGGGGTGGACTGTCCAAATTCTACCAACAGCAGGAGGCTCAGCACAGAGGCAGGTACAATATGAGCTGCCCTGGTTGGGTGAACAAGTTACTGAAGCCAGCTGAAGAACTTGCTCATAAATTCACAGGAAACTTCTAGAAAGAACTGGAAGAGGGGCGCCTGGGTAGCTCAGTCATTAAGCGTCTGCCTTCGGCTCGGGTCATGATCCTAGGGTCCTGGGACCGAGCCCCGCATCGGGCTCCCTGCTCCACGGGAAGCCTGCTTCTCCCTCTCCCCCTGCTTCTCCCCCTGCTTGTGTTCCCTCTCTCGCTGTGTCTCTCTCTGTCAAATAAATAAATAAAATCTTAAAAAAAAAAAAAAGAACTGGAAGAGCATAAGGGGATTGAGAAAACTTACAATAATGGTGTCTGCCAGAATCAGAGAAAGGGTGTTTATTAATGTTGATGTGATCAAAATGTAACCCCTCGCTAGTGAGGTCTGAGACACAGAGATTACACATAATATACCAAAGGGTATGTTTCCAAGAACTAAAAGAAATATTGCGGTAACTACATAAAAAACTAGAAATGATTTCAAATATAATATCCTGCCCTTCAAAAACAGAATGGGCACAGTTGCCTTTGTAGTAAGTTTACTCTGTTTTCAACTCATTGCTTTCTGGTCAAATTTCAGAATCTTTCCTTGATCAAAACGGTTTGTATCTTAAGCGTGTAGCTAAGCTAAAGACATTTTTTTTTTTTTTACTTCCTTTCTCTGTGAAAGACATATTATATTGATCTGTATCTATATCTGTCTCTACAGGCGTTTCTATTCAGGGCAAATTTTGAATTTGTTTGGGGAAGACAGTATTTAGCATAGTCGTTATGAAGAGACTCAGGTATCATACAGAGCTCTCGATCTCTTAGGAAGAGAAAGTGACCATAGGAGTAAATCAGGTGTGAGAGTGGGCAAGAGTGGTAACAATGACTATGAAGAAAATCAGACCAACCCGCTCCTCTGTGGTGCTGTAGTTCAGGTAAGTCAGGGGGATGGACAGATCCATAGCTTTTTAAAAAACATTGCTTCAAATTTGCCTCCATTTGCGGAAAAATTACTAGTGGTAGTCCTTGGCCTTGTTTTGTTTTCCGTTTTTATTAGTGACTTGGATGGCAACATGGAAAGCATGCTCGTCATACTTATCAATGTCACAAAGCTGGCATAGGTCGTTTGGTGACAGACTCAATGTCCAGGAAGTTCCTGGTAGGCTGGAATGTGAGAAAAAATACCTACAAATAAAATTTAATGGAATTAAATAGTCAACCAATTAACATTAATTAAAATCAAGTAAGATGAAATCAATTGCATTCCTAATACACCCAGCTTGACCACTTTTCATGGAAGAGGAAACACGATTTAGTAGGATGAGGAGACAGCTAAGGAAATCAGTACCATATGACCTTGTAATGACACAGCGTTTTGTCCAAAGTGAAGCTGTAAGGGTACCACTCTGGGCTTGTGTTCCAATGCTGCCTGAAGCATGAACAGCATACGGATACCCACCTTTCAGAGATGTTGAACAAGTAGGCCCCCAGACGTGGCAGAAGACGAGGATGGAGAGAGATCTGGAAGCCATGTGATGAGATGAGGATTCAGCTTATCCGAGATGTTTATCAGGGAAAAGAGAGTCTTCAGGGAGCATGTGACCAGGATGGTCGGTTCATTGGCAGGGAAGTCATGTAGAAGGCCACTGTTATTATTTTGTCTGCCTCCAGAGGGCAGAAACAGGACCACTGGGGGAAAGTTGCAAGGAGGCAGGTGTCTGAAGACTTGGTATAGATCTGGAGTTGCTGATAAAAGGCTGTCTCGGCAAGAAACCTTTCCCTCTTCCTGGTGGTGTTCGGGCTGGGCTGGGTGCTTAGCTGTCATGGACACGGGAACAAAGATTGTGCTTTGCGAGGACGAGCAGGCTGAAAACCTTTTGCTCCCTATCAACCCTGTGATTTTCTGAGCCCTGGCTGTCATACAGCTTCTACCTGCATAATTTCTGATAACTGTGGGACGGATATTCTTGTTTGAAATGACTTTAAAAAATTATATATATATATAATTATATATATTGAACTACAATTTGCCCTTGTCTTGCCTTGAACAATAGTGAAGAAGGTGAAGCTACTACCCTGACTGGTTGCATTGTTCCGGAGAAGTGGGTTTGACTACAGTTGCAGCGATGCTCTTAGATTGTGTTGTTGCCTGAGCTGGCTGTCCTTTCCTCTAGTTAGTACTCTAGTAAATTCTGAACGCTCTTCAAAACAGGATTAATTGGCTTTTTGTCAATGTTCATATTGAAGCTGGTATCAGATCTGGCTCAGGACATCAGAACAAGAAGTAAATGCAAAGAGTTAATGCCCTCTATCTAAGGTCAAGATTGGGTTTCAAGATTAGAGGCAAGACTGAGCCTGCCTGCAAGAATCTAGCAACCCTAGTTATGGGCAAAGAAAGGAAGGAAGGATATTGAGACTGAGAACCTGGCTAGGTCTTCTAGATACTATGTATTACTGGCTGTAGTGATCTCTGAGAAGTTCAAATTTGAACACTTTAGACTTAGAGAAGTATTCAGAGGTTTAATGGTTTGAGATTTTTTTTAGTGCTAGTTTTAAAACTCATGCTTTCTGATATGTTAAAGTTGCATTTCTTTTGTTATAAGGTATTTGAAATCAGGAAGTATCACTTTGAATCTTTTTTTTTATTTTAATACACTCAGCCTACATTGATTGCCTGGACAATAGGAAAGGCTTACAAGTCTATATTTTGTTACACGTCTTAACTTCCAGGCATCTTCATTTGGATGTTAATTTTTGTATTTGAGCAAATCCTAAACTGCTTTTGGAGCAACGTTATGAGTATGGTTCCACAATTTAGGACCTCGGGTGGCAGGTGATTTGGGTTGTTAAGACCATATGGTGAGACTCATTGCCTCATATGGAGGCCCTCCTTCCCGTTTGCAGACCATCACCCTGGCTTACGTCTATCATCTCCCACCCAGGCTGGGTTCAGGGCATGCCTTTCTGATGAGAGGCCTTGTTCTACATCCTGCTTCCAGAATAGTCAGCTTTGAAACCTACTTCAATCACTCCATGCCTCTATAACCTCATTGTATTAAAATTTAAATCCTTCAACGTGTAGTTGAGAGCCCTCTCAAAGGTCCCATCTTTTTCCTTGAAGTTTCCAATTTCTGTTCTCTCAAATCCCTCCAAGAAAGACATCTTCATTCATTCATTCAAAGAGGAACCACTGTTTATTTACACCTGAGTATCAGGTGTTTGAGACTTTTTAATTCTCAGGACCTGAACAGAAGGCAATATCACCATTTAACAAATAAATGTTTATTTAAATGTTTACTTAACAGAGGACTCGGGGAACTTTAATAACTTGCCCAACATCACTGGCTTTTGTCTGATGATAATTTCCATACTCTTTACGCTACACCATGCTTCCTCTCATTTTGCAAACATTTATCGTGGTTTCTGTGCTGGGCCAAAACTGGTGTAAGGTGTTAGGATAAGAAGATGAATGAAACACTGAGATCATACATATGAACATACATGTAAAATTTTAAGGCATTTTTGTATACGTTGATTCTTCTTCACTAGAACAAAATCAGTCTAGTGGAAGAAGTAGGCAGAAATAACTGAGATCTGGAGGGGAAACAGGAGTGTGCAAAGAGAAATAAGATTCAAGCATTTGCTGATTTAGGACCAAAAAAAAGGGGGGGGGGAAATAGCTCCTTTCTTTTTGGAATTTAAATTTGATTTTGGAGCTGTGTGGGATAATAGTGAATGCAGGCAAATAGGGCCCTCCGTCCTAACGGGCTTCTTTCACCAAATCTTTCCACACGGGAGAAGCCATCTTTCTAAAACATGGTTCCAGTCCTGGGTGACAGTCCTGCCTGGGGAGGGGGAAAAAAGGAAAAGCAGTGGCTCCCCAGCTCCCACCTCAGCTTCTCCAGCTTCCCTCAGAGCCATGCCCTCCAGCCCAGCTGAACTCTCATGACTTCAAAGCACATCTCTGTCCTTGTGTACATGTTTCCACTTTGTCTGGAGCCTTATGTCTTCCTCTTCTCTATCCTAAGATAATTTCCTCGTCTTTGAGCTCCAGCTAAAATCACTCTCTCCTTCCCCACAGTCTCATAGCTCTTTTCCCCAGAAGCTCATCATTCTTTTCAGCTCTTCTCACATTGCTCTGAAGCTACCGTTCACGTCCTCCACTTGATTGGGTCTTGTTCATTTTTGTATCCCCAGCATCCACCTAGCATTGTGCTTTGAATAAAGTACCCCTTACATATGTTTGTTGAATAAATTAATTGAAAGTATGTGGATGTGGGCGCCTGGGTGGCTCAGTTGGTTAAGCGACTGCCTTCGGCTCAGGTCGTGATCCCGGAGTCCTGGGATCGAGTCCCGCATCGGGCTCCCGGCTCGGCGGGGAGCCTGCTTCTCCCTCTGACCCTATCCCCTCTCATGCTGTTTCTCTCTCTCTCTCAAATAAATAAATAAATAAAATCTTTAAAAAAAAAAAAGAAAGTATGTGGACGAATCCAAATGAGTAGATAAATTGGCAAACTTCAGAGGGCAGAAGGTTAGATTCAAGTGTAGAAGGACAGGCTTGGCAAAGGAGGCAAACGTAGGCAAGAGAAATTGAGAAGACTCAGGTTAGTTGCTTGCCCTGAAATTTCAGTTCTCTGCCAGGTTCAAGAAAACTCATTATTAACATGAAATCTGGACACATCTTCTTTCTTTCTTCTCCTTCTCCCCGTCACGCACCCCCTCCTTTCTTCAACAGGCAATTCTGATGCTAGTTCCATCTCCCTACATGTCTGAGCTAAGATCTGAGTGCTATAACAGCTCTTAAGCATTTTTCATCTCAGTATTCTTGTATGTTTTTCTGGCTTTAATACAGTACTATGTACAATCGCTTTATCTGACAGATGATTGTTCTTTTTAGGTCAATGAAAGTAATGCATTGCCTCTGGTCACTACTGAGTACTGCTTTGTGACCAATAGTTGATGCTGAATGTA
Source organism: Phoca vitulina (assembly GCF_004348235.1). Lineage (NCBI taxonomy): Eukaryota > Metazoa > Chordata > Mammalia > Carnivora > Phocidae > Phoca > Phoca vitulina. The sequence goes on along the minus strand of NW_022589711.1, from coordinate 69,609,818 downwards.
ATTATTTAGGATACCTGGGGAGCTAAGAAGAGAAGGGGCCTTTGTGGGAGAACTTCTCTGCCTTCTTGCCTCCGGGATAATTGGAGGGGTGGGATGGGAGGCAGCCCATTAACCATTTTGAGCCTCTACAACAGGAATGCATTACGTTTAGTCAATATAAGCCTAACAGTTATCTAATGAGTCACATTATGCACGATGCTATGTTTGACAGTACAGAAATACAGATATGAGTACGGATCAGTTTCTGCCCCTCTGAGTGCATATTGGGTACCGAAAGGGGGAAATAGACATTTTGACTTTGGTGTCATAAAAATCTGTTCACGCTATGTTAGTTGTATGAACAAGTGCTGTGGGAAATAGACAAGCGAGTGACAAAATAGCTCACAAGGTTGTGGGGATTTAAAAAAGTTAGCTGTGTAAATGAAAAAACGTCATAGTCTTAGCTCTGATTATTACTCAGCAAACACTGCATTTATATTGGTGTTTGGCGATCTTTTGCAGAACGCACATACCTCGTTTTTTAGGAGCTGCTAGTTCCCCTAAGCCTCAGACTTCTTTAGTCTGGCTGAATCAAAAAGAGTTTCTCCTCAGCTGTGCAGGCCTGGGAGAAAGGAGGCTCCCACAGCCCTGCGAATCTGAGATTTTTTTTTTTCGGCGGCGGTTTTACTCTGCAGTTTACGGCAGTGGGCGGGCCCCAAATCCCCATGTGGTCCCGACATCATTGACATGGCGGAATCCCCCATCAAACCCTCCTGGTAGTTATTTGAGCGGCGGCGGCGGCCGGAGGAGGAGGAGAGCGGCGGCGGCGGCGGCGGCGGGAGCAGCGAAGGGGGCAGCGGGGATCCTCGGGGCTGCCGGCTGAGAAGGCGTGGGCACCCCGGTGTGTGGCGCGCCCGGAGCCCCGCGTTTCAGCCCGAGGGAAGGTAAGGCGTGCAGGATCGGGAGACTGGAGGGGACTGGGACTCCGCGCCTCGGCCGCCGGGTCCCGCGCGCTAGAAAGCCCCGGCCGGACGCCGAGTCCGCTGTAGTGCGATCCTGTCCCGGAGCGCTCCTGGCGCGCCGGGCTTCCCGGGAAAACTTGGCGCCAGACTCCTGGGGCACCCCGCGCTCGCCTGGGCACCCCGGGAACACGGGGCCCGGGAAGGGGCTGGCCTCCACTTTGGGGCCGCATCTTGCTGGGCTCGGGTCCCCCGCCCGTCCCCCCAGCTTGCCTGGGCTTGGAGGAGGGAAAGAAGCGGGTAGATTCTTCTTGATGAAAAAAAATCTGGGCAGTGGCTCCCGGGCTCTCCCTCCCCCTCTCGTCCTCCCCATCCTTCCCAGCAGATTCTGTCCGAGGAATCCGCTCCCCCTCCCGGAATCTCCGCGGCAGGAACGCTGCCCGGGAGGGGGAGGGCGGGCGGAGAGGCCGAGGAATCTTCGACGTGTCACTTTCAGAGGCTGTAGATTTCCATATGGTGGAGGGAGGAGGGCGGGCGTGCGAAGTGGGGCTGGAAGTTGGGGCCGCCTCTCCGCGCCGGGCGGGGGCGGGCCGGGACCTCGCACCCCGGGATGCTCGCGGGGAGGGTCCGGGCCCGCAGCCCCGGGAGCCGTGCTGGCCCCCTGCCCCCGGCCGGGCCTCTCCAGGACACTCCCCGCCTCGCCGCTGGCCACCTCCGTGCGCGCCACGTCCTCCCTCTCCGTCCTGCCCCCCGGGCTCCCCCCCCCCGGGCTGGGGGCGGTAACCGGCGGCCCCGGCCGGACTCGGCGAGCCCAGCGGCTGGAAGATCGGGCGGGGGAGCGGGGCGCGGCGGGAAGGAGCGGGCGACCCGGTGTGTGGGCCAGCGGAGCTCCGGTCAGTCGGTCACCCCGAGGGGCGCCCGGGCCGGGGGTGGGGCGGGCGGCGGAATCCGCTCCCGGAGGCGGCCGGGAGGGGCCGCGCGTACCGTCTGGTGCCCGCGGCGGGGCGGGGGCCGGCCGGCGTGGGAAGGCCCTGTCACCCTGGGAGGAAAGTGGGGCCTCGGGCTGTGCCCGCGAACTTTCCCAAAGGTCCGGGTCCGGGCGCCCCGTGGGAGCCCAAGCACCAGGGCCCGGTGTCCCGGGAGACGGGGCTGGGCCGCCTGGCGGCGCCGTTGGCGGGGAGGCTTCCAGGAGTGCGCGATTGGAGTTGGAGCTTTTCGAATCCCAGCTCCCACCCTGCCATTCCAGACGAAGGGAAGCAGTGACATATTATCCAGACATTGCCGTTTGCTGACTTCCTTAAAAGTTACAACTCTTTATTTTCTCTTCAGCCTAGCATTTCCTTGAAAAAAAAAAAAAGGAATTTGGCCGCGATGGGCCGACGCTGAGGCCCCAAATCCACACGTTTATCTCTCCATCCCTGTCGGTTTCTAGTCTCCCTCCCCTTCTCACACCCAGGCTTAATCATATTTTGGAACGGGAGAGATCTTTTGTTGGGTGGGCACCCTTTGATTTGCTTGTCCGTTTATTTTTTAATGTGCGGCTAATTTGATTTGAATTTCCTCCAGTTTCCAGGCCCTGCTAGGGAAAACTAAGGGAGAGGAATAAGACACATTTTTTTTTTTTTGAAAAGTGGAGAGAGGTGGGGCATTGGGAAAGGGGAGGCACGGCGGTTGTGGGCAAAGAGTCAGAGGGAGCAGACAGACCCGGAAGAAAAGGAATCTGCTCTGGAATAACACTTTTTTTTTTTTTTGGAGGCTGCAGGCCTTGGGCAAAAATGCACCGCTCTGTTCTGATCTCCACTGTCTGAGTTGCTCTTCCACTCTTCAAATTAAAGCTGTGACCCTGGGGTCCTGAACAGGCTGGGGAAGAGGCCTATACCCCAAGGCAGCCAGTCGCCCTGGTTTTGTGCCTTGTGTGGGGGCCCTTGGTTCCCCCTCATTGGAGGCAGGCTTTGTAGACCTAGCGTTCAGTCAATTTCCTGGTTCCCAGGGAGCAGCTGTTAACCAGAGTAAAGTCTTTGGGCATGTTTCTGACCCTGCAAGGAGATCTCACCCATGAAGGTGTAATTCTCACTTTGTTTAGACACTCGAGGGTCACCCACAAACTGGGTAAGAATGAGGCATAGCTGGTTAAAAAAAAATCATTAAAAAGTTCTGTTTAAACTCATGTGCTTTTAAAGTGTTCTGGTTTAAATACTAAGAGAAAAACTTATCTGTAAGGATAGTGTTCATTTAAAAGAGATGTGAAAAGTGCAAGATACCATCATGGAATAGGGGTTGTAGTTTCTAATTACAGTATATACAATTTCAGAAGGATATTCCCGTAACCTTTTAAGACAGACTTTATAAATAGCCCGCATCAGACTGTGGACTGTTGGAGAGCCAGTATTGTGGGGTTTTTGGAAGAATGCTTGGGATTGGCTAGGAGGCTATAGGAGCCTAGGTAGTAATTTATTCAGTAAGAGATTGTGCCCCTTTTGCTTAACACTTCATTTAACATGGTAGGATTTGATAGTGTCCTTAGACGTTAGCCAGAAGAACTTCTTAAACTTTTCAGTGTAGGAGAATGAGGCTCAGGGGGGAAAGTGACTTGTCCAGCGTTGCTATCATTGGCTAAAGTCTAATATATGATTGTATTAATAACTACTCTTTCTTGAATTATCTAATGTGTACTAAGCCCTATATACTGTGAGTTTTTATATATTATCTCATTAAAATTGTAATAACAGTCTTTAAATTTATGTGATGTTATCGACATTTTACAGACAAGGATGTTGAGGTTCACAGGAATTAAACTAACTTGTGTAAGATCACTTTGCTACCCACAGGGTTTTCTTTGACGGCAGAAATGGCTCCTTAGCTCTGCTGTCCAGTACGGTAGCCACAAGGCACGTTAGCTCTTGTGCGTTTGAAATGTGGCTAGTGCAACTGAGGAAGTCCATCTTACATTTTATTTACCTTTTTAAAAAAATTGTATTTACTTTTAATTATTTTAAACTGCTACTGTGGCTAGTGGTTACCGTATTGGAAATCACAATGTAGAACTTTCTGACTCCCAAATATGTTCACTTTTAACTGGATCGTATTGCTTTTTAGATCTAGTTCAGTGTTCTTTCTTCACCAGAAGATGCTTAGATTCAGCCTTCCAGTGGAATTAAGTGCGGATTTAGCTATAGCTCAGTTTTGCTTTTATACCTTGAGTGGATAAAATAAACACATTTTTTTTTTTAATGCTAAAATAACATAGTTTAAATTGATGGACAAAAATGTAAATGACATTTTCTTGTTTGGTTGAAATAATCTTTTATAGGAACTGCTGAAAAGGCAGAGCTTGTTGGTTATTTTAGTGTAATAAAGGAGTGTAAATAGGAGGCAATATGAAAAATCACTGACGGGGGGGGGGTTAAAAAAAAATGACTTGCTAATAACTGTGTTTACCTAGTCACTGGGTGATTCTTTCCATATGACTTCGTGTCAGGTAAATAAAAATGTGAAACCATCATTCACTTTTCCTTATGTAGTTGCAGAATTAATCTGAAGAATTAAAATCATTGCTTTACTACCAAAGAATAAATTCAAATATAAAACACTATATTTCATCTATGAATTAGGAAGAATATATTTAAGAGGAAACAAACAGCCAGGAATACTCTTGGTGGCAAATGGTCAAGTAGTTTTCTGATTAGTGAGTCCAATTTATCTTTGTTGTGTTTTAGAATTCATCTGATAGAAGGAGTTCAACAACTTTCTTGATTTTGTATGAAATAGTGAAAATTCCAGCTCCTGTTAAAGTAAGCATTTATCTGGATTCTATCTATAAATGTCCAGTAACTGAATACTTTTTGGAGGGGGGGGGAGCATACTACTTTCAGGAAAAGACAAATGATAAAGTAATCTTATTAGGATTTTTAAAGAAGTAACTTCCAGGTTCAGTATAAATATATCTGAATCTCTTGTGTCTTTCATAGTTATTGTACTTCCCAGGATTAATTGCAGTTCATGATCCTGGTACTAGAGCATTATTTGATCCTGAAAGACCTACACTTGTAAATCAGCTTTAAATTGATCTGTATTATTTTAGTGTTAACATGAATTGCATGGCCTCCAGCTCTTTCAAACTTGTAAATTCAATTACAGGTGAGTCATTAGTTAATGACACTGTTGAGATAGCTGAAACACCCTTTTCATACCCATTCCTGACCCTTGGGAGCATAGTTATTTTCAAGGAACCAGGTTATAAATAGGATTATAGTGTTCTCTCGTGAGTGTGACCAACATAGGAAACACCATTTAACTCATGATACATGGTTCCATTTGTCGAACGTCAAGGCGTTTAATACAAGTAAGAGACTTACTAAAATCTTTTAAAAGACAAAAGATGTTGAAAGATGGGCAAATAATGGGCAAAGATTAGAAATCTTAAATGTCTGGTGAGGGCTGCCTCTGAGCATCAGTTTGAAATCAGAGTATCTACTCTGCCAAGGACTTACTTTACTTTTTAACTGTGTATTTTTTTATAAACTTCTGAACGTCTCTCAGTTTGGGTTTCCTGATTTTATTATAAAGAGAAAACATCTCATCCATACCTTTTTTTTTTTTCAAATGGTTGTCCAAGGGATTAATGAGTCAGTGTATTGGAAAGTGTTTGGTAAAGCCTTATGCAAACTCCATTGTCTGTTATATTCCAAAGTTTAAAATAGCTGTTCTGTTACATTACTTAGCACATTTTTAGGGACCTCCAAATTGCACGTGGACAGTTTGAAAGATAATTTATTTTCCCCTTTTTGATGAGTAAATAAAGCTTAAAGCTCTAGGTTGCGGTGTTCATTTTCTCTCTCTTCTGATAGAATAGTTGATTTGTGACCTCTCAAAAATTGTACTGTACGTAGGTCATCCCAGCTCCATGTTTTGGGGAAGTTTTTCCTTAGATGTAGCTTATAGCTGGCTAGCATTGCTGACGTGGACACGACAGTCTGCTTGATTTGGGGTTTTTCTTGAGATCAAGGGAGAAAGGGCAGTCTTTTAGAGGAACTTTCAATACTGAATGATAGAGGCAGAAGGCTTTAGTCATTGTATATTATCTTAGTAAGCCTATTATTTGAGCTTTCAGTAATTACAGCCAAGAATGGGGGGAAAAGAATATTTTCAGGTAGAGGTAGCTTTGCAGCTTACCTATGTTTCCATTTTAGAAATCATAATTGCCATTTCTTCACATTAACGAGAGTTTATGTGTCCATTAAATGAGAGTTTTTTGTGGTAAGATTTTCAAGCAAACCTTAATTCTCATTGTATGGCTGTTGGGAATACACTTAAGTGCTTGAGGAGAAACTTTATTCTTTAGTTTACTTAGAACGCCTTTGAATATAGGAAAATATTCATAGGTGTGTATATATATACTTTTTTGCCTTAAAATATAAAGTATGGTGGGGCCCCTGGGTGGCGCAGTCGGTTAAGCATCTGACTCTTGGTTTCAGCTCAGGTCAAGATCTCAAGAGTCTTGAGATGGAGCCCCACACATGGGGCTCTGTGCTCAGCGAGGAGTCTGCTAAAGTTTTTCTTTCCCTCTCCCTCCGTCCCTTCCTGCACTCTCGCGTGCTTTCTCTCTCTTTAAAATAAATAAATAAATCATTAAAAAATATAAAGTATGGTATGGTGTTATGTGCTTCAAAAGGCGGAAAATACTTGAATCGTTGTGGTTAGACAGAGGCAGGTCTCTGTAGAAGTCAAGCACAGGCTCACTGGGAGGATGACCTGATGGTAGTTGGCGCTTAGGAGAGGCTAGTCCCTAGTCATGAGCTTATCTGGAGGGGAGTTGTTTATGGTGCAGTTTAACTGTTTAGGATCAGTCCTTGGGGACCAAAAATATGGGGGGGTTGGGCAAGGGGATAGAGGGACGGGAAGTTTTTTAAGCCGCCAAATGTAAATCAGGTAAGGTAGGGAGATCCAGTGGTTAGCCATCTACAAGTGGGCGTATTTCTCATTTTGAAAGTGGATCCATCTTTGAATCTTTCTCTTTTTTGCCCCTAGTTGAGGTATGCAAGTTTAGCATTCTGGTAACTCCGGGATTGTAATTTTCAATGCCCTTGGCGGTACTCACTATTGTTTCAGGCATTGGCTCCTGAGGTTTTGTTTCTTTGATATCTTGACAACTGCTTGTCAGTTTTAAATAACAAGAGGGAGAAGATTTTAGTGAGATGGTATTTAATTTTATTTCATTCACTTGTTTATTGCCCCGGAAAGCATTTATTGAGTTCTACACTAGATTCTTCGTTAATGGAGTATTCTACTCTATTCAGACTTTTTTGGGGCAAATGCAAAGCATTTTTTATTAACTTACAGGGCTATTTTCCTCATGTTTTTGGAATGTTGTGTAGAGAACGGTGTCTGCCACCAAACTCTTAGGGCAGGGTGGTGGCAACTTCAATTCTTTAATCCTTTCTGAAATTTGAGAAATGTTAAAATTGGAGCACTTACAGGCTATGTTTAAAACTTAATTTATATTCGAATCGAAGGCTTCTGATACATCCCGTTTTGACTCTGGAAGATGAAGATTTTTATAAAGGCAACGAATCAGAAAAGTTTCCTTAAACTAAGTATAATACCAACTCATGGTCTTCCATTATGAAAAGCTTTCTGTTGAAATAACTGTCTAGAAAATTGTCTTTATACTTGAGCAAATGTGGTAAATTTGAGAGGTAATTGAAGACTCTAAAATCCCAGGAAATGGCATGATTTAATTTATTCTTAAGGGACTCAGCTTCTCCACAACTGGTGAAAGAGGGGTCTCTATTAAAAATAACTCCATTGTTCTTGATGTAACTAATTAGGAATTTGCAATTATCCAGGCAAGTCTAGGATAAAGTTTGGTTTCCTATTCTATATGAAAAGGTTTTCCTGTAACAGCAGTTTAAATAGATCATAAGAGGGAATATATTTTCCAAATTAGGAGAACAAACTACTTTTAAGCACTTTGGAAAAATCATTTTATTAAAAGCAGTGTAAAACTGCAATAGGGGTTGAAGCTAGTTCTACTGGGGGGCGTTTCATAGAATGCAGGAGCCCTTGGACATTGTTGATTTACTCAATGCTGTCCCATGCTAGGAACAGTTTACTAGCAAAAGTTAGAACTCTATTTTTGTATCCAGAGTAAATCACAACAACAAACAAGTATCTATCACACCCTACCCCCACCAATAGACTCCAACTATGCCTGTTTATTTGTTTTGGAGTTTTTCTGTTGACATTTGCTTCGCTACTTGTTAATTTCTTTTATCACCTGTAAGCACTTGATGGCAGATTTCGGTGAGAGCAGGTGTTAAAGGTTTAAGAACATCATTATTACTTTCAGTTGCCCATCTCCCCTGCCTCCGCTGTTTGGGCAAACTTGTGGAAAGCCGTGAGTAGTAGTTAAACAAGCCCATTACGCACCCTCCTCTGCTTTTACTAAAGCAGGACCTTCCCGGGCAGCTGAATGAACTGAGCGGTAAGAACAGTAAATTTCTTTAAAATTATTCGTATATTTACATGCAATTACTCAGACAATGAAGTTTTCTAGCATATGACTTTTTAGGGGTCAGATTGACCAGTTTTTACAGTGTAAGTTGTATGTGTGGGATACTTAATACATTTTTAGGATATTATGCTTCATTTTCTATTTTGAAGTGTTTTTTTTTTTTTTCTTAAACTGTATCTTCCATTGTTTAAGTTGTTTAGGGGGAAAATACTGTCTTTAGATATTGCTGTTTTCTGGTTTTTCTTTTGTGGTTTTTCTTAAGAAAAATTATTCCAATTTAGAGTAATAGAGGTAAACATTATTTTGGATTAGTGAATCAGAAAAGACTTAAAAGTACATTGACTCGGAACCCTACTATATTTGCTGTTGAGAACGAAAAAGGTAGAGCTGCTGGAAAAAAGTTTTGTGGTTTCTCTAAAAATTAAATACAGAATTACCTAGCAACTACATTCTTAGGTATGTACCCCAAATAACTGAAAGCAGTGACTCCAACAGATACTTGTACACCAGTGTTTATGGCAGCAGTATTTATAATATCAGAAAGGTGGAAACAACCCAAGTGTCCATTCACAGATGAATGGGTAAAGTGTGGTATATACTTACAATGGAATATTATTCAGCCATTAAAAAGGATTGGGATTCCTACACATGCTACAACATGGATGAACCTTGGAAACATTATGCTGCGTGAAGTAAGGCAGACACAAAAGGACAAATGCTGTGTGTTTCCACTTACATGAGGTACTTAGAAGAGGTAAATTCATAGTCACAAAGTAGAATAGAGATTACCAGGGCTAGGGGGAAGGGGATTAGGAGTTACCGTTTAATGGGTATAGAGATTCTGTTGGGGATAATGAAGTTTTGGAAATGATTCACGGTGATGGTTGCACAACATTGTGAATGTACTTAATGCCACTGAATTGTATGCTTAAAAATGGTCAAAATGATAAATGTTTTGTTATGTATATTTTACCATAATAAAAAACAAGAAAAAGTATTGAAGGAGATTTATTCCACACCATCGCAGTTTGTCTCTATTTGCTCCGCCTTGGTCTACCTCCTTGGTGGTATGTAGGTTTTTTTTTTTCTTTTATTCTTTCCTCCTCCTATTGCATTCTAAAGGGAGATTCCCGTAGGCCATTTTTAGAGATCAGAGTGTCCTCATTTTATTAACTGACTGAATTTAAGAGACTGTTTAAAAGTAGTAGATCTCTGGAGGGGAAAAAAAAGACCTTTTAATATTTAGATGAACCCGGTAGTTTATTAATATCCACAGACTATGTAGGCACGGAAAGGTACTCTGTCCTTTTACTGTGAGTCATCTAAAAACCAGGGATGTACAATTAGACTTGTCATATTTTCTATTCCATTTGGTCATCTTCAGTACTTTAGGAAAAAGTTTCATTTCCACTCAGAAACGTTCTTAGTCATCTCAGTTAGTACTAATGTTGGAAGTGTTTAGGTGCTAACATTCTTTAGTTCCTTAGACTAAACCCTGTTGGAAGGGATAGAGTGAAAGAAAGCATGTAGTATTCTGTTTTATTCATTATGAACTTGTCCCTAGCAGCTAATAATTTTGTGGTAGTTATTGCACCCTGAATGTTGGTGGTTTGTTTTTTGTTTTTTGCTTCTGAGATATTGGTGTTGAGTTTGGGTAGGTCACTTGTAAAAAGATGGCGGGATTCCCATTAAGTGATTAAGTATAAAACTTAAACATCAGATATAAATACATGTTAGGAATACTAGAAATATCATAAAAATTCAAGTGGAAAGATTTAAGTTCATATACAAATAGGTTATAGGGAAAATTACATTGCTTTAATTATATATGTATGTAATTAATTAAAAAAAAGCATTTGTCGTCCATAACAGTTCTTTAATTCCTGAACTCCTGGAAAACAGTATGAAGTTGCAAGGGTATATGATGGTAGTGAGTGTGTACTCTGCTCTCTCTATGGGTATGCTGTATTTTCTTTGTTGTGTATGTAAATAGTATTCATGCCATAGCAGGCCATTTTTGTGGTCTAATTACTCCACAGGCACTCTCATTACCAACTGATATCAAAAGGCACTGAGAGCCATGATCTCTTTATATGTAGTAGAGACATGAAGAATTATAACATGTTTGCAGAGTGCTCTTTATTGATTTTGGCCTACTCAAAAGAAAAGAATGTCCTATCCATTTTGCATATCCTCATTATGTTCCAGAGCCTCCTTTTAGGTCATTTGTAATTTTCTTTAAATTCTTCTAGCACTTTATCTGTACTTTTGAGAATGCTTGTCCTTTTCAGTGTTGTCCAGTTGTCTCCTTGCTCCCCTAACTTGAATGTAAGGATGATAACTGATTTAGGGTCTTTCATGGTGAGTGCATAGTAAATGTCCCTTGGATGGTTGAATGGATGGATTCCCAGGTTGAATGTGCCATTTACACTTCGTGCGGTGCCTCTCCTCAGGTGCTCTGTCAGTATTTCTTCTACTGAAGTTGACCTCTTAGAAGCATGGGCCATGTTGTGGACATTTTTGTGTTTCCAACAGTGTTCATGAGGTTTTTTTTTTTTTTCCCCTCATAGTGGGGATCTAATAAATATTTAAAGTAAAACAAAGGCATGAGTCACCTTCAGTGCAAGTCTGGCTTTGCATTTATTACTATTTTAAAGAAATGAAAGGGGCGCTTGGCTAGCTCAGCCAGTAGAGCATGCAACTCTTAATTTTGGGTTCGTGAGTTTAAGCCCCATGCTGGGTGGAGAGTTTACTTAAAAAAGAAAAAAAAATAAAGAAATGAAGGTTTTCCAGAGAATAAATGGGCTTTTTCATTTCTCTGTTAGGTTGCTCATTGATTTTGAAAATTTTAACAAATAGCTTCTATTTGTATTCCCTAAAAATGTGGTCCTTGATTATATATATTTTGCATATCCATTGGACTCAGTTTGGGAATTACGGCAATTATTTTATGAAAAAGGTAATTTTTTAGAGATTTGTGGTAGTTTAAAATAATCCTTTTATAGGGAAATTCTAGAAGGGTGATATGAAGGGATGGAAATAAACCAAAATGTGCCTTGCTGAGGTGTTGGGGGCCCAGCTGAGATAGTTGATTCTGCTAGACTAGTGGCCAAAGTGTAAAACCTTAGTAAAACTAAGCCATGGAGAACGGGTCAAAGAGCACATCATAGAAACCTGAGGAGAGTGACCTCAGCTATTTGAAGGTAAGGAGCTTTACCTTATTCAGAAGGTGGAGTTAAAGTATGCTGGAGAAGAGCAGAATCTTTTTATTTTTTTTTTTAAAGATTTTATTTATTTGACAGAGGGAGGACAAGCAGAGGGAGAGAGAGAAGCAGGCTCCCTGCTGAGCAAGGAGCCCAATGTGGGACTTGATCCCAGGACTCTGGGATCATGACCCAGGCCAAAGGCAGCCGCTTAACCGACTGAGCCACCCAAGCGTCCCAAGAGCAGAATCTCTTGGAGCATTATAGTGTGAGTGGAGCGGAGGGTGCAAGGGGCTCTTATTCATTATGTCTGGGGTGGCACTTGGGAGTCGTTATTTTATAAAGTGTTTCAGGTGAATGATATGATCCAGGCAAGTTTGGGAAATTGACCTTGACCAATGGCTGGAGAGAAGTTGTGGAAGGAGTCGTTAGGAGACCAGAGGGACTCCTGTTAGGAATTAGGGTAGAACTGAAAAGGGTTTGGAATTAAAATGATTTTATCATCATATTCTTTGGGGCAAAATGATAACCAGCTCTTGGCAGTTTTATATAGAAACGAGTGTAGGACACTTGTCATTTGTGCACTAAACTTACAAACATTCTGACCACAAGTCAGATGTAAAACATAGTAATAGTGACCAGTAATTGTCAAGCACCTACCATGCACCAGCCATATTCATAAACGTAATCCTGGAAGGTAGATGTTGTTTTCTGTTTTCCTGTGTGTTTCCAGTATGTGCAGCAGGAACTGGTCCATACCAGGTGCCCTATAAATGTTAAGTGAATCGAAGATTAGAAAGGCATAGAAGGTTGGAAATATCGCCTAGACTGATTACAGACCTTTTTTCAGCTGCATCACCCTGCTTCTCAGTAGTTCCCATGAAATACCTTATTTGTATCTCCAGACTTGTCTATTTGTATTCCCAGGTAGCTAGCTAGCTGGATTCTAAGGCTAAGTATTAGCTGAAGGCCTTCCATGTGCTCAACCCGTCTATTGCCCAGAAACCTAAAATTTGTTTTTAAAACAATAATAAGGGGTGCCTGGGTGGCTCAGTTGGTTAAGCATCTGCTTAGGACTCAGGTCATGATTTTGGGGTCCTGGGATCAAGCCCCACGTGGGCTCTTTGCTCAGTAGGGAGCCCGCTTCTCTCTTCCCCCCCGCTTCTCTCTTCTCCCCGCTGTGTGCACTCGCTCGCTCACTCTCTCAAATAAATAAAATCTTAAAAAGAAAAATAATATTCTGGACATTTCCCAAGAGATTTTCCTAGATTGTTTTCTGTAATAGCAACTTAATCTTGGGATGAGAGAAAAACCAGAAAATAAAAGTATACTTTGTAAAAAGTAATATATAAGAAACTCAATATAGTGAATGGAAAAAATCTAGAGCAGTCGCTTAGGAAATGGTAGTGAAGTTTTTACCTTATTCAGACATTTGAAAAACTCCCAAGAGGTTTTTCACTGAGTGGTACTACAATTTTGTTCATCTTACATCCGTCTCCTCGAAGCCTTTCATTTAACTTAATTTATACAGAGCAAGATCCTGTGCTTATAATTTGCACCTGGAAAAGCAGAGCCTGCTACTCCTAATACTAACCCTTTTTCTCCTTTTAAGGCTAATAGTTTCTGGTGTTTGGTTGTCCCAGAGGCAACCACAGAGATGGGACCAGCACAGAAGTGACTAGAGGGAGCCTCGTCTCTGAGCTCAAAGCAGCAGCTCCTGTGGTTAATGAAAGGTGACCTCAGGATTCAGAGGAGCCCTGTTGCTTTCCCAGACGGCCCAGGCTAAACCTGGGGAGCTGGCAACCCTAAATGCTTCCTTTGTTAGAAATCATTTAGTTCTCTACTCCATCTTTAGAAAGTGAGTTCACTGAGGTGAGTTAAGGACAAGGCTCTGAAGTGGGGCCCGACTTGCTTTCGTTCCCTGCGTGGGGGTGGGTGGACTCAGACTAATGAAGATGCCGCCCTCAGGCTGTCTTACCTCACCAGTTCCTGCTGCTTCCCGGAAATGCCCTTCTGGGCGCAGAAGGAGCTTTGCACCACTCTGGGGATTGTGTTCCCACAGAACGGGGAGGGCTGTTAGGACCTCCTTTCCTTCTTTCTCTTCTGCGCAGGAGGAAGGCTGTAAATGGGGAAACGTGTGGAGAAGTGCTGCTCCGAGCTGGGCTGCCTGAGCGTCCTTCTCTTCGGGAAGCTGGGGGCTGGGACGCCTCAGCTTGCTCCGACCTTTCAAGGCTTGCTGGTGGCAGGTCTGCAGATGCAGATTACCCTGGCGATCACTCACAAGAGTCTGGGACACCTGGGTGGCTCAGTGGGTTAAGCGGCTGCCTTTGGCTCAGATCCTGATCCCAGGGTCCTGGTATCGAGCCCCATGTGGGGCTCCTTGCTCAGCGGGGAGCCTGCTTCCCCCTCTGCCTGCCACTCCCCCTGCTTGTGTGCTCCCTCTCTGACAAATAAATAAGTAAAATCTTTAAAAAAAATAAAATAAAATCTGTTGTATCCCTTAAGATGTAAAGAAACAGTTTCAAGCGTCTATTAAAAAAGGAATGTGTTAGTTTTAGGATTCGGGCATTTTCTTTGCTTGTTTTTATTTTAAACTGCTCGGACCCCTTTCTGTCTAACCCTTACACGCTTTGACCACCATCACCCGAAGGTGGAAATTTACTTAATTTTGGGTAAGGGATACTACAACTTGCCCATGTATGTAGACTCATGTTGAGACTGAACCTGCCCATGTATGTAGACTCATGTTCAAAGAAATTATACAGTCAGTAGTTTTGAGCCTCTTAGAAAGGAAGTAAGTTTAATTGTTAAAATGCTATTTTTCTTTTTTTTTTTTTTTTTTTAGGGAGAGGTATGGGGGAGAGAGGAAACGGATAGCAACTTTTAAGGCTTATATTTTATTTCAGGCTTTAATTAGCAGCAGATATCTTAATTTACCATAAAATTTCTTCATTAATGAAGAAACACAGTTATTCCAGGTCTACTTGCTTTTGCCATATTTTAATCCCCCTTTGTGATTACTGAGCCATAGCTTTAACTGGATCTTAATGATGCCTGTAAGAATCTGAAGAATTTTAAAACCTAGCTTTTTAGTAGACTTGGCCATTTGCTTGTTATATTAAATTTAAACATGGAGACTGTCACTTCCTATTTATGTTTCACTTTCTGATTTTCTTCAATTAGTTCAGTGTTCTCAGGAGTTTGCTCAAACCTATCAGGGCATAGTAGTTGGTTCAAAAGTGAAAGAATTAAGGATTCAAATAAATTTCTCTACTAGATTACCTTAGCTTTATTTCATTTGGAGTAATTTTGGGTCCCAAGTGTTTGCCATTAACTTGCTAGTTTTGCAAGTTTTCCTTCTTTGCTCTTTGTGAGGAGCAGAGATTGTAGCCTGAAGAGAGGAGGCCAGGGTTTGGGAAGGATGTAGCACCAACAAAGGTGAGCGAGTTTGTTCCTCTTATATTTCATGTGGGATGGCAAGTTTTCCAAATTCTAGTTTCCACTGAGTCATCCATGAGTTCAGTAGAGGGACAGTTCTAGTCTGCTGTCAGATGTTCTGCTTGGCAGATGAACGGAGAACCTTTTTTTAAAGTGTTTTTAACACAGATTGCTGTGTTCATGTATCTTCAGTAAGTTTCAAGAAATAACTTTCATAACGTTTTTCATGAAAAAGTATAGAATGATTTTCTAGAAAGTTTGATTGTAAGGTAAGGTAGATTAAAAGGAAACCTCTTTTAAAAGAAATCCTTGGGAATTCATCAGCCGCTGTCTATAAAAGCAGATTGTCCATATGATTTTTATATTAGGAGGGCATGGGAAACTATGGGTTTAACTTGGAATTAATATTTTTGGTAATAACCGTCGTAATGTAGTGGAATGACTGAACCCATGTGCTCTGGAGAAGAAGACCTAAGTTTGAGACCGCACTGTGTAGATTTCTAAGTCTGACTTTGGTTAAGTCACTCAGTTGCAGTGGCTTTTTAAACAGGAATTTTTAGGACTCTCTGGCTTGGCACAGAGCTTTGAACAAGGGCTTAGCAAGTGATAGCTGCTATTTTATTATTTTACTTACTGACTACAGACCAATGTAACTGTTGAACATACTTCTTAACAGGATGATCGTTATGTAAAAAAAAGTTCCCAATTATTTTAAGTGTATATGACTATTAGCCATCGTTTTTCTCTTGGCCTTGCCACTGATTCCTTGAATATCCTTGTGTGAGGGATAGCTTTGCCACTCCTCTCTAAAGCCGTACTTGGAGCTCCTTTGCCTTAGTGACATAGTATGGGCAGAAAATGAAATAATATATAAAAAGAAGCCTGTCTGAATGCCAAGCAGTACTAATTATTACAAGTGCTACTTCTACCAGTATTTTTCTTCCTTCCTGCCCCCTCAAAGAGAGGTTGTCCCTTTTTAAGTAGATATAGGACAGCTCTGCTTCCTCTCCTAAAGTCTAGGATCAAAGGAGAGTTGTAATAAAGGAGAGTCCCTCCCTCCCATTCCCTCTCGCTTTTCTTGTGGGTGTTGTTCTAACCGTTTTTAAGAGAGAAGATCAGGCCTTGACATCAGTGGGTGAAACCGTGGGGCTCCCAGGACCTGCCTTTCATCTCTGGGTCACCACTTCAGACGGTGTGCCTCATTTCTGTGATGGCATAAAGCCACCACTGCTGGGGAACCG
The DNA here is from genome assembly GCF_004348235.1 of Phoca vitulina. Taxonomy (NCBI): domain Eukaryota; kingdom Metazoa; phylum Chordata; class Mammalia; order Carnivora; family Phocidae; genus Phoca; species Phoca vitulina. The sequence goes on along the minus strand of NW_022589711.1, from coordinate 69,593,485 downwards.
TGCACTGCAGGTTAAGATCTTGAAGTATTTCTGGAAATCTTAGCCACCTTAGCATGGTTGGGATGCTCATTTCTTTAGAATGACACGGAGTGTTTGGCAGAGGTGTCAGTGAATACAATAGTTTTCTCTGCTTTGGCAGTTCCTAAACCTCACCAACTTCTTAAAAATTGGAAGTCTAGGTCCAAAAAAGTAAGAGAAGAAAACAAAACCGAGTTTTAGCGGATTGTTTACTGGCAGGGTTTTTCTAGACATAAACACAGTTGAATGGAAAGGATAATAGGGATTGGAGCCGGTCTTGCTCCATGAGAGTGAATGAACCAGTGTTAGACTTTAACATTGGAGAAGAAAATAACCTTCACGTTCATTAGAAAAACAAAAACAAAATCCAGGCCGTCGGTACAGGCCGTCAGTATAGGCTAACGGGTGAAAATTAAAGGTCAGTTTCTTCACTGCCCCACCTCAGTGCATGCCTCGGGCCATGTTAATAATGGCAATCCTATTATTTTCTTAGAGTAGGCAGGAAATGCTGTCTACACCCATTAGATTTGTTTGAATGGCCCCTGGCTGGAAATGAAGAAAATTAAATTTTCTAACTTGCAGGGAGGAAAAAAAAAACATCCTACAGTGCAGCATAGAAGTTGACTGTTGGGCTGGGAGAAGAACAATGTCATTAAAAACAACAACAACAACAACAACAAAAAACAAACCACCTTGCTATTCTTAATCTCTATTGTAGGGACATTTGGCCCTTATTCACATGGAAATCATGAATGGATTTCTGCAAGTTAGGTGTGTAGAAAACCTTTCTTGAGTATTGTCAGAACCGGTACAGTTCTAGACTTCATACTGCAGCTTGCGGACTGCCCAGTTTCTCCTGTCCCCCACCGGCTGTTGGAAATTTGCTTGAAGGAGGGCTTTGTCACAGCTTTTTTTTTTTCCAGAAGATGGGTTTGCTTTTCACTGGCAACATTCATGTTGAGGACAGTCTGTTTATTCATTAAGGCAATCAGTTACTTGGTGGTCTTAATAACAAGAAGAGAAAGTTGGTATTAGTTAACGTTACAGAGAAAATACGTGAGCCTGTCCCCGCATCTCCTAATCGTACTGCCTTTCAGAGTTACACCTCCTAATCTCACAGCTCACTTGCTTTCCACTCCTTCTTTTGTGTCTTTGTTTTGATGATCTTTTAAAAGATGATTTTTTTTTTTTTTTAAGCAAGTTGATACCCCTCCTGTATCTTTTTTTGAACAAGGTAAAAGATCTTTATTGCTATTTTGATGTTTGCTTTATTGGGATGTTCTGTTACAGATTCTCAGTGGGTATATAATTCATTCTTCTAAGACATTCAAAAGCTGTTGGATTTTCCCAGAAATATGTGATGAAAAGAGGATCTTAAGTTGAAGGGACTTGCTTAAAAATCACAGGAGTAGCCAGTGCTAGAAGAAGCAGATGTTTCAGTCTTTATGTCTAGAGGTAAAAGAAGTCATTCTATTTTAATGGATCTGTAGGTCATGTAGAACAGAACATCTTGTGTTCCGTAGCTGAAGCACCATAACTTAAGGTCGTCGTATTTGTTATATTGACTGTGTACCTAGAGCTTTTTCTTTGCTTCCTAAGATGATCTGTTAGAAAGGAATTTGTAACATCTTTATAGGAAGAGAACAGTGAACCAAGGGAGCGTTTGTGAATGTTGCCCTTTCTCTTCGTCTTAATTCCTAAAACCTTTTAGCAGTTTGCCTACAGTGGTAACCGTTTTGCTCCTAATAGCTTGCTTCTGGTTGTCACCAACCATGACATACTACTTTTTCATGACGTTTATTTTCCTCATTCATTTGTCACTATAATTATGTACAAGAATAAACAAATCTTTCCTAGTAATTGTAGTGTATATAGCTTATCTGTGTATTTTGTAAATTACATTTTAACAGTAGCACATGACCTAGAACATATCTTGGGGACATTTTTTAAATCCATATTTGTATTTCATTTGTAAAAGAAATATAGCTTTCTGTTAGCCTTTTCCATAATAAGGGTCTCAGGAACCATAGACTCCCCCCGTGTTGTTGTTGTTGTGTTTTGTTTTTTTTTTTTTGACAACTCTGAGATTAGTTCTCCTCAGGGCTCCTGACACTAATTGCACGCTATGGCATGGGGAATTTGAAACTTACATATAAAACTAGTTTAAGGGCTTTGAGAAATTTCACCTGATATTCAGAGAGTGGGAGTCAAATGTTTTGATCTGAAAAATTGTTTTCATGATTAGGAATTTAGGTTTGAAATGGTTGTATTCTATTTGGATTATGTATTATTTATGGATTATTAACCGACTAGCTGGAATTTGTTATAGATTGTCTAACCTATTTATTTGAAATACATCTGGTGTATTTAAGTTTGGCAAGAAATCAGGGCAAAGATACAAGTTAGGCGTTATTGTTTATTTTCCTTAATCAGTAAGGCAGTTTGTGTTTTGCCATGGAAAAGTAATCATTGGAAACATTACACCTGATAGCCTATATAAACTTGCTTAACCTTTAGCATAACGAGATTTTTTCCAGGATACTAAATGGATGATTGCGTATAAGGATGTTTATCTATAGTTCGGTGAATTAAAACTTTTAGACAAATAGAAGCCATGTAGCGTTTCTTCCTAGCGTTGTTCTTTTGAATGATTTGGTTAGTAAGAATCTTCATTTTGAAATGTTTTAAACCAGTTGGGCATCTTTTGATCTATATCTTCCTGCCTTCAGCTTTAGGGAATACATGTTTGAATTTGCAGGAATGTGAAGATTTAACCAGGTATTCAGTTCCTGTTAGCTGAGAGAGGTCTTTGGCTTCAATTGACTATAGCTTATTAAATGTTGTTGTGTAACATTTGTTGATGTGTAACATCTTGAAGGGAGGACCCTCATAATGAACCCGTTGACACTTGATTCTCAAATGTTCTCTCTTAGGATTCTCATGACTCAATTTTGTAGTGAACCTCTGAATAAGTAAAAGTGAAAGATGGTTGGGGCACCTGGCTGGCTCAGGCAGTAGAGTGTGTTACTCTTGACCTTGGGTTATGAGTTTGTGCCCCACATGGGGTATAGAGATTACATAAAAATAAAATCTTTAAAAAAAAAGTGAAAGATAGTGGCTCTTAATTAGAATTGATAAATTCCTCTCTTAGATGTCAGTCAGTCCCATTGCTCCGGGGTAAAGGGCTGGTAGTAGTTATGTTCACAGTTGTAGGTGGTGTTCAGGTGAGAGTTAGGTGAGAGTTCGTGGTGGTAGAAGACCGAGGGTAAGGCATATTTATGAGTTGGACCCATACCCAAGCTTTCCTTGGTGTCCCCTGGGTTATGAGGCTGATACCCACTGTGGTGAGAAAAAAACCGTAGTGGCCCACATCCTGCTTTTCATTTATCCTTTAGAAGTAGAAGATTGTAGGAACTGATGGGTTGCATGAATAAGGACCTGAAGCTTAGGGAGCCTTCAGTTCAATTAGAAGTAGCGTTAGAGTAACTGTCAAGGTGTGTGGCAAGGAAAGGAGCAGGGAGACTTCTAATAACTCTTTGTGTTCTCCACTAACAAATTCCTTGAGGGCAGGGACCATGTCTTTCCTTTTTCTTTTTTAAAAAGATTTAATTTATTTGAGAGAGAGCGAGCGCGCGCGGGAGAGCAGGAGTAGGGGGAGGGGCAGAGGGACAAGCAGACTCCCCACTCAGCGGGGAGCCTGACTCAGGGCTTCATCCCAGGACCGGGAGATCATGACCTGAACCTGAACCGAAATCAAGAGTCGGCAGCTCAACCGACTGAGCCACTCAAGTGCACCCCTTTTTCTTTTTATACAGTGTCTGGCAAACAGTAAGTATTCAGTAAGTGTTTACTGAATAAATGACCTAACCACAGCAATACACTGACACTGATACTCCATGTGTTTGAACCAGGAGGAAACTTGCTTGATATTAATTTTAAAGCTGTGTTCCAATTTTAATTCTTGGAAGTATATGAGATTTTCACTTTAAAATAACTGAGGTTGGGGGCACCTGGGTGGCTCAGTCGGTTAAGCGTCTGCCTTGGGCTCAGGTCATGATCTCGGGGTCCTGGGATCAAGCCCCGCATCGGGCTCCCTGCTTAGTGGGAAGCCTGCTTCTCCCTCTGCCTCTGCCCCTGCTTGTGATCCCTCTCTCACCATCTCTCTCTCTCTGTCAAATAAATGGATAAAAATCTTTTAAAAAAATAAAATAACTGAGGTGGGGGCCGGTACCTGGGTGGCTCGGTTGGCTTAAGTGTCTGACTTCGGCTCAGGTCATGATGTCAGGGTCCTGGGATGGAAATGTGGTGGGCTCTGTGCTCAGTGGGAGTCGTCTTGTTGTCCCCCCCCCCCCCCCCCTTGCCCCCTCTCAAAAAAAAAAAAAAAAAATTTTACCAAAAAAAAAAAAAAAATCCCCAAGTTGCTTTAAAAAAAATAAAATAACTGAGGTGGGGTGCCTGGCTGGCTCAGTCAGTGGAGCATGTGACTCTTGAGATCGCGGGATTGTAGGTTTGTGCCCCATTTTGGGTGTGGAGAGGACTTTAAAATCTTTAAAAAAAATTAAATTACTGAAATGCCTGAAAATATGTGAAGATCGAAAGATTTTTGGTGTTAATAATAGTCAAGAATTATTTGTCTTGGGTTTATTTAAGCCTCAGACTAGCTTAAGCAAAAAAGTTGAATCTGTTGTACAAAAAACAAGGGCAGTGTTCCTGGACCTCCTGAGGTCATGGAACCAGTACTGGGAAGTTGCTGGGAGCCACGGTTGCTTTTCTTTCTCTTCTCTCTCTCCTTCCTTTTTGATTAGATACTTCTTCCTCCGTAGAGTCCATCCTATATGAATGGTTGATGCTTCTGAACTCGGAAAGGTTTATCAGTTTTTATTTTTTCCTTCCAAAATGGCAGAGTCTGCACATTATGTTTTAATAATGAATTGAAGGTATGGATGGTAGATATATTGTTACAGCCATTCTGAAGCAAATTCTTTTCCCAGTGTGTCATTTACAGTCTGTTTGTGGGAGGAAACTTATGCAAAGAAAGAATGACCACTATTCAACCAAACAATGATATCTATATTTTCCCGTTTTTTGTTTCTTTAAAATGAACTGCAGTCAGACATGGCCAGGTTGATTTCTTCCCTTAAATCCTCTTAGAAACTGTGCCCAGGCCATTAATTGCTTTGTTCAGTGGGCAGGAAGTGGTTATGTTTGTACAAGTTACACAATCTTGACTAAGTTGGAGCAAAGAAGTAAAGAGATCTCTGATCTTTTTTTCCCAGAATTAACTTTTCTGTTCCACAAACTTAGGCATGATGCACGAACCTGGTTACTGGGGGACACTTAGCAAAATCCTGATTTATTTTATGTATCAGCATAGCTGCCTGTTGAGGGATTCTGAGAAAAACGGTTGCCTGAGATGCTCATGCTGGTATGGAGGTTAAGTTTGTGTAGTTTTACTTCCTTCTTAACAGTTTCTGACGAATGCAGTAAAGATGTCTGAAGCTAGTGTGCTTTTGCAGGCATTACTGCGAAGAGTCAGGCCCCACTTGCTCCCCCCACTGCCCCTCGCAGGCCATTTGGAAATTTACTCTTTTTCTGTTCTGTGGTTGGCACAGTTCCCTCTCCCCACCTCTATATGCCCATGCCTGTTACCTGTCTCTAGTACCCCAATCATCTGCTACTTTTCTTCTTCCTGAAAGTGGGATTTTTCTGTCACTGTTTGATGATTCTTTGAGCATTATGATTGACATTTTGCAATTTGAGCAGAGCTGATTTTATGTATAGTATTCCTAAGTACTTTTCTCATCTGCCCATTCATTCATTCATTCATTCATCCTTCGTCATTTTGATTTCTGTTATTTCCTGAAGCCCATATATCACTGAGAGAAAATATAATCTTAATTAAGTGAATAACTTATTCGCTAATAGAGATCAGAATGAGAGGAGAATGAATGGAGAAGTGAATTTAGGTGGAATCAGAAGATATTTTCCCTCTTTTTTTTTTTAAGATTTTATTTATTTATTCATGAGAGACAGAGAGGCAGAGGGAGAAGCAGGCTCCCTGCTGAGCAAGGAGCCCATGCGGGGCTCCATCCCAGAACCTCGGGATCATGACCTGAGCCCAAGGCAGATGCTTAACCATCTGAGCCACCCAGGCGCCCCTCCCTCTTTAAAATACTAGTTATTGGTGACTCCTTTGAAGGAGAATTGTACCAGTTATTGCTGCAAAATCACATGTACTCTCTTTAGATCATTAAGGTTTCTCTTTGGAGTGATCCATTGCCATTACTTCTTTGCTTGTATCTTTTGCTCCCTTTCTTCCTTATTAAATACTTCCGAGGCAAGCCTTGATTTTTGGATGTTTTTGTTATTTTTCTTCAAATGTTCCGTAGTACGTAGCATTCTTGGTCTTGTCTTGCTTGCAGTCTATTCTTTGCACTTTACCAAATCACCTGCGTCACCCCAAAATGTCTTCAAAAAGTCCTGCTTTTCCTTATAAGTCTTCCTCCTGTTCAGAATCTTGCAGTGGTCGATGCCCTCTCCTCCTACTCCATTCCTCCCAGAAGTTTCCTTTGATGGTGGTACTTGCCTTGGAATTTCCACTTGAGCCTGTTAAACCCTTGGGGGGGGGGGTGGCGGGAAGGTAATTCTGTCGGCATTCACTTCTCTTTCTCCTGTGTCAAAGGACTGAGGACAAAGAATCCTCCTTATGCATTCTTGTGCTGAGGATTCCAATCTACAGTTTCTGCTCCCCTTGTTTTCTTAGCAGGGTCTGAATTCTCTCGCCACTGTTCCTGATAAGATTGTCCATTTCTTCCCTGTTCTCAGGACAGGACAGAAGGGTTCCGTTTGGATTGGCTCAGGATACTCAGATACCAGTAATTTGGTAATGATTACTTGATGCTTTGAAGGCAAACACACAAAATAGCTTCTCTACGAAGGGAGCTGGGTAAAATCAGGGTGGGATGATCTCTAATGAGTTTTCCAGCTCTCTTAACTCTGAATCTGTGAATTCATCCTCAAAGAAGAGTTTGTTCGTCAGAAGAGTGAGACCCATAATTGCCTATTTTCTACTAATTTGTGTTCTATCTGCAGTTTAATTTTGTGAACGATGTTTAGCTAGTTTCCTCAGCTGTAAAACTCCTTATAACTTCTCTCTGTAAGAAACAGCCTGCTGCCAGACAAATTTTCAGATTGTTCAATTTTAAAATGTTTTTTCTTAAAGGATAAGCTAGTTCCCCAATGGAAAGTGTGACTTTTGAGATAACTGCCATGTCTTTGAAATCTGGAAAAAAATATTTGCAGGAAGTCCATAGCCATTGCTGGTCAACATCTTTCTGCTCAGGATGCTCTAGGGCAAGATTACCAAATTTAAGCCTCTGAACTTTCACATTGCTCTTATTCTGAGCGTATTACATGAAATTGGCTTTGAACTTTTCATATTTATGTTTTTGGCAGAGCTGTTGAGAAGCTCTATTTCCATTCACCATTATTGTGTGTCCCTGGTACATAGTAGGCTCTCCATTTGGTTCACTGGATGAATGAAGAAAGTGATCCTACTGTTCGGTCAGTAGGGTTGAAAGAGAAGTCTGCACCAACTTTGTAGATCGCTGGTGATCTTGGGTTCACCCCTGTTGCCCTGTGTATTACATGAACCCACCATTATTGCAGTCTTATAGATGTCTCAGTCACTGCAGGGGACAGACTCAAAGTATCTAGTAGATTTCCACGTGCCATTTCTGGAGAACTGAAATACTGACATACGTAGGTTTCATTCTAGTTTAGAGCTGGCTTTTAGTGAAACTTGCAGGAGGTCCTACTTCCTGCCTGTGAGTTAGGGTGATAGCATCGCACCCTAAAAATGATGCCTTGTTCAGAAGTGACATGATCACTTTTCAGTTTGGAGTATTGGTAGGCAGGCCGATTTATGTGGAAGCACTTTGTTTTTACTACATGTGTAAAAGTCCAGGGAACACTGACTAGGATATGAGGTGCTCCTTTTTGGTGGTGCATTAGCAACGTGGCAGTTACTGATCTGTCATTTACTTTGAAAAGGAAATGTGAAGTTTTGGCCTCATGCCTGGAGTAGCTCCAGATGGTCAGAAAAGATTTTTGTACTGAAGTCAAAGAGTATATTGCAGTGATAGAATTGGGCTTGTTATGTTTGTATTAGAACATTGACTTCTTACTTTATCCCTCTGTGAAGTTTTGATTTATTTATTTTTTTCCCCCTGAGGAAGTGAGTGGAGTATGGAATATTTGGAATACCTTGGTTCTTGGTGATGGCGAGTCAGAGGTGGGATATGTGGTCTGTGTACTTGCTTTGTCAGCCTCAGTACCCCTGATATTTAGTATTTACAGAGGATGCTTGAAGAGTTGGAATGTAGAGATCTATCAAGACCATTCTAGCTGATTTGGGAAACGCGGGTCAGAAGCTTCATCTGGGTTGTGTGCGCTTCTGTGATAAACTGGCTGTTAGCCCACAACTGTTACTTAGCGGCTTTCCTTAGTCGTTTGGCCCTTCTCTGATGGGAGCTGATGTTACTTCATCTCTTCTCATGTTTCCCCATGATTCTGTGGCTGATAGGGTAACAGTGAAGTATAGGTGTTCCAGTATGGGTGGGAGGTGAGGCCTGGGGAGATGAGCAGGGGAGAGGTCATGGTATTAACCAACACTTCCCAAGCTTTGCTCTACTGGGCGCTAGAGCGTAAGTTCCACATGTGACCTTGCTTATGTACCTTCATGTCAGTCCTAGAAGGGGAATGATGTGATTCCTATTTTCTAGATGAGAAAACTGAGATTCAGAGAGAGAATAATCTGCCCAAGGTAACAACTAGATAATTCTCTTTTGCTGCCTGCTCACATACAATTTTGGAGAAATTTATTAAAAGTTTCCTGCCCTTTCAGGTTAGGGGTGACCTCGGTCTTCAGGAAATAAAGCTCATTTTCCTCTGGGGAACCTGGAGCTTGTTGAAGCTGAGCCTTTTAGTAAAGCTTGGTCACAAGGCCCAGATTAGGACCTAAGCCTCCAGGCCCGGCTGGTGCTCCCACACTGTTTTCGGTTACTCTTGTGGTTATTGGGCAACTCGGTGAGTCTGAAGAACACCAACAAAATTTCTGTCTTCGAAGAAAATGCGACCCATGGGGAAGTGACCTTCCGTTGCATACCACACAAAGGAGTTTTTATCTCTTTTGAAAAAGATGTTGGTATGCACATTGAAAACAATGAGAAAAATCTAGAATTTTGATTCTCGTACTCTCAGTTGATCGTCCAGGTGTTTGACAGAGGTCGCTCTTCTGGAGTACTTGTGTGGAGGGGCAGCCAGCAAGCACGCGCGAGACCTCACACCAGCTCGCTCTTTGCTGGCGCCGTAGCTCCTCCCGAGTCCCTTCTTGGCCTGGGCTAGTTTCTAAATTGGTGCTTTTCTCTGCAGACCCAAGACCTGGTTAGCAGTTTTTTTTTTTTTTTTCTCTCTGATTCAGTCTTCCATGAGCGTCCAGAATTGTCCTCTAGGTTGTTACTCTGCTTCTCAATTTTGTCTTCTTTTTAAATCTGCTGTTTAGATACTGTTTAGGCAGTATTATTTTTCTCTCTCTCTGCTGTGGCACTGTAATTAGCTCATGAGTTCTTTTGGGATTGGGGCCTAAACTGCAGGAACACCCTGTTCTAGTTGATGCGCTTTTTGCAGTCGTGCTACCTTTTCGATGAGAAGGATCAAAGTGGAGTGGAGGTGGCTTAGTCTGGCTCAGTGTAAATCTGATCTCTGAGGCTTTTCCACATTCACAAAAGCCCAGATTGGGGCTTTCCTTTTAGTTGCTGTTACTTTATTATTACAATTATGAATGGCACATCAGTGCTATTATTTTATAAAAGATCATAAAATAAAGGTACATTTTCTTAGTGTTAAAAAAAGACAACTACCATGAGTCCTAGAGCTATGGTTACATCAGGAATTTTTTATCTGACACAGTCTCGGGTGGGTTTTTGGTGCAGTCTGCCTGTATCGGGGGAGTGGAATGTCATCACTCTTAAATAAAAAAAAAAAAATTACTTGAGGCCTGTTAGGAGTCTGTAGAAGATTGTAGTTTCTTAATGACTTGTGGTCTAGGTAGAACAAGCTCTTTCAGAGCCCTTGGGAAACCAGTAATCTTCCCTACTGCTTACCCTCATGACTTATTAAATACACTTTAAGGGGTTCCCCCTCCTGTTTGTTTTGAAGAGACTTCCTCTGAGAATGAATGGTAAAATACTTGTTTTTAGGTCTCGTCCCCCCCCCCCCCCCCCCCCCGCAGAGGATGTGGTATTGTCACTGTTTTGGGTTGTGTGTTGTGGTATTACCCAAACGCTCCTGAGCGTGGGCAACGTTCAGGGGCATCTCCTTCCACTGCCTCTGTGCCCATGTGCTCCACGAGCACCGCTCAGCCTCCCACTCAGGAATCTGCCTGTGTGCCTTTGCTTGGAGTGCTTCCTCGACTCCTCATTTGCCCCTCAGTCATAGGGCGACCACCGGGATTTTAATCCACATTTCCTATCGCTCAGGCCCATCCCAGTGGAACCCACGTTACAGCCCCCACAGCTCTTTCCGGGGGCTTCTGTTCTGCCTTTTACACTGCTGTCATTTCCTACCTGTTCTTGCCCCACCGAACTCAGACTCTGGGCTCCTCTGGAGGGATTGTAGGCTCACCTTTAAGATCTCAGGCGTCAGAGCTGACGCCATGCCGACTGGGTAAGGAAGAGCATGAAAGAAGATAAGAAATTCGTGGTTGACTCTCCTGATCATGGCTCCCGTACTCTCAGCACTCTCGCCCCCTGTCCCTCCAGCATTTTACTTGAATGAGTGTGTGGTTCTCTCCTTCCAAACACTGGGCAGGTATTTGCTCCAGAATGTTTTCTGAGGAGTCCTTATTTATAGCAAGAATAAAAATGTTTTGTAGGGAAATTTAATAATAATAATAATAAACACAGATGGAGTCCTTGCTATGTGCTGGACACTGTTTTAAGAGCTTTATGCGCATTTCTTCACCTCATCATCACAGCTTCAAAGGTAGGTACCTTACCCTCTCCGTTTTGTGAATGAATGAACTGTGGCACTGAGAGGGCTGGCAAGTTGTGGAGTCAGGATTTGAACCCAGGCAGTTCTGGTCTTTAGGTAAGTTGTATTGGGTAAGAGAGGGCATAATAACAGCTTCTCCCGAAACTCCATATTCCTCTTGAACTCTTTTCTGTGTTACGTATTGTCTTGTTGCTTGTATAGTTACTTGGGTCAACTTACTGTGTTTTTGCTGAGAAACATCATTGTCAACTTCCTTGACCTGGTAACTTCTTGATGGGCAATTTGAGAAGGTAACCACAATTAAACCTCAGGAGATGGCCTTGTTAGGCTAGTTTTGCATATCTTAATGAGATCGAATCAGAATTTCTTTGGTATTTATTTATTCATTCTTCTTTGCTAATAAGCAAAATGTTTTGTAAAATGTTTGCTGGCTTTTATGCAGCCCGAGTGAGCAAATGCAGTTAACACTATTAGGCAAAGGTTGAGCTCCTCAAAGAATTAGTGAATCTTAGAAGTTACTGTCAGGGGCCTTTAACCTAAATGGCCAGCCACGGTTCCTGAGCCCTTCACACCCCCTTCCCGTTCACCACTCAGAGTACCTTGATGCCTCACCTATTGGCAGTGGGTAGTACCTAGATGCTCTGGCCAGGTGGCTCATGTTTCCTCCTCCCTGGGAAGGAAGTCGTGGAATCTGGCTAACAATTCCATTTAGTCCTCTTCATTGAATTGGCCCTTTTTTTTTTTTCCCTTTCTATTCTCAGTAGAGTAATAGCTTGAAACCATTTTTAGAGGGGCTACTAAAGCTGTTCACAAACTGATGGCCTTTTATTCAAACGGCACTTTATTTGCAAAGCAGTTTTCTATGTATTATCTATTGTGTCATTTTCACAGGACCCTGTGAAGTAAACAAAGTGAGGATTGTCCCAGTTCACAGATAGGAAAACCTAACCTTCTCAGGACACCTTAGGACACCTCAGCAAATAAGGGGACGAATCAGGCAATAATTCCAATTGCAATTTCCTGATTCCAGATTCCCCCCCCCCCCACTTCCCAGTGCATTGTATTATCTCAAAAGTGAAGAACCTCTCACTGAAAATCCGTAGGTGCAAAGATTCTGCACTTCTAATGATAGGAACATGGAAATATTTTTACTGTGCTAACATTTTCCTAGACTGTTAGTAGAATATTTTGACATCTTTATAAATGACAAATAGAGTTAAAAATCACTTAGGTTACCATAATTATGTAATTTTAGATGTTTAAATATTAAACTGGGATCCATCAACAGAATGCAGCCTCTTGATAGCCTTAAAAAAAAAAGAAAGGCACATCTTGAGTCAAGAATTAAGATATTAAAATAAGGCTCTTGGCTATTTCTGGAATATGTTAGCTAATCTCCCTTGTGGTTTTCTTTCTCTGGAATTGGTGAAGAAAGAGACAAACAAAATCCCAAACCAAGTCACATGAAAGAATTAACACTCCTTTGGGCATACAGTTGTTTGGTATAATCATAAATTCTGCTGCCCATAGTGGCTGACAAGGGGGTGATAGAGGAGAATCGTAGCACTTGGCCATTGACCGTGGACCAAATAAACATGTGTTATGACTTTTAACCTTTACCTTTTACTTTAAGCAAGAGAACCTTACAGGTAGGTGAGTTGGGTTTTTTTAGGTTGCAGCTATGAAAAATAACAAACATATTCAAAAGTAGAGAATAATAGTGGGTCCCCATGTTCTTGTCTTGGTCCCAGTAACCAGCACCTCATGGTCAGTCTGGTTTCACTTTACCCGTCCCTTTCCCACTTCCTGCAGTAACATTTTGAAGCAAATCCCAGACCTCTTATCATTCAATCTTTACATATTTCAGTATTTTTTTCAGATAAGGTCTTCCAAAGTTTATTTTCTTATTTAGAAAAGTTTTACAAATGAAACGTTGGAATTTTTGCTGTATAAGTTTGTGGTTGAGATTATGCAATTTCTAACTAATCAGCACTTTTCAGATTTTTGGCTGACAAACTGTTTCTGAAACAGGGAAAAAGTTAAATTCACGGTAACAAATAAATGTGTGTCTTGGTAGTGCTAAAAATTAGCTTATTTTTCAGACTTAACTTTTGTTCTTATTGAAAATTAAGATGTTTCATAAACTTTTGAACTCTTGTGTAGAACCATTCATGTTGGTCAGTTTTGTGTGCTTTCAATCTTCATTTTTCCCAGCTATTTTGAACCGCCTAAATAGTGTACCTTAAGCTTATGCAATCATTTAGGTTCTAATGGTAGGGAATTTTCAGTAAGTTGGATATAACTTTAGTAGCAGGTTTCCATTCAAGGACTGTACTTGCTAATTGTAGGTGCTTATTAAGGAGAATTCTCAGGTTTTATAGAATAAGTAAATGGATTTATGGGCCTTATTTATATGTGTATGTATGTATTTTAAAATGTTTATATGCTATGAATTTAACCGAAGTTGGGAAAACTAACCTAATTTATATACAATCAATTAATTGGTTCATTAAAATTTTAATTTTATTGTACGTAATAAAGAATAAAAAATTAATCTTTATTCTTTGTAGGTGAGGAGCTTACTTCGTGAATGGTAGTCAAACTTAAAAGGCACATTTTGGCTAATGAATCTTACCTTTTCGCTTAAGTGTCCCAAGGCAGCGTGGAGACTGTTACAGGCAGTCACACATACTAAAAAGAACAAAATACTCATTAACTAGAAACAACTATGAGCATTTTTAAGGCTCTGAAGCATACTGTCAGGCTTAATAATAACAGCAAATATTAGCTTAGTACTTGCTGTTCTGAGCACTTAACTAACTCATTTAATTGCTCCCATAGTCCTCTAAGGATAGATGTTATAATGATCCTTGCCTTATAGATAGGGAACTGAGGCACAGGGATGCTAATAAGTAGTAGTCCCAACCCCAGTTACTAAGTTGTCAGAATTCAGCAGTTACTCCAGAGTGTAGGCTCTTAACAGTTCTGCCTAGAGCCTCACTTGGTTTATAAGGTGAAATACTAATAGTTCATAGTATGCATAGCCTTGCATTTTTGTCAATGAGAACATGTCCTTTTAGAACACTGCTGTCCAATGGAATTTTCCAAAATGATGGCGATATCCTATCTGCATTATGCAGTAGGATGAACACTAATCGCATTGAGCACTTGAAATATGGCTAAGGTGACTGAGGGGTGACATTTTAAATTCTGTTTAATTTTAATAGCCACACGTAGCTGTAGTGGCTTCAGGATTGGACATTGAAGTTTTAGAGTCCAAGAGACCTGGGAGGAATTTATAGTTTGCGTTTTCCTGGGGAAATGACAACTTCTTGACATTTTGTGATTCAGTATCTTGACTTCACTAGGGTAGTCAGTGATTGTATCATTGAATAGTGATGATTTTAATGAGTGAAACTATTTTTACAAATCAGATAATTGAATGTTTAAAACAGTAATACCTAACAACCAACTTCTGTTTGATCATTAACATAAGACATGGTCAGCCTACCACATCTGGAGGCATCCCCTCGTTAATTCCTCCGTAGCTGAGCAAAAATTGCTTTGACGTTCCCTTACGCTTTTCAGCCTTGGAGAGGAGTTCTTGCTTGTAAAGAGTCCAGCTCCTTGGTCAAGCTTAACATCAAGGAATGATGATAAGATAGTAAAATGGACTTTGTGGGCCAAAGGCAGCTCTTAAGAAGCAAACATTGAGCTTTTCATCTTTCTCTACAGCTGAATTGTGTTGACAGAGTTCCCATCTATGAAAATACAGCAAGAAAACTCATGGGTAATGAAGCCAGGTTTCATTTCAGATGAGACCACATAAACTCTGGTATTGATGCCTCCTCTAACGTGCTTTCATCTAAGTCTTTATGAGGCTCTTAAACCTAATTATTTTAATCTTTTCTTTATGTTGATGAAAAGGGCCAGAGTGGTTGCTTCCATCAGCAACGGTGGGGATCTGAAATGCAGGCAAGCAGTGCTTCCAGATGGTGGCGGGTTTTGGACCTTAGCCACTCAGCAGACATAATTAAACATGTCTGCAGTTCTCAAACAGACCTTTTCTTTGTTTATGGGATTGAACTGTTATCATTAGCATTTAAGTGAAGGACTTGAAGTACTAGAGCCAGGTGCTATATCAGCTACTGTATTAAATACTGGGTCTGGAACTCTGCTTTGAAAGGTTTGTATGGAGAAGTTTCCGCAAACATTTGGGAATTAGGATGGCTGTGGGGTGTTTTCAACAGGTCTTGTTTGCTCACTTCCTGCTTGTCATTCTCAATGTAGCAAAGTTAGAATGTAGAGAGTCAGGATCTGATGTGAAAGTGGATTGGGACTTTCAGGCAAAAAGTATGGGATGGTCGGTGAAATCGGCCATATTCCTGGCTCCGGCACTCGCTTCTGTTTGAAGTGGAGCAGATCATTCAGTTACTGTGGACTTGGACTTCTCCACTTGGTAAAACTTCTTTCGGGATGGGAAACCACTTACCACGAGAAAGTGATTGGACTTCGTGAAAAGAGAATTATAGTTTATTTGTAGAATGAAAGATAGCTGTGAATAACATCTTCAAAAAAAATAAATGGGGTACCTGGGTGGCTCCGTCATTAAGTGTCTGCCTTTGGCTCAGGTCATGGTCCCAGGGTCCTGGGATCGAGCTCCGCATTGGGATCGAGCCCCGCGTTGGGCTCCCTGCTTGGCGGGAAGCTTGCTTCTCCCTCTCCCACTCCCCCTGCTTGTGTTCCCTCTCTTGCTGTGTCTCTCTCTGTCAAGTAAATAAATAAAATCTTAAAAAAAAAAAAAAGCTGTGAGTTCCCATGTTTAGTCTGACGGCCCCATTGCCAGTAAAGTCTCCATTTACACTTTTAATGATGATTTAAGGAGCAGGTGAGCATCATTTTTTTTTTTTAAAGATTTTTTATTTATTTATTTGACAGAGAGAGACAATGCAAGAGAGGGAACACAAGCAGGGGGAGTGGGAGAGGGAGAAGCAGGGAGCCCGATGCGGGGCTCGATCCCAGGACCCTGGGATCATGACCTGAGCGGAAGGCAGACGCTTAACGACTGAGCCACCCAGGCGCCCCTAGGTGAGCATCATTTAAAGACCTTTGGGACGTGTTTTGCTCATGCAGGTCACTGTATGGTATGTTCTGTAGCTAGTTCCCTTCTTCACTGAAGCTTTAGAACTAAGTCGGCCTTGTGGCGGGGAGTGATTGCACAGCTTAGGTAAGTGTAGGGACTGACTTGTTTTATATCCTCACCACTGAGAAACCGGCCATATTTTAGCCAGGAAAGAAAATTCACCTTTTTTTGTGTTTCCCCCAGCCTGCTTTCCTTACCACATGACCTTTAAGAACTGTTCTCTTCCTGGAAACCAAGCCTTCCCTTATGAATTTAGGACAGTGCTTGCTGCATCTCAAGCAAGGGCGATATCACAGGATGACGACTCCGGAGGAGGGCTTCATCGGGTTATGACCGTGCAGCAGATGTACTGAAATAGTTGCTTACAAATGAATTGACAATTGATGGGCCCTGTTTTTTCAGTCACTTAATGGAGTGTGTGAGTCTGTCTTGAGGGAGGTCTTTATACAGTTGATTGCGTATTGGTGCTGAGCTGCAGCCGGTGACTGTGGAGGCTGCCACAGGGGTGGCCCTCTTGCTGTGCAGCGATTCCAGAATTCCGCTGGGCCGGTATGCAGGTCTAGTTCTCGGTTTACAGATCCTGTGTGTTCTGTGACTTCGAAACCATACACGTGTGTGTGCTTACACGCATCCCTTCAGCCTGTGCACACACAGCAGCCTACACCACGGACACGGAATGACAGTTGAGCCTTGCACTCTTTCAGCACAAAGTTAAAACTTGACTCATTTAAAGATAGATTCGTTCTGTTTAAGAGCAGCCCTTTACCTTGTGCTTTTGCATGTTGTTACTTGTTTTAGTGAGGTTTGTAGCTTACGACCGGAGAATCTTGCCTTCTTGCTATTTGAGGCTGATTTCATAGTGCAGGATGTCTCCGGTATCTTAGTTTGCGACTTGATAGCAGGAGCTATGCTTTAAGGCCTGGAAAAAAATAAGGTAATTTAAAGTCTGTTTTGAGACCCATGCAGAGGAAGCTATTGCGTAACTATCGGGCACCTGAAACTTGGCAGGCCCCAAGTCCACTGGTGGCCGCAGTCACATGATTGATTACCAGTTGGGAACTGTAGTTAGCTTATTGCAGACCTACATCCCACATAACTGATGCTGTCATCAGTGTCAAACTACTCACCCTGTTCTGCCCGCTTCCTTCCAATAACAAAAGTTTGCCTTGCATGTGTGAAAGGGTGTGTGACTGTGTTTGTGTATGGAATTAGAGTTTTTAACCATGATCCAGTCACAACTGCAGGCCTACCTTGGAGGTATTATGAGTTTGGTTCCAGACCACCAGAGTAAAGTGAATAGCACAAGGAAGTGAATCCATTGAATTTTTTGGTTTCCCAGTGCATAGAAAAGTGAAGTTTGTACTATCCAATAGTCTGGTAAGTGTGCAGTAGCATTAAGTCTAAAAAAAAAAAGCCCATACCTTAATCAAAAAAAAAAAAAAAGCTAAACCATGTGAACTTGAGCAAGTTGTAATCTTTTTGCTCGTGGAGGCTCTTGCCTTGATGTTGCTGGCTGCTGACTGACTGGGTGGTGCTTGCTGAAGGTTGGGGTGGCTGTGGCAATTCTTAAAATAGGACAGCAATGAAATCTGCCACATGGGTTGACTCTTCCTTCACAAATGATTTCTCTAGCATTTGATGCTGTTTGATAGCATTTTATCTATAGCAGAACTTCTTTCAAAATAGGAGTCAATGCTGTCTAACCCAGACACTGCATTATCAACTAAGTTTGTGTAATGTTCTAAATTTTTTATTGTCATTTCAACCATCTTCACAGCATCTTCATCAGGAGTAGATTCCATTTTAAGAGACCACTTTCTTTGCTCGTTCGTAAGAAACAACCCCTCATCTGTTCAGGTTTCATCATGAGCTTGCAGCAATTCAGTCCCATCTTCAGGCTCCACTTCTAACTTTAGTTCTCTTGCTGTTTCTACCACATCTGTAGTTGTTTCCTCCACTGGCAGTCTTGAACCCCTCAAAGTCATCCATGAAGGTTGGAATGGACTTCTTTCAAAATTCCTGCTCATGTTGATATTTTGATCTCTTTCCATGAATCATGAATGTTTTTAATGGAGTCTAGAGTGGTGAATACTTTCCAGAAGGATTACAATTTACTTTCCCCGGTTCAATCAGGAGAATCACTGTCTATGACAGCTATAGCCTTATGGAATGTAGTCCTTACATAATAAGACTTGAACGTCAGAATTACTCCTGATTCATGGGCTGCAGAATGCATATTGTTTTAACAGACGTGAAAAAATATTAATCTCATTGTACATTTCCGTCAGAGCTCTTGGGTGATCAGGCGCATTGTCAGTGAACAGAAAGGAATCTTTTTCTCTGCACAGTAGGTCTCAACAGTGGGCTTAAGATATTCAGTAAACCATGTTGTAAACAGATGTCCTGCCATCCAGGCTTTTTATAGAGCACAGGTGGAGTAGATTTAGCATAATTCTTTAAAGGTCCTAGGATTTTCAGAATGGTACATGAGCATTGGCTTCAACTGAAAGTCAGCAGCTGCCTCAGCCCTTAGCAAGAGAGTCAGCCTGTCCTTTGAAGTTTTGAAGCCAGGCATTGACTTCTTTCTACCTAGAAAGTCCTAGATGGTATCTTCTTCCAATATGAGGCTGTTTTGTCTACACTGAAAATCTGTTGTTTAGTGTGGCCACCTTCATGAATTATCTTAGCTAGATCTTCTGGAGAACTTGCTGCAGCTTCTACATCAGCACCTGCTGCTTCCCCTTGTACTTTTATGTTACAGCGACGGCTTCTTCCCTCCAACCTCATGAACCAACCTCTGCTAGCTTTGAACTTACTTCTGCAGCTTCTTTTCCTCTCTCAGCCTTCATAGAATTGACAAGAGTTAGGGCCTTGCCCTGCATTAGGTTTTGGCTTAAGGGAATGTGGTGGCTGGTTTGATCTTTTATCCAGACCACTAAAAGTTTCTCTGTATCAGCAATAAGGCTGTTTCTCTTTCTTATCATTTGTGTGTTCACTGGAATAGCACTTTTTGTTTCCTTTAAGAACTTTTCCTTTGCGTTCACAACTTGGCTAACTGGTGCAAGAGGCTTAGCTTTTGGCCCATCTTGGCTTTCAATATTTTTTCCTCCCCAGGCTTAATCGTTTCTAGCTTTTGATTTCTACTGAAAGACTTGTGACTCCTCCTTTTACTGGAACACTTTGAGGCCATTGTAGGGTTATTAATTTGCCTAGTTTCAATATTGTCCTGTCTCAGAGTCAGGAGGTCTGGGCAGAGGGAAAGAGATGGGGGAATGGCTGGTTGGCAGAGTAGTCAGAATACACACAACATTGGATTATGGATTAAGTTCACCATTTTATATGGGTACAGTTTGTGGTGCTCCAAAACAATCATAATAATGACATCAAAGATCACTGATCACAGATGACCATAGCAAATATAATAATAATAATGAAAAAGTTTGGAATGCTGCGAGAATTAGGAAATGGGACACAGAGACACGAAGTGCGCAAATGCTGTTGGATAAATGATGCCAGTGTCCTTGTTTGTTGCCAGGTTGCCACAGTCCTTCAATTTGAGGCAAAACAAAAATCAAAAAACAACATCTGTGAAGTGCAATCATATGAGGTATGCTTGTATTTGAACTTGCTGATTTTAATAAGACATTAGAAAAATTGAAGATTCCATGCTTCTCCACTCTCTGTATTTGGGGAACCTGTGGGTTTCTTCCTATCAAGTTAATTAAGAGGAAGAAGGAAAAATTGTCCCAAATTGTGTCATCTTGTGCCCGGGGCCTAAAAAAAAAAGTACAGGGACAGACAGGCCTTTAAAACTTGGACAGTGACTAAAAATGTGAATTAATATAATTTTAAATGTTCATTGATGTTTATTCATGGAAGTTAAGTCGTTGTTTCCTGAGGGGTTTGCTCTTATGAAGTCATTTTGAACTCTTATGAAAGGAAATGGAGGGGTGGTGAAAATGTGGGTGGGACTGGACTGGCGGGAAATTGGATGAGCAGGTCTCATTAAAGCTTCCTTTTTACTTTGCTGCACATACTTAAAGATCGGGAGTTAATTTCTCTTTATGGGGGAAAATGTGGCAGGGGGCATTCCCATTTTAGAAATTTTAAGTTTTGTGACTTAAGATGGAATTTCTTTTTCTTTTTAAGACTTTATTTATTTGAGAGAGAGCAAGCATGGGGGCTTGGGGGAGGGCCAGAGGCAGAGGAAGATGCAGGCTTCACACTGAGCAGGGAGCCTGACCCGGGACTCGATTCCAGGACCCTGATATCATGACCTGAGCCAAAGGCAGATCCTTAACCGACTGAGCCACCCAGGTACCCCGAGAATTTCGTTTATTTAAGGTTATCGAATATTTTTTTTGTCAAAAAATGTTTTTCCTTGTCTTTCTGTCCTCTCAAACTTCAAAAGAAGAGGCTTATATTTTTTTCCTTAATGGTTTTTATCATGTTTGAAGTCCTGAGTTCTTTAAGTACTGACATATGTGCAAATGAAGTCCCCATTACCTTTTTATACTGAAAATTTATAGATCTGATTGTTAAAAGATAAGTACAGACTTTATTGTAGCTTTATATAAAAGAATTTTGATCGTAGGTACCAGGGAGGCCGTCTAATTCTTTATCCCAACTGGTGTCAAGGCCACCCGTATGACATTGTGACACATGGTCACCAGCCTGTGCTGGGATCATTGTGATCTACTAACAGGACAGTTGTACTAGGAGCCTGGAGACCTACTTCCTGTTCCGGGTGTGCCTGTAACTAAGGGTGAGTTTTTGAGTTGTGAAATGAAAGAATTGGACCAGGTGGTCACTAAGATTTCTTCCAGTTCTCAATCTCTGTGAATATCCATTGACAGAATGTCTTCAACTTTAAAAAGCAATCAGTTAATATATATTTTTTTGTCATCTTTCATTTTTATATTGAACCCAAATTGTCATGGTTAAGATAGGCTTTCTGTTGCACTGTTTTTTCATATATTTTGATCAGGACACACTGTGAGACACAGTAGCCCAGTAAATACACAAAAATATTTATGTATGTATAGCTGAATCAAAAGTTTCATAAATCAATACTTGCCTTTATTCTTTGTGATGCAGTTCTATACTATTCTATTTTCTTTAAAAGAATGCCAGTCAGCGACCCACTAAATTGATTATATGACCCAAGAATGGGTCTTGGCCTCTAGTTCAAAAAAACGCCACTCCATAGCAACCTAGAACAAGTTTGTTTCTTCAAACTCAACTCAAATTCAACTATAGTTCGCTTATTTGCCTTTAGTTCTTCTCTTTTACGGGCTTTAAGGTCCCTAGATTTTGAAGTTTTCCTTGTATGTTTTGATATTTTGACTCCCCACCATCACGGTCATCTGTCCCTAAACACTTAGTTTGTGCCCATCTTAAAAGTAATGGTGCCCAGGAGAAATATATCTCAAAATAAAATTTACTGCCAGGTCTTTTTCCTATCCCCTTTCCTACTAATGTCTACTGTGTGTTACATAATTTTTTACAAGTATTTATTCCACACACATTTACTGAGCACTGTTAGGACTGTTCTTGGTGCCTGGGGATACAGCAGAGAGCAAAACAAAACTTTCAGCTTTCAGAGAGTGTACGTTGTAGAGAATTGTGCTAGCTGCTAGGAGTAGGACCATGAGTCCTACCCAGGCCCTTGCCCGTAGAGCTTTAGTGCTCAGTTGCATGTGGTCTTTTATGGCTCTGTATTGTATGCTTATTAGGTATTTCCCTTCTGAATTGTGAGCTCTTCCTGCCTTTCCACTTGAGTACACATTTCAGCAAAGATGAAATGTCCGTTTCTAGGGACAGTGTATGTATGAAGTTTCCCTTTATTTGAATTCATTAAAAAAGTTAAGTGGAAATTAGAGTTAAAAAGATTATCAAAGAACAAAAATACTCAATTATTTTTCCTGAGTTTCAGGGTGGTTAAGGGAAGGTTGAAAGTTTCCATTATATGTGATGAAAGCCTGTAAATTCTATTCAGGTCACAAGGGGACTTCAGGTCTAGAGGGGTCTTTAACTTTTTAGGACAATGAAGTATACTTTTAAAATAAAATTACAAAAACAAAAAATAAAATAAAAATTACAACTGTTTCTAGAGTGACTTTGATATGGGTAAATTTGGACCAATGTTAAAACCAGTTTTAGAGATTGAATTTTTTAAAAAATGTCTATAAAGTTATATATTGGGGGGAAGAGGTTTAAGTGAACAAAATAAAAATGTGGTTCTTCAAAGTTTGCAGTCACGTTAGAAAATAAAATCTGCATACACAAAATTAAATAAATGAGTGATCAAGCCGAGTACAACTCCAGTATGATCGTAGGTAAATAGAATTATTCAAGAGAGTAACTGGAGACTTAACATTTGAAGTAGATGGAAATGGATTGATTAAAAAAAAAAAAAGATCATGTCTGTTTTAAGTCGAATATATTTTAAGGGATCTGAAGCACTTAAAAAAATCTGTGCTTAGGTGAAGTTGCATATTCATTTAAATAAAACTAGAATTTAAAAATAGAATTTCTTCTTTCTATTTAAAAAATTAACAAATTAGGATTTTTTTTTTTAAATGGGAGATGTAAATATATTTATAACATGAGGAAACTAATGTGTAGAATGAAAGAGCAAGGAAAGCAAGCCTTAAATGTGACATTTCTTCATTCAGATTGGGATTGCATTGATCTAGGGGCAGGAAAATCTTTATGAGGTGGCATTTTTCACACAGGCCTGCCTCTTCCTTTACCTTATTCTGAACTACCTATATATCAAAGCTTTCTAGTCCAAGTCAACAGGTGGAGATTTATGCTGGACTTACAAACAAAGCCCTAGAACATTACTACACTTAATTGTTGAATGCTCTCTCCCCCTTTCCTGGACAAAGATTTTGGCCTCCCATGTGGTTGTCTGAGAGAATTAATGGATTCTTCTCTGTGATCTCATGTAGAAGGGCTCCCACTATTGAAATATTTGACTTTTTTTTCCTCAAAGAAAGAAACTGGAATACTTTTAAGTTGCCTAGTAATTTAAGTTCACAAAGGTGAACTGAAAAAGTATTTAAACAACTAGTACTAAAATCACCTTAGGAAAAAAATAGCATATTTTTGTCTTCAGAGAGAATGATGCCTCGGAGCCAAAAATAGTAACCCAAATAAAATACACAGAAAAGGAGAATCTGTCTGGTTGTAGGATCCAAATTAGATTTCAGATCCAAGTCAGGATCCAGGCAAAGATCCAACTTAGATTCCATATTTTAAACTTTTTCTGTGAACTTCCACTTGACATTCTTTAAAGTGAAATGACACTTTGTACTAATTCTTAAAATGCCCCTCCCCTCCATTTAAAACATGTGAAAATAGTTACTTTTTAATATCGTCACGTAAATGGAATTTTGGGGTTTGGGAGGGTGAGCACAGTGCCCGGGTCCAACAGAATGCAGATCTCTGCCTCAGAAGAAGGGGAGAGGTGCCATTTGACCAATACCACAGTGTCTGTAGAAAGTGGAATTTGTGTGGAAATGGTAACTTTCATTTGTGTGGAAATGGTGAATTTCAGATTATGAAGGAATCTGCCTTTTCATCCTGGCTTCGCTGGGAGCCGTAGATTGAGGTAAATGTTTGAGTGTACTGAAGCATTTAGACTGTGGCAGATGAGAACATGGGCGCCTTTGCTTGAGGGCAATCTGCACAAAATGCACTTTATGCTAGCTTTCTGCCTGCTGCCACCCAGGTGTCTGTCTCCTCATCGGTTTGAGGGGCATTCCCTAAAATGAGGGAGGAAATTCAGATAATAGTTTTGGAGATTTCTGGCCAAGGCAGCCTTTTACAGGAAGTTTTTCTGGTGATGAGTGTCACACGATGGCCATGGGAATGTGTTTACTTGACTGTCTGTTGACGCTTTGATTCAGGAGATAAAGAACACATGCCCAAACTCCTATGTAGGTATTTTAGCAGCCTTTGAGATAATGGAACCCACACCCTATAGAAACTTGGAGTTGTACGGCTAGGGCAGGGATGGACATTTGTATAAATCAGCATCTCTCCAGGATTAGGGGGGCATCAAAAACAGGAATTCGTGATTTCTTATACTAAGTACTATCAATGTCATGCTGTGAAGCTACACAGTTAGAATCTGAGCTGAGGCCTCAGGATCTTCGCTGACTAGGGTAAAAGAATAGATCTGTATACATGGCAGGAATCTAGAAGGGTCCTCGTGCCTTTTAAATCCAGAGCAAGTCTCTGCCTTCCTCCAAAGCTGCTTGTTTGCCCTGGGTGGGATTTTGTGAGCCACAACTCCCAAGTGTTCCTGCTAGCTTAATAGGAGGAGAGACTAGGAAGAACAAACTGGCAAGTGAATTGGGTGGCTATTGACACAAAAGTCTTTAGATAGTTGGAAAGAAATTTTACATTTCAGGACATTTTTACCACCAAAGCAGAGGTGTGGGGATTATTCCTGTGTTGCCATTGTTGAGGTCTGTCTTTAGCACTCAATTCTGTACACACGAAAATGTGTGGAGGTGGCAAATGATGCCTGGATAGCCACAATGTGGGGAATTGTCACTGTCCTTGAAGATGATGAAGTTCAGCTTCTAGTGAGGGAAGACAGGACCTTAGAGCGTGTTTTAAAGTGAGGTGTTGGGTGAGGGAAGGCGGAGTTCTAATCAGTGCTGCTCCTTGTTTTTCGGGCTTCTGCTTTTCGTGAGAGAAGTATCGTTTCTGGAAATGAAAAGCATGGAGGCAGCAAATCTATTTCTTAAAAAAAAAAAAAGTCTGGATTTTTGCACTGCTGGACTGGCTGTTGATTTGGCAGCCTCGGTAACTGAGATCCTGGCTACGTGGCTGTGCAAAATCTCCAATGCTTGGTTTCAAATCTGAAGTCACAAACGGGGTCCTAAAACAAAGGAATGGCTTTAGAATAATAGAGGGGGGAGAAAGAGAAAAGATTGATAAATAGGCCAGTTACTATTTTTTTAAAATTGAATTAGGAGGTTGTTTAAACTCCTAAATCAAGAAAACAGAACTCAGCAGAAAAATAAGGTTTATCTTATAAAAAGTTCATATTTCACTCTTGGGCCTAGTTGTTAATGACATTCAGTTACCTGAAAGGATTATTAGGAGGGGGGGCATTATCCAGTTTCACTAATTGCCTTGCATCTGGGACTTTGGAAGACAATTGGCTGTCTCATGGATTGACTATTGAAGTTGAGTGTGGTTTAGCTATGACCTTATCCGGAGACTTCTTGCCCTTTTAGGTTGAAGACACCCTGTTGAATCTTAGAATTTTTATTTTTATTTTTATTTTTTTATTTTTTATTTTTTTTAAAGATTTTATTTATTTATTTGAGGGAGAGAATGAGATAGAGAGAGAGAGCATGAGAGGGGGGAGGGCCAGAGGGAGAAGCAGGCTCCCAGCTGAGCAGGGAGCCCGATGTGGGACTCGATCCCAGGACTCCAGGATCATGACCTGAGCCGAAGGCAGTTGCTTAACCAACTGAGCCACCCAGGCGCCCGAATCTTAGAATTTTTAGCAATAACTTGAAGGGGTGGGAACCTGCCCATGTGAGGTTTCATCTTGGCATAAAGCCAGAAGGCTCTGCTCTTGCCTGTAACTTAAATGTGGTTTGCTGGTAAACCCATCATGGGTTCAAAGTTGATATTTACTTAGTAAAAAGCCTAGAGGCCCAAAAGATGAACCGGTTAGAGTAGGGATCTCCTGTTGATTGTGTTTGTTAAGGACACTCCATGATTATGCATAAAATGTATGTGTCTAATAGAGTCTCTGTATCTGGTGGTTAGGTTTTTTGAAGGGCGAACTCATTTCCTTATAGCAACTTCCTTAGGAATTAGAATCAGTTACTTAAGTTGTTTCTCAGTATTTGGAAATAGTTGGTTAATGCTTTTTTGAAAATTGATTAACTGACCATCAGGATGTCATATTAGTCTAAGGTTTTAGTTTAAAAATTGATATGTAGAAGTTGGAGGTTGTGATTTATGAACCCTGTTTTTCCAAAGATTCATTTATTTAGTCAACTTTTTTTTTTTTTTTAAATCCCTGTATTCCTTTCAGGACTGATTCAAAGACACTGGTTTGTTACTAGTAGTTTTCAGTTAATATTAGATAACGTGAAGAGTCAGATTACCTTCTGGATTCCCCCATTTGGCTGCCAAAGAAATTTGCTTGTCTTACTTTACCTCACCAGTCATCTCTATTTTCTCCATTAATCAGAAATGTAACCATGGTTTCTGTGTTATCTTTTGTTTCATTGTCTTTCTGATCATTGTTCTCTTTGTTTTTTCTTTACATGGCACAAAAATTGATTTGAGTCTAGAATTTGAGGTAAAGTTAATTATGCTAATATTGTGCTTTTCCATAGTTGTGGTTTATAGGTTAAAATCTTAGGATTTTATTGGGGCGCCTGGGAGGCTCAGTCCGTTAAGCATCTGCCTTCAGCTCAGCTCATGATCCCAGGGTCCTGGGATCAAGCCCCACGTCGGGCTCCCTGCTCAGCGGGAAGCCTGCTTCTCCCTCTCCCTCTGCCTGCCGCTCCCCCTGCTTGTGCTGTCTGCCAAATAAATGAATAAAATCTTCATAAAAACAACTTAGGATCTCATTTCATACATATATTTCAAAATAGGGCACTGACTTGATACAAAAGTTATTTTTCTTAAATCTGTAATACACTGAATATATTTCTTGGAGGTTTTTGTGGGTTTTTGTTTTGTTTTTTTGTTTTTAGAGCAGTTTTAGACTCACAGCAAAATTGAGAGGAAGGTATAGAGATTTCTTAAATACCCACTGCCCTCCACACACACAGCTTCCCTCACCAGAGCGGTACATTTGTTAAAAGTGATTGACACTCCATTGACACATCATTATCACCCAGGGTCTGAATATATTTCTAAATGCAGAAAGTAAAATTGTGAACAGTCTTGTAAATTAGAAGGTTGAATGGCTGTGTAGGTAAGTTTAGTAATAGGTGACAGATTTTGTATTCATACCTGTTTGCCATTAGTCGTGCGTTTTGTCAGTTATTCCTCAGAGCAATTCGATTAACACATTAAGTTTTTGGGTTTAAGAAATGTACTTCAAAGTGTAAGGTAGTTAATGCTTACCTAATTGGCTAGGAAGAGCTTTTATTTCTTTTTAGGAAAATAATTTCCTCTTGTTTCACATTATCCAGCACATTGGTTGAGTGAGATTAATTGTTAACTTGAAACACATTTATTTTCTATGAATGTGAATACTCCCAGAGTACATTTGACACTTTGATAATACTTAATTGTGGATTAGGTTCATGGTTCCATGTGATATGTTGACATTCAAGTCAGGGGAGCCTATTACATTTATAGAAGTTCAATAACAAGAAACTCATCATTAGCTAGGATTGCAGGAAATAAGGAAATAAGTGTTTTGGCCTATGAAGTATGTATTGGAATTTTTTTGTACCTGTCTTGTAAAGTAATAAGGAAGTCCAACTACTATGTATTTTTTCTTTTGTAAACCTTTCTCCCATCCCCAAATAATTTGAATAAAGTCCTCTTTATTCCTGTCTGTTGTAGTCATTTACTTTCTATGGATAAATAGTATTCCTTGTTATTTGCAAGGCTGATGTAACAGCACAGCTGTTATATGCTTGGCATTTCTGCTTCTGGTGAAATGCTATTTGCGCAGATTTATCTGATCCAGATGTGTGACCAGCAAGTTACATTTCTAATTATAAGGATAGCCAAATTCCATTATAAGCACATCATGGGATTATAGGGCCAGGAGGTATCTTGAGAGGACATGTAGTTCATTCTCCAGCTTTTCAGCAGGACCACACTCCATAAACCACTCCAACACTGAACAAAGCAGCAAAGAATGTTCCACCCATGTATAGGCTGCATGTAGAATCATCAGAGTTATAACTGGAAAAAGAGATGAGTCCCTCTGGTCCAGCCCGCTTATTTTACGGGTAAACAGATTTTTGACTTAATCTGGATTTTTAGAACTCTTTCCCTAGCACTTACTCTGCAGTCTTCTGAAATGGCCCGTGCCAAGGGAGACAGGGTGGAAGACTTGATTGGAAATGCCAGGGACAGATTCAGATGTAGCTCTCTGGTTACTTAATTTAGATGAGGTAAGGATTAGGGATAGCTGGATTCGATTGGAATTTATTAACTGTTTCTGAAACCTAATGGGGAGGTACTTTATTATGTAGGAATATGTGTATGTGTTTGTGGACTTCAGTTCTAAAGTGCTAAAGAAATTAGGCCTGTATTTGGGACAAGATAGTTTGCAAGTGTTGTATATAAGCTTACCGGGAATGACATCTATGAGTAAATATGTGAATCTTCAACTTGACTTGGCATTGTTGGGTCTGGGGTTTGATTCAACCCGAAGCTAATAGTTAGGCTGTGGCTGTTTGCTCCATGCTGGCAGAAGACAAGGGGGTCCCGTGCCCCAGAGGCATGCCGAACAGCCCGAACATTCGCTTGCCTGTATCAGTGCCTCCTTGTCCCCAGGGCCCACAGGGGTGATACGGAGTGTCCAGATGGAGCTGCACACGCGGGGGATTGTGTTTCTGCTGAGCGACGTTAAGCTTGGGGGAATCCACTGCCTTCTTTTTTTTTTTTCTTTTTTTTTTTTTTTACTGTGCAGCAAGTGAACTTGCTCTTTATCCAGAGGAGAAACCTCATCCTCCCTGTCAAGGTTGTTCGCTGCAAATGAAACTGAGAAATAGCCTAGGTACAGAATGGGCGGGGCCTTGCGTTTTTGGTTACCTGGCAGGACGCGTAGGAGCACAAGAGACTGATGGAGTGGGTCTCACAACAATAGTGCCCTGTAATTTCTGTCCATTTCTGTGTGGTAAGAAAGAGATGATCAAATATAATGCGTTACTAGCAACTTCAGAGAGAGTGAAAGACATGATGTAGCTGTTAGGAAGCAAATTCATAATAAGGGAAAATGATCAGCTGGATAATCAGGAGAATGAAAATGGGAGGAAAATATGAACAACTTCATTTTATTTCTTCTGTAAATTGACATCTTATTACGGTACTTCAGGATGTGGTTAGATCATATTAAATGATCACAACCAAAACGTGAGGGATTATACATCTTGTTTCTACACTGTTAAGTCCATGTATCCTTTGTGAAATGAAAGTGGTAGCCATGTGGACCTAGGAATAGGTTTAGCTCTTTTCTTCACTGCATTGTGGCCTTAGGTTTTATTATTATTTGTATTTTGTTTAAAAAAAAATTAAATTGGGGGCACCTGGGTGGCTCAGTTCGTTAAGCATCTTGGTTTCAGTTCAGGTTTCAGTTTAGGTCATGATCTCAGGTCGTGAGTTCGAGCTGGGTGTGGAGTCTTGTTTGAAATTCTCTCTCTCCCTCTTCCCCTGCCTCTCCCCCTGCCTCTCCTCCTGCCTCTCTCTCCCCCTGTGTGCTCTCTCTCCCTCTTTTTCTCTCTCAAAGAAATTAAAAAAAAAAAAAAAAGATTTAAACAGTAGGGAGGTATAAAAAAGTAAAAGCCTTCTTTTCATCACACTCTCCCTACCCAGTCAAAGTTCATAGAGGTTGCCATAGTTCTGTGGCCTTTGGATCAGTCAACATCAGAAGGGAGAGGAAATGTTAATAATAGTTGTAGTGGCTACTTGTTGCATCTGAAGGATAGGATCTAATAAGCTCTGGGGCCATTTAAGAGATCTTCTGAATGCCTAGAAAGATTTAAGAGGCAGTATTATTCTATCACTAAAATATTATAATATGTTCAGTTTTCTCAAATAATAGCTGAAGATTGCCTTATAATAAGGGGTGTTAAGTAGGCCGGGTAACAGTATCTTTATTTGAGGGATAGGGAACTGTAGCATACAAAAATGATTTGCCCAGTTAGAGGTCAGCCATGTTAGGCTTTGTAACTGCTTAGAAAACATTTTGGCCCCAGCAAAGTCTTTGTACCACATGCAACTAAATATGTAGTACTCTTAATTCCACTTACCTTGCTCTGTTTTTAAACATTCAGTATCACTTTCTTACACACTACAAAACTTATGTATTGTGTTCATTGCTTGTTTCCTTCCTCAAGAATGTAAACTCCAGAAGAAGGGTTTTTGTTTGTTTTTTTTTCTCCCGTGCGTTGGTGAATTTCCAATGTCTGCAACAGCTTCAAACTCACAGTAGGTGCTCAGTAAATTGGTGATTAAATGAATCAGCAGGTGGTATACATATAGCAGATGGTGCTGTAAATTGATGAGACATGTCTTAGATTATGTGTCCAGCCCAAAGCTGGATATCTCTGATTGGACATGTCCAGGTGACATTGGTTGTTCCCTCTGATTTGATGAGATTGAATTTGTAAACTGGGCAGAAGGATGGAGCCTGCAGATTTTGTTTTTTTTGGCCTTGCACTGTGTGTTTGTTTGTTTTGTTTTTTAATTTGGAAGCAATACTTAGAAATGAATAGATTTCACATGAAATGAAATTTCTGTTTTTTTCTCGAAAACCTGGCAGTATCAGCCTGCATTCCTGCATGGTAGCAAGGGCTGAGCTGAGTTCTCTGGTTTTTTTGTTTTTTGTTTATTTTAAAAGACTTTATTTGCGAGAGAGAGCACGAGCGGGGGGGAGGGGCAGAGGGTGAGGGAAAAGCAGGCCCCCCCCCCCCCCCCGGGATCTGAAAGCAGACACGCTTCACCGACTGAGCCACCCAGGAACCCCTGAGCTCCTGTGTGTAGTGGTCCCCACCACTCTCCATTGACTCCCGATGCTGAAGCTGTCAGTTTTTTTGCCGTCATGTGCGTTCTTTAATTCTTCAATTTCTAACCACAAAGAGATCTTTCTCTCTAGCCATGTTTTCCAAAAGAGGGAAAAAGGAAAGGTAGGCCACTTTAGTCATTGACGTTACCTTCTTGGCTCCTGTAGGCATCTGAACAGCGCAGCCCCTTGATGTAATGATTATCTAAGATCTCCACCTCTTTTAGGTCTAGCCTTTTTATGATTATAGCTGTGATTGCGGATGGTATGCAAGGGGGAAGAGCGAGCTGCTCAGACTTAGAGGAATGAGCTTCAGTGCTTTGACTGTGAAGTGGTAGCATGGAATGTGAGTCTGGGGAAAAATGCTTCCTTTGTTGAACTGTTAATGCGTAATTGGTTCAGATGTTGAAAGTGCACGGCCGCGTTGAATGCTCAGGTACAGCATTAGAAGGGCCCTAAAGGTATATGTTCTCCATCTGTGCATTTCCTGTCCACTAGAGAGATTCAGTTTTTCTGTTTGTAGTGGTGGCCTGAAATGCAAAAGATGGAGAAAACATTTTATTGTTTGGGGAAAGTGATACTTCATTCAGGGAAAATGAATGTTGTAGATTTGTTTTTGTTTTGAGGACTTGTAAGTTGAGCCTTGGATCCCTTTTAATAGAATAAATGGCATACTATTCCTAGGGGAAATTTGAATAACTAGACAGTTTCAAATCATGTTTAATGTGGGAATGTGACTTATATTCTGATAGTATGTGGGTGAAGAAGATTGTACAGTCCGTCCTTTAGACTTCTGAATTGCTTACTTGATTATGGAGGTAACCAGCGGATCCAATTTTCTTTGACTCTACCTAAAAGTTGGACTAAGAAACAATGTAAGTAAAGTGCTAATAACATTTCATGACTCTATAAAATAGAGATTTCACATAAGTTCATTAGGAGAGTTGAAAATAATTAGGTAGCTAGAGCGGTATTACCCAAAGAGCATTATCTGGTGTATGCTAGCTTTTGAGACAAGTTTGTGTGTTCAAAAAAGTTTGACCTTGTTGAGATTCTCCGTGCATATTAGTTCTTGGAAGCCTGGTAGTACAGAACCTCTAGCTATTCCATCTAGAGGTTTCAAGCTTGGTTGATAGAATTGTTTTTCCATATAAGATGTATAAGTACGAAGCAGAATATTCCATGTCATATATTTTGGAAATTCCCACCTGGATGGATTTAGGGGAAAAAAATTCAAAACTGATACAACATGTAGTTGGCTCCTGTTTCCATATGGATTTATCTGTTTCCCTCACTTTTACTTGGGTTTGCAGTTACTTTTCTTCCACGCTACTCCCAGGAATATTTTGCAGTGACATGGTTAAAACTTAGTGTAGAATCCAGATGGAACGTAGAGTCTAATTTAGAGTCATCTTGTTTAGAAAACAAATCTATCTGTATCGATTCCCTATTTTTTAGGTAATGTGCTTCTAGTTAAGGTACATGAATTACCTGTATTGTAAAGTACCATTATTAGGTGCGGTCATCTTTTCCTTGCACTGTTGCTCTTTCCTATTACTAACTTAGGTAAGACTTGTTTTCTCTGAGAGCCTCAGTAGTTGCCTGGTTTGGGACTTTGCAGATAGAGGCTGATGGGGGTGGGGGGGATGGGAGGGGAAGGCGGGAGGATAATGAACAGTTTGGAATTTGATAAGCAAGAGTTGGTGTATGTGTGAGTGGTGTGGTAAAGAGCTTATAAGTTGGTTGAGTTTCCTTTATAAACCCTAAGTAGAAAATATGTTCAGAAATTTGAAGTGATTGGAGAGGCGCAAGAAACCTTACCCTTCCATTAATCAGTGGTGTGACCTCTCAAAAATAAGGGACGGATTAGATACTCTTGAAGGTGTGGCTGATTTAAAAACAAACTTAAAAAAAATTTCATTGCAAATTTTTAAATGCTGAGGTTGCATTTTCGAAATGTGTGTACGTTGTAACATGCTAGAAGGGAAATCAAACCCTCATGGTAGAAAAAAGTGAATGCTGATGCAAAAATATGATTTGGAATCTGGTATTTGCCAGGGGCTACAAGATTTAAACGGTTCTGTATTTGTGACCTCCTTATACGACGTGAAGGCTGCAGGAGAATTTGAAGTTGTAGGGCGGACCTTATTCAGAGATCTTCAGGACACAGTTCACTATAGCAAGAAATGATAGTCCAGTATCTACCACTTCTGCCTTCAGATCTTGAAGTTTTTAACATTCATCAACCAGCCACTCAGTTTCAGAGTAAGTAATGAGAAGCTGAGCACCAGAGAAGTGCTTGCCTCATCTTGTTCCTGGAAAAGCCAGCAGCCTAAAAATGCTTGTCATTCAAGGTGTGACCCGAATGAGTGTTGTACAGCTATTGTAATTTTTCTTTAAAGATACGTGGCTAAACAAAGTACTTTCGAGGGAACATTTCTTCTAAGTAGACCTTTACTTATGACTTATCCGAAACTGGGGAGACTGCTGTCTAAACAGAATTTAGAATTGGGAGGGAATGGGAGATGACCTCGTCCAGCCACACCATGTTGCAGATAGACGTAGGCTCCGAGAAGCCCAGGTCACACAGCTGGCATATGTAAGAGAACTTGAATTAAATCCAGATCTTCGGATTGCCACCCAGATCCCGTTCTTCATATCATGGAGGTGTCAGGCAATGTGTCCCGTGCTAGAATTTCTCGTGAAATCTTTAAAAAATGGGAAGATCATCTACATACAGCAAATTACACAGATCTGCATCTTCATAAGTATATTTTGATATGTAATTGATCTTTTTTTGTAAAAAAATAAAAGTATGATCTTATTATTTGTGTTGACAGCATTCTCTTAGGATATGTGTGATATTTAAAACAATTAGCTTGTACAGAAGGTATAAAAAAAAGTAGTATTTTTACTCATTTATCCAGCAGTTAGACTTTTAAGATATATAGACAATGGCCAAATAATATTCAGGGTTCTGGTTTAAGTGATAGGGAAATAAGCTTTCTTATGGACTGAGTAGGGATTGGGAGAGAAGTGATTTGTCTTAGTGTTGAATTTCATGGAATTCGCTTTGAATAAATAGTATTATCAGTGTGCTGTGAGTTATTTAATTTTTATCTTTTTAAGATTTTATTTACTTATTTGACGGGGAGAGAGAGAGAGAGCGCACAAGCAGAGGGAGCAGCAGAGGGAGAGGGAGAAGTAGGCTCCCTGCTGACTGAGCAGGGAGCCCGATGCGGGGCTCAATCCCAGGACCCTGGGATCATGACCTGACCCGAAGGCAGACTCTTAACTGACTGAGCCACCCAGGCGCCCCTAAGTTATTATTTTTTAAAGATTTTTATTTTTAAGTAATCTCTACACCCACCATGGGGCCAAACTCAGTACCCTGAGATCAAAAGTTGCATGTTCTATGGACGGAGCCAGCCAGGCGCCCCTTAGTGCTGTGAGTTTTTTAAACTCACAGTGAGTAACTAATCTCTGTAGGACTTTGCAAAGTAAAAATTAGCTCTGAACAAATGATTTCTTTTATTATTCTTATTTCTGAATGAAGTTTATTAATCAAGAATATGCAAAAACATCTTTTAGAATGTATGTTGTTAGGAGTATAATAAAGAATTTGGGGCAGGATGTTTTACCACAGGATTTTCTTAACCCCTGGGGAAAAAAACGGTCAGAATTTATTAGGGGTGAGGAAATTTCCTCCGTGAGTGTTGGAAACAGTGTGATGCGGTACAGCTGTCTGCAGATGTTTGGAGGATTCCCACGGGACGGTCAGTCCTGAGTCCTCATCAGTTGATTGAAGGTAGGGGGTAGCCGGCAACATACACCACCCGCAAGTTGAATGTCAGCTTTATTAAGCCTTCAGCAGTATGATTTTAGATCGTAATTTCAATCATAGCAATATTGTAATACCTTTTTTTTTTTTTTTTTTTAATATTTTATTTATTTATTTGACAGAGAGAGACACAGCGAGAGAGGGAACACAAGCAGGGGGAGTGGGGGAGGGAGAAGCAGGCTTCCCGCGGAGCAGGGAGCCAGATGCGGGGCTCGATCCCAGGACCCCAGGATCATGACCTGAGCCGAAGGCAGACGCTTAACGACTGAGCCACCCAGGCGCCCCGCAATATTGTAATACCTTTGACAGAGGATTTGGGAACCCTAAAAAGAGAAGATTCCAATCAGGCTGTCTTGGAAAGATCAAGCACATGGAGGTTTGAAAATCTCACTCACCATTCATTATTACTGAGAATGTAGCTCAGTTACATAGTTAGCCAAGTGTGCAAAGCCGGATTTCCAGCGTCTGCACAGTGCCAGGTGTGTAAGATACCCGGGAAGTGTTTGAACAGCCGACGGAATGAATTTTCAGATCTGTCCACTCAACTTGTTATGACTCCAATCACACATATGATTTCCACATATATCATTCATTTGTAGGAGTGCTCTGGTTGTGATTTGTTAAATGAGTTGAGTGGGTGTGTTTAATCCTAAATCTGTTTTTTTTTTTTATAGTTATAAACCTTTTTTGTTGAAGTATAATTAACAATGTTTAATATTAGTTTAGGTGTACAACATAATGATTCAACTATTCTATACATTACTCAGTGCTCACCATGATAAGTGTGGTCATCATCTGTCACCAAATGTTTTTATAATCTTGTTGACTATATACCCTATGCTGTACTTTTCATCTCTGCGACTTATTTTGTAATTGGAAGTTTGTACCTCTTAATCCCCTGACCTATTTCATCCATCTTCCCACCCACCAATCTGAAATCTTAATTATTAGACGTTGCTTAACATTTTAAAAAGTCAGTCACTTTTGAATGATCAGATATTAATATGGTCTTTGAAATGTTGAAGGAATTAGAGGTGGAGACGGGCGACTTTGTTGCTGCTTCTCGCCCCGCACCAAAAGTACCTCCTCTTTCCTGCCCCCGCAGTTCTTGATCTGCCGAGAACACCTAAGTGGGGAGGGTCTGTGGTGCTTTTTCTAACCAGTGGGTAGCAAATATGTGACATGCGCCGCCCCCCCCTTAACCTCAGGGCCTTGGCAGCCTTCTCTCATTACCACTGAACCGGTGCAGTGAATCTTTCTCAACACTGTTCTCTAGGCAGGCACCAAATTAATTGGATGGGCACGTGAGAAGAACCCTAGGGCTCCCACCAAACACACGGTAGGGGACTGGAGAAGGGTCTGTGCCTAGGAGCAGAGAAAGAGTTCTTGGTAGAATCCGGATACTCCAGGTGTCCTGATTCTCCGGGGTAGTATTTATCATCACTTTGCTCTCTCGTGTGGCAGGATAAGGTTATGAATATAAATTGATACCCTTACTTAGGGTCCAGCTCACAAAACTAAAACTAAATCATTCTTTACCTTGTTTGATCTGGGTACTGCAGATAAGGTGGGCAAATTTCATTTTTTCATCCCAGTCATCTCTTCATTCTCTATGAAGAGTTTGAAAAATAATTTAGCAAAATTAGGCTGGGATTGGGGAACTGGGGAGCAGGAGTAGAATAGAATACAACTTCTGAAGTACTTGGGAAAATATGTTTTAAGTAGCAGCTGTTAGAGGTACAAGTGTATCTTATCTGTTAAGTAGAGCAGATAGGGGTTCCACTTGGCAGTGCTGTTGAAAGGTTTAGCTGCGTTTGAATTTGCTGTTGCAATTGCTTCTTATATATTTAGATGGCCTTTCCTCAATTAATTTGAATTACCAAGGTTTTACTCTATATATATTAAAATGTATAAAAGACAGTCCAATCTGAAGAAATGGATATTTTCTCTTAATTTGCAAACATCTGAAAAATATTAGAAATTACGAAGTCAGATATTTTGTAGATTTATTTATTCTTTTTAAAGATTTTATTTATTTTTTTTAAGATTTTGTTTGACAGAGAGAGACACAGCGAGAGAGGGAACACAAGCAGGGAGAGTGGGAGGGGGAGAAGCAGGCTTCCTGCGGAGCTGGGAGCCCGATGTGGGTCTCGATCCCAGGACCCTGGGATCATGACCCGAGCCGAAGGCAGACACTTAATGACTGAGCCACCCAGGTGCCCCTAAATATTTTATTAATTTGACGGGGAGAGAGAGAGCGAGATAGAGCACAAGCATGGGGAACGGCAGGCAGAGGCAGAGGCAGAGGGAGAGGGAGAAGCAGGCTCCCCGCTGAGCAGGACCCTGGGAACATGACCTGAGCCAAAGGCAGACACTTAACCAACTGAGCCACCCAGGCGCCCCTATTTTTTTTTTTTTAAGATTTATTTATTTATTTGAGAGAGCGAGAATGAGAGAGAGAGAGAGAGAGAGAGAGTACATGAGAGGGGGGAGGGTCAGAGGGAGAAGCAGGCTCCTCGCTGAGCAGGGAGCCCGATGTGGGACTCGATCCAGGGACTCCGGGATCATGACCTGAGCCGAAGGCAGTCGCTTAACCGACTGAGCCACCCAGGCGCCCAGGCGCCCCTATTTTGTAGATTTAGAAATGGGCATTGTAATATCGAGCACTCTGTAATTTCCTAGTCTGGGAGAGAGAGAGTGTGTGTGTATGCATGTGTGTGTGTCCCTGTGTATTTGTTTTGGAGCATCTTGGAGTTCAGCTTTACAAAGTTAACTTTGTCACTACAGTTGCTGGAAATATAAGAATGCATATCTGTACCTATAACATGTGATTCAAAGTTATTAGCTTCTTCAGAAAGTTGGCTTTTCGTAGTAGGCAGTGTCTTTTGACACACATTTTCACGTGGAATTTGTATTTATTCATCTTGACAAGAGTAGTCACTGAAGAGCAATTTTCAGAACTGTGTTGCTTCCAGTAATATTACCCGAGCGCTCTGGCATTTTACTGGCCTTGCGTTGTATGGGGGTGGGGGGCGGGTAGAGGGCTGTAATGAATGTCCGTAGCCCGCCTCAGAGAATAAGATTGCAGATTGCTCACAAGATGGGCCAGCTATCTTTGTTCATTTTGTGCCGTGGAGTGTACCTCTAACCTTAACCACTTTCTCTGAAATGCTGTCTTCAAGCCATCATTACTGGCAGAAAAACCAACACGTTACAGGTGTTTTTGATACTGGTTGGTAGTGTTGGAAAAGAAGAACAGCAAATACCCTATGTGAGACAGAAGCAGTACGGAAATTAGAGGTCTCCCCACACAAAAGATCTGTATGGATACCTCAGCAAACCCAGGAAGTCTGTGAAGAGCCTGCAGCTACGGGAGTGACTTCTTAGGTATCCAGGAACTCCTCCCATAGCTGAGCGCTTTCCATATGCCACACCCTGTCCTGGTATCCTGAGGACCCTTTAACAGGTATGCTTTCTCTAGCCTGTAAAAAAAAGGCTCAAGTTATTTAACGTATCCATGCATTAAATTAAGTAGGGGGGAAAAGTTGCACAAGACACATTATTTGGATGTAACAAGGAAATTGAATGGAAGAAAGTCTGCTCATCTGGAATTTTTCTGGAGTCTCTCAGAGATGCTCAAGCTATCAGATGTGGAAGAAAGTCTGGTAGTCAGTCACACTTGTTTCACACTTGAGGATATGAATGCCCAAAGGGTTCTCAGTAGAGGTCATCGTGAACTGGAGTAATTTTGAGGTAGCTTTAAGTAGCAGATAAGGCCTGGACAGAATGGTTGGATCTCCCAGGAGGAGGAGAGTAATAACAAGAGCAGAGGTTCAGTGGTTGTGTGCTCCCTGGAGAGTCACAGGTTAGAAGGGACGGTTGTGCAGGCAGAGTGGGAAATACATTTATATGGGGTGGGTGACTAGAGTGCTTGTATCAGGCCTGAGACACATTTTTGAGGTGCGGAATCTACAAAGTCTATATATATGGTGTTGGGGAAAAAGCTAAGGCCATGTTAACTTCACCGCCTTTTATGACTTTTCTGGGGTGGTTAGTAAAAATGCGCATCCTCTGCCCTTGTTCTGAGGCAAGATATCCAGGCCTCCCTCCAGAGATTCTGCTCTGTGGTGGAATTGAGGGATCTGTATTTTTAAACAGTTTTATTGAGGTATAATTCACATACCATAACGTTTACTCATTTAAAATGTAAAATTCAATATTCTAAAGCATATTCACAGGATTATACAACCATCGCCACTATCAGATTCCAGAACATTTTTGTACCTTCTAAAAGAAACCTTGTCCAACCAGTTCGCTGTCACTCCCGACTCCACCCCCGCACCCAGCCAGCCACCAATCTACTTTCTGTCTCTAGAAGTTCACCTCTTCTGGACATTTCGTATAAAGGAAATCATATAATATATGTGGCCTTTTGCGACTGGCCTTTTTCACGTAGTGTATTTTTTTTTTTTTAACCCACAAAAATGTTTTTTTTTGGGGGGGGGAAGCAGAGAATTGTAATCTGGATGAAGCAAACTATGGCAAAACCATAGGCAAGCCCCTGGGCAGGTACTATTTTTAAGGTTTATGTTGTAGCATGTATCAGTACCTCATTTCTTTTTATCACCAAAGAATATTCCAATGTATGGTTGTACTCCATTTTATTTACTCTAAAGTTGACAGATGTTTGGGTGGTTTCTGCTCGGTTGGCACTTATGAATAATGCTGCTGCAGACCTTTGTAAGGAAGCTACATTCCTTAGCAAGTGCCCCACTTGATTTGGTCACAGAGTTCCTGCTTCACACTTGGAGAAGCACTGATCTGAGCGGTGAGTGCTGTGGATCAGCTTCTCCCACAGTATGAAGTCGCTCATTCCACATCTCCTACGAGTGCTTCTCCAGACTCTGCTGGAAGAATCACTGGTTTTGAGCGAGTAGTGACTTAGTGCAAGTGATGTCCCAGAAATGAATTACATGGTCTTCATGTGCCAGGTAGAATGGATGGAAGGGGGGCCACAGAGAGAAGGTAGGCAGGGTAAGTTGGTTTCAGAGGTTTCCAGAAATCTAGAAGTGATTTAATTCCTGAATGAGGGTGCTGTTGCTTGTGGTGGTAATGGAAAGGAAGGGTCAGGGAGAACCTACTTCCAACAAAGGAAGAATCCTTTTAATGGTGGTTTAAAAATAATCAACAATTTATGTTTTTCACTGACTCAGACACAGTTCTGTCTAATTCTGACCTTATCTATTCCTATCATCCTGTTATTCCGAAGAACTGTATTTTTACTGACTGGGAGAGGAAATCCTGGGATCACTAACTGAAGGATATAGTGTAATAAAAAAAAAAAAAAATTGGGTTGTGATACTTTCAAGCCTCTGGTCTGTTAGAGATGTTTAGATATTGTACAAGTCTGAGTCAGAACTGAACTTTTCAAGGTTCCGTTTTCGACTTAGAATTCTCTGATCTATCTGGAAACCGAAAATAGCTTCTAGGAGGTTCACAGTCCTGAGCATCAAGCTGGTCTGCCCAGCTGTGCCTAGAGTGAAGGGGAAAGAAACCACACCTGTGAGCTATTGCAGAGCTTTAGAATATGGGCCTCTTAAAACCAGTGGCCCTGATCAGGAAATCATAGAGGTGTGTTTTGTATAATAAGATCATCATTGGCCAGATATCCATTATCCGTTTCTCATTCTTCATTAGATTCTTTGACAGATATAGTGAGATAACCCCTAAGATGCTCTTTGTTCTCTATATAACCCCCCCCCCAACAAAAGCATCATTAAAAAAAAAAAAAATCAGAACATGTTGATAAAACTTCATCCTACCTTCTCACCATAATCACTGTGAACAGTTGAGGGTATATTCTTTGATTTTTTTTTTCTATGTGAAAAATAAACATATTCCTAGTTTTGAACAAATAAGACCATGGCATAAACCTTTTATTTACCATGTGATTCCCTTATGTTGTTATTTCCCTATAAACAGTGGGTTGTGAACATCTTCCTTTGTTAACAGATCCATTTGTAGGATTTAAAATTAGTCTTCTGTTGTATGGATGAGATAGTTTCCAATTTTTCACTCTTCTATGCTGTGATACATGTGTTCAGACTTAATACTAAGATATTTTATGTCACATCAGAGTGTTTGCCAGTTTGAGTCTCTGTTAATAATTTTCCTGGCATCACTACACCTAGATGCTCAGGGTAAGTGTTTCGGGGCATAGTGCTATTGACCTTGATTCCTGGTAAATACATTCTGCTGAGAGGGTAGGGTCAAAGTTGTGAAGGGAGTGTTACGAACAGTTAACTTAAAACATCCTACAGCTCTTAGGAGGTAGAGAATAAAACTACTTTTTAGAAACTTATATGTATATAAACATGGGAACGAATTGAATTTACAGTAATTCTTGGGGATCATTCACTTCCTGATTCTAGTTAAATACTTGTACACAATCTGAGAGTGTTATGTCATTATGACCTGATACCTTCTAGAAAGAAGTTATACGTCTGGCCGTGCACTGGGTTAGGTGCATGTTGGGCATATGGGTTAAATATGTTTCTCCTCCCCTATCTTTCTGCCAAGGTCCCTAGAAGAGGATTTTGCTACCATCTCTGAAAATGTTGAGTTTTTAGGAACCAGTTCTTGCTTATTTTTTAAGTTGTCAATGTCATCGTTATGATCATTAAGTATCCAATAAAAAATAGGCAGATTGCTCTGTACTGTGTAGATTGCAGCCCTCTGTATAAATTTCGTGTGGATAGAGAAAACTGAAATGAAACATCACCATTTTAACAGTGGAGGTTTCTTGGTGATAGGATTATGAAGAATCAACTTTTCTTCCTGCTTTTCTGTATTTCCAGAATCCTAGAGTGAACATGTGTTATATGTTATAATATATGGGGATGAGGGAATGAAAATATGGGACAAATATTTTTAGAAGGTTTCACATGAGGGAGGGTGCGGTGGCGAGAACCCACAAAGATAGGACTGGGTAGTTACTTTTCCACCAAGAAGGAGGCCTGCCAACCCTGAGGGAGCTCTCTGACTCCACCCTGTACTTTTCAGAGCCAGGGTTTTGGAAATCCTTTGTGCTAGTTAAGGACTAGCATAGTTAGCACAGCTAAGTAAGTATGTAACAGATTTCTATTATTAGTTTATCTTTGCTCAGTCTCATTTGATTGACAGAGAGTTCTCCACCCAGAAGGTTTGATTTATTTTGGCAGTTGGAAGAGGATTTTTTGGAGGGCTTGTTATCTAAAAAAAGTAAGGCTGGGGAACCTGCCTTTTCCCTACTCCCTTTAAAAAAAAAACAAAACAAAAAAAAACTGTTTGGGTTGGTCCTGGTGAGCATGCCTAATCTGGGGATTAAGCAGCAAGCATGACCCGAGGGCTGGTTTTGTAAATGTTACCAAATCTGTTACTTAACCGGAGATGTTCTTCCATTGTTGTGTCGCACAGTTAAGGTTGAATGGTGGGAACCAGTTCTGCCAGACTTGGATAAACCCTTATCCTTTAGGTCTTCACTTTGTGTTGGGCAGTGGTTTGAAAGTATTTTCATTACAAAAATGTAAACCATCACATGGAGCAAAATAAATGGAAATATACCATGTTTCTAAAAGTTAACTTTTATCATTATAAAAATTACAGTTGCTCATTGTAGGATACTTTAAAATACCGAACTCATCATTTCATTATTTGGGGTTAACCAGTGTTAACAGTTTGAGT
Source organism: Phoca vitulina (assembly GCF_004348235.1). NCBI lineage: Eukaryota > Metazoa > Chordata > Mammalia > Carnivora > Phocidae > Phoca > Phoca vitulina. Next base: position 69,550,969 of record NW_022589711.1, on the reverse strand, counting down.
CTTTCATTTCAGTCTTTTTAAACAGTTAGATGTTACATATATGTTCTGACTAGCTACATTTCACTAAACGCTGTGTTGTTAGCATTTCCTCTGGGTTTTCTGGTTTACTTCTGTTTTGTAAAAGTGATTTCCTGTGGCTAGTAAGTGGTATTATTTATGGTTGGCATGGGTGCAGATACCTTTTATTTTTCCGGTGGCTTCCTTAAGTATTACACTTCTAATGAATCCAGGTATGTGTTAATTGTGATATTCTTTGTTGCTGGGCCCAAACTGATAGATTATTATGCTGATCACGGAGTTCAGTCCTTTAATTAGAGAAATGAGAAAAACAATCCAGAAGAGTTGCCCTTTGCCCAATATCATTAAATTATTTAATGGTCTAAAAATATTACTGTAGGAAACAGCTGTTACCTCTCTTTTAGGTTGAGAAACTGGGGCATTGAGAATTTAATGAACACATTTTTGAAAGAACCAGGTTGTGTTTTTTACACACTTAAGTAGGGAGGAAAGAGCGTTAGCAGTAGTTCAGTAGTTTAGTATTGAATTGACAAAACCTATAAACTGTATTTTTCAGCCATTTGGTGGATTTGATGGCATATATAAGTGGTCACCATTATTCCCTCACGTATGTGTACAGAAGCCGTTACTGATGAGATGTTGACCATGCGTGCTTTTCTGTGAGGCATTAAATAATTATTTTTTCCTTTGCAGTTAAAAAAAAAAAAAAAAGGTCAGTATTTAAGGAAGCATAATTTTAAGCGGAGATAATGAAGCAATTTTTGAAGTTTTGATATTTTATATTGCATATTCAGTACAAACACTTCATAGGACTTTGAAAAGCAGTAGATTCTTGGAGTATTTTACAGTGTATTTGAGAAAAAAATGTTACGGCTATATTTATATATATATATATATATTAAACAAAGTGATGTCCTGAGAGATTAGCTAGAAAAATGAAATGGAATTTGTGACAGTTTCAAAGAACTCAGGGCAGCGGTTGTGGCCAGCACTAGCTTTGTTGACCCTGAAGTGTAAGCAGTCAGGGCCTGTGAACATGGCATTTACAGTGGCTCACCGACCTGCTGCCTTGGAAAAGTTCTCTTTGGAACAACCAGAGGTGCTCTTAGCAAGGCCTGCTTCCTGTATGAGTACCTATTGTGGAGCCCTCCGTTGAATGGGAGGTCGGTGAGAAGTGGTTTCCCACCAGCACACAATGCCTCCTCTCGGCAATGTAAATACACATTCCACATGGGGTCAGGCTACCAGTGACTGGCCAGAAGGCCCTTGCAAAGAAAGATATTTTGGAGTTCCATTTATTTATAGTGGCCAGTGGAAAATTAATATGCCTGTTAAATCTATTTTTAAAAATAAAAGGGAAGTCTCTAATCTGGTATTGTTTGTTGAATGCAAATCAGTTAGCTGTGCCATATTTTAATTTTGCTAATTTGTTGCTCTAAGAGAGGAATTCACTGTCTTGCTGACTTGTCTATATTTGAAACTTGAGTTTCTTGTTTTAAGAGTTCTACTTAGGCCACAGAAAACTTTTTTTGGATTCTTTGATGAAAGACGTAATAGGCAATGGCAAAAGAAAATAAGTTAGTGACCCTAGAAAATACTAGATCAAGTTGTCTCTGGGTTTTGAGTGGGCTCATTGAGCAGTAAGTGAAGGTCTAGAGATCAGAGTAGGTACGATTCTTACTTGGGAACGGCAACATAAATTTTTTGTGTCTTTATTCCTTGGACTTGATTTTTTTTTTTTAACCATTTAAACTTTTATTAATAAAACAAAACTAAACTCAAGGCAGCTGCTTTGTTCTTGCATCTTACCTGACCATATACTAGAGAAGTGATTTTTGATGAGGACTTAGGTGAGAACTGTGAATATACAGGTTCCATCAAAAGTGGGTTATTGCAATCTATAATAAAGTTAGGTAAATGAAATTAAAAAGGGAACAGATTAAATATTAAAAATCACAGAAATCGCTCCCTCAAATATCAGGGGCCTCCTTTAACAGTCTTCAGTGTAGCTCATTTGCAGTCATAAAAAATGTATCAAGATCAATCATTATTGCACAAGCCCCAAAGGAAAACTGAGGGAACTCATGGGTAATTTTCACAGCTCCATTGTAAAGTCCAAGATCACAAGGATGGTTATCTTCTTTAAACTGGACTTAAGACGCACCCATAATGGTTGCCTTGGCCATTATTCTTCAACTACTTCCACAGTTCCAGAGATTTCTTCAAGGTGCTCCATCAACTCAGTGGTCCCAGATTTTCCTTCTCCATATGAAAGAATAAACATTTTTCCAGTAGGATATATCTCTCCAGCCTCCCTGTGAAGCAGACCAGCCTGTCAGTGAACTAAGCTGGCATGCTGGCATGGATGCATGACCTGGGCAACTCCATCACCTCCACTATGATTATGGTGCCAGTTGATCACTTGCTTTGAATGCAGGGCATGAGTCTGACCATAGATGTTGAATGGGAGTCCCATCTAGTGGGCCTGGATTTATTGGAGTCAGGTCCCACCCTGTTCCTGAACTCTAGTTTTGCTGACCCTCCCCGCGGGGGAGGACCTGGCCCTCAACATCCATTTTCTTATCCCTCCAGCCTACTGCTCCTACTTCCTTCGAGATCTTACCAAATGAATTTGTTTCACCAAAGTGCTTTAAAGAGTGAAACATAAAGTCCTGGAGAGAAAAATCCATGATAGAATTTGGAGAGCTTTTCATTTGCATTAATATGTTTTTTTGTTCAGATTTTGTCAGGTGGATTGTGGATGTACAGAATATAAAATAGGGACTGCAATCTTTGTCTACGAGAGAATGAATTTAAATTTTTCTTCTTTAAGCAACTTAGTTTGGTTCATTGGTTCTCAAAGTGTGGTGTGGGGGGACCCTTGGGCATTCCTAAGACCCTTTTGTGAGGTTCGTGAAGTCATAACTATTAATAACCCTAAAATGTTGTCTTTTTCATTCTCCGTGCTTCTGAGTTCTTCAGTCACATTAATGGAAACATTTTCTGGTGTGTCTTTCATGCATTCTCATATGGGGAAGTATGAAAATTGGAGAACACGGGTTTTGTGTCAGAGTTGAAATTTAAAATTATTTTGTTGGAAAAATTTTGAAGTCCGTTAACAACAGATTCAGATTTAGAATTTGTATAATTTCAGCATAAAGGTATCTTGCACGGAGCAGAACCTAGATACGTATTCATTAAATAAATGAATGCAGCCCCTCACATTTTCTTAACAAATTATATTAGTATAATTAATGATGTCCTCATTATTGACAGGGAGTGTTTAGAATGTAGGCAAGCACCGTACATTCAAGCATTTAGATTCATCCATTTGCACATAAACCGTGTGTATACACCAGTCATTATTTTCAACTATTAAAACCAGCCTCCTTAATGCTCTGTGGTATGTGACAGGTTTTTTTTTCTTTTCTTGAAAAGAAGAAAATTTTTTTTCTAAAGAATTCCACATTTTTATAGTTTAAAAAATGTCAGGATGATTTAATAATGTGGTTTTCATACATTATCTCATTAAAATTTTATAGTAATGGGCTAATCTGAGATAGTAAGTAAATGTTCTCTAATAGGAGCCTTTGCACCTGCTTATTTGTTTCTTTGCAAGTTTTGTCATTTCATGTGAATTCTCTGTTTCAGTACATTATAAGCTCTAAGAAACACCTGGTGTTTGCTTTGTGTTCAGTCACATTAAGTGAAATACAAAGCTGCTTATGAGAATGTCATCAACTGTAGTGATTCTTCAAGCAATAACACCATGCTTATAAACTGATTTTCAGTGTATCATATACTGTTCACTCATTGACACCCACTCCCTTCCCCACAGAGGTGGAGAAAAGAATCATATTTAAAAATATATGTATATATTTGAACCAACGTCCACAGTTAGTAATGAAATATCAGAAATCTTTGAAATACATATTTAAGTATAAATCAGACAAAACATCAATGATCTTAAGGGTGCAGATTGTTTTCCTTATAACGGATGTTAGATGACATCTATATGAGTAAACAAAACTGAGTTTGTAAAATAAACATGGTTGAATTCTCTATGAGCTGATGAAAGCAATAATTTTAGTATCCTCCTGACTGATCAGAAATGAAGATTGAGGTGTAGGGGGCATGTTTTGAAGACAAATTCATCTTCTGGAACACTTAAGACTAGAAAAGAGGCCACAGCTGGGAAACCAAATTTAGACCCTGGAGCTTATCTCAGATGAAAGGTTGCATAGAGCACCGAGGTCTGCTGACTTTGTGTTGTTTCATCAGAAGTGTCCAGTGTGGATTTCGTTTTCGTTACTGAGTATAACGTTTCACTGTAATGCTGTTTAACCCCATGCCTGTATTTCTAGAATCTGAGGATTCTAGTTCAGTGCCTGGCATATAGTGGGCACTCAATAAATATTTGTTCCAACAATGGATAATAATTTTTGTTCTGGTCCTTTGGTTTGATGCTATTTTAGAAGGTATCTTTCAACTAAGTCCTTTTGAGATAATCGAAAATAATACAATCTTGAAACCCTTGGTAGCAAAGGCCTTGTTCTAGCAGCCTCCCCAATAACTCGCTAAGCTGCGTTTTTCCTTTGTGAAGTAATTTTGCTTTTGTATTTAGTCATGGTACATCTCCTTAAAAATCCCCGTGGAGGATATCCCTTTGGGAGTTTAAAATCTGGTTTATGCAGGGTTTATTTTCCTCCCAGGTTAATTTCTAACCGTCCAGACTACATGATGATACAATTAGCTTAACCTTTCTTAAGCTACTTTAAAAAGGTCCTAAAAATTGTTAAACCTGCACCTGGGTAAGGGTACACGAAAAACTCAGAGTTGCCATTGTGTAGGGGAGCAGTGGCCTGGGTAGGAGAGAAATGTACTTCTATCAGGTTTCTTTGAAAGTTAGTTTTTGAATTTTGTATCATGTGCTTGTTCAATTTAAAAAAAAGGGGGGGGAAGAGAGAGTTGACACACAGTAGCCTATTAGTTGCAGGTGCACAACAGCGACTCAACAATGATGTACATGATCATGTTTTATTGAATTTTTAAAATCACTGACCTATGAATTCTTCGTCAGCGTTTCCACTTTTGTGTTGGTTGTGAGACTCTTGAATGTCATCATCAGCTGGCTAAGAGAGCAAGGACTCCTTACGGTCACTTTCTGTTTGAGTCTCCTTGGGCCGATGACTCGATGGTGCGTTCAGCTGTAAAAGGGGAACGCTGCCTACGTCGGGTGAACGGCGTGAGGCTGGATGGGCATTAGTGTGCAGGTGCTTCACCCAGTGCCTTTGCCCCACCCGGCTGAAGGAAGAGCTTCAGAGCTCTTCTCACTCTTCCAGAAGCAGTCAGTCAGTTGGTGCTTATAACACACGTTTCCCCCCAAATAAAGGGTGTTAGGCGTGGCTGCTTGGTACTCAGTGGTTGTACAAAAGGGACTTTAATTCATGATACGAATCTAAAAACAGTAATAGTACGTATTGGGTTCTTTTAAAGGGGAATCTAGAAGTTGTGTTAAGGAGCCCTTACTACAGATGAAGAGATGGAGACACGGAGAGACTGTGCAGGAATACTTGGCACCCCAGAGCACACACAGCGCTGTGGGGGTTCCGGGCAGATGGCCGTGCCCGAGGGCTGGGCGAGGGGTGAGATTCTGGTTCTGGGAAGGAGTACGTGTCTTCTGACTTCCCGCTCATCTCTTCCTACCTTCTCTTGCAGCTGGAAGAAGATGGGGGCAGGGGTGGCAAGGCCTCAAACTGGAGGGGGCTTGAGAAATGACCTTTCCATTCTTGGACTGGAGTTTTCCAGACTTTTCTTCAATGTCCTACAGAAAAGGATCTAAAGAAACAGCCACACAAGTCCAGATGTCATTGAAAATACGTATTTTCAGTTATTCTCATCCATGGATAAAGTCTGCGGGACAATTAGCTTGGATATATGTACAGATGAGTGCTCATAGCTTCGGAATGTTTCCTTGTAGGTGCTAGACTATCATCCTTGGGATGTCACATTTATTGTGCTGAGTGTAGCTGAGTCGAGGTGTTCTAATAGAAATGTCTATAATTACCCCTGTAAACTTCTTTAAACATCATTTAGAAACAATGAACAAAGCAAACAAACATTTGGTAAACTTTTTTGGTAGATGGGGCCCCCTTTCCTTTTAGTTAATATTTGCAGAACCGAGTTGTTACTTAGGCATGGACGTGGATCTCAGGTCCAGAGTTTGTAAATATACAGTGACGTGATTTTTTTTTTTCCCTTCAGGTTTTAGGTTTCCTTAAAGATTTGGGGTATCTTGGGAGGGGGGTGCCATGGAGGCAGTATTTCTGGAGAATTATAAAAGTAGCCTCAGATTACTATAATGTTTACATATAATCCTTAGATGTATAGACTCCTCCCCCCACTGAAAACAGTGCCTTCTCTATAGTAATTTTGAGTTCAGACGTGGCTGTGTCTTGCCGTTTAAGCAGAGGCAAATTAAAAGCACACCACAAAAGCATCTAAGTCTTCTTGAAGGCAGGACCTATATATACATTAGATTACTTGGCACCCCTCCTTGTTCCCCAGATCACCGTGGACAATTCTTTTTTACTTGTTGCATAAACCATTATTTATTTTAATCCAGGGTGGTGGTGGTGGTGGTGGTGGTGGTGTTTTTCATCTAAACTTGATTTCACAAGATTTCTTTGTGGATTTAAACACTGCACCTAAATATCCTGTGTTTATAATTGGAGGCAAAAGGCAAGGGTGTTTTTAAGGTTGAGAACTTTTTTAGACAACTGTGATTAAACTTCGCTAATGAACCCATATCAGACAAGAAGACAAATTCCAGACAATTTGTGCCTCAACCAACCAGCTGGGTGCATACCTCCAGGTACTGCTCATGTCTCAAGAGGTTTTTCTGCATGAACAGTTATCACCACTCCTTCTTTCATTCAAGTGGCAAGCCATGGCAAGAGTCTTTCTTCCACAGCTGTGTGGAACTCAGCTGTAAAATTAGATTTCACTGGCATAAAAACACAGTGATTACCATCACTATTTGCTCAATACATTCTTTTTCCAACATCTTACTTAGATTCTTCCTCTCTTTTATGCATAAGGCTCAGGTTCTACTTTTACGAGTAAGAGTAACTCTAGGTTTTCAGAGTTTGGCGTAAACCTCTCCTAGCTTGAGTTTAATCTGTATTAAGTCAGCAGCGGTGTTTGACACATGGTCTGTTAAGACCAGAAAGGAACCTTAAAGGCTAATCTATAACTTTTTGTCGTTTTATAAAAGAAGAAATGATGTTCAGAGTAAATGGGCAAACCCTGGATTAGAACTCAGATTCTGCAATACCCAATCTTGGGGTCGCTCTACTATAGGCTATTTACCATAACACACTGGTCCTTTGAACTCTTGATTGCGGAGGGCTTGTGAAAATTTCTGATAAAAATCCTTAGTCCCTCTCCATATCCTCTCTCCCCCACCCACAATCTAATTTGATTTATTAAAAAGCAAAGGGGAATGTTTGCCTGTACCCAAGTACCGTCCCAGCCCACAGAGTACGGGAGAGGTGAGTGCAAGAAAAAGCCCTCGGGACCACTCCAGCTTTCTTGTGTCCAGGTTCATAAATGGCCACATGCTAATCTGCATGGGCAGAGCCAGGCGGGGGGGGGGGGGGGGGGGGGGGGGGGGGGGGGGGGGGGGGGGGGGGCACTGGTTTCATGTTGCTGGGAAAGGGAAAGCAAAGCTCTGCTCTTGTAGTCACAGGGAAGTGGCAAAAACAGATGTGTGTTGGTTGATGAGCAGTTTTTTCTCCATTTCGGAGGTAAAGATGATTGTATAGTGTTTGTTTTGTTTGAATCCTTTCTTTCCCCTATTGTTGCTCTTGTCGTTTCCATAGTTATTAGAAAGCTGTTTCTAGTCTTGCTCAGAAGGCAAGAAATGACCACCATTTTCAGAGTTTCTAGGTCTTGAAATACCAGTCAAGGGGTTTACCTTTTAAAACCAGCGCGGAGCAGTAAGGAAAGTTTTTTCTGATGAGGAAAATACAATAGCAAAGGGTACTGTGACATCACGTTAGTTGTAGGAATGTGTACAGCTAACTTTGTTTCCTTCCCTCCCCTCATTTCTCCAGCTCTCTCCTCCTCCCTCTTTGTCTTTCTAAATCTTGCTAATAAAGCTTACAAAGGGAGACCACACATGAGGAATTGTTAGTCTTTGTGACTGATGGCATACATGCATAAAGCCGTGGGTATGAGAGGAGGTTCATGAACCTAGTTGTTTCTTTTTTTTTTCTATGCTCTATGATTCTCCGTCAAAATTTGACTTTTCTGTGTTTTTATTTGTTACTACAGCCATGGCACAAACAAGTGTAAGTCAGCTGCACAAACATTTGTCATAATAAATTTTTATAAATTTTTATTAGACTTAGGTTTTATATTGGAAGCCATTTAGAAACTTGTACTCACTCATACAGCATTAGCTGCCTGATAGTTACATTGTTTTAAAAGAGAATACAGTAATTTCTTAGTAACCTCTCAAACCCCTTTGCCCCAAACACAACCCAGCAAAGCAAAATCCCTGGCTTCTGTGATTGAGAAGTTTGTCCTGTTATCTTTTTTGACTACTGCTCTTTTGTTCTGTTTTGTTGTTCTTGTTTTGTCTTTGCAACAGGAAAAAAGTTTTTTTTCTTATTACTGTTACATAAATCGCTAGAACATTTCTCTGGTATGTTTATGACAATTTTCTGAAACCAGGCCTGCCATAGATTCTCACTATTAGAAGTCAACTGGTACTTTATTTTATTTTATTTTTTTAAAGATTTTATTTATTTATTTGACAGAGACACAGCGAGAGAGGGAACACAAGCAAGGGGAGTGGGAGAGGGAGAAGCAGGCTTCCCACGGAGCAGGGAGCCCGATGCGGGGCTCGATCCCAGAACCCTGGGATCATGACCTGAGCCCAAGGCAGCCGCTTAACTGACTGAGCCACCCAGGCGCCCCTCAGGCTTTGATTTACCACTGTGCCCATGATGGTATTTTTCTCAGGCTGTAGAACAAACATGTTGCAAGCCAGTGTTTACATGCTGTTTAGATTATGTGCATGTGATTGGTTACTCTGTGTTTTATTGGAAAAGATACAAACTTTATGGAATCACAGTTATCTTTAGTGGTATGAATTTTGAAGATTATTTATTAATATTTATTAGATGATTTATTTGCCCAATTGCTTTATAAGAGGTTCCTGTAATTGATGGGTTTCCATCAATTTCCCTTTCATCAGGGAACCCATTTGGTTTCTGAAAGTGCATTTTAAATTGCAGAATGGAAGCAGAAAGTTAACACTGATGGTGTACAGTCTTCTTATTGGTTCCTTTACTGCATCTGCTTATTTAGACAGTTCCCTGGGATGGTCTAGAAGTCAGTCCAAAGCCACATTAGAGGGTGGGTGAATGAGCTTGGGAGCCGGTGCCTCTGCCCGACTTAACTTATCCCCCCCTTTTCCTGCAGCTGGGCTGGCTCCTTCTGTTCTGATGGTTATACTTTGTTCCTTTTGGTGTTGTTACGTTTCTTTTTCTCTTGTCATCTGAAACTAATTTGGGTACTGTACTGCTGATTCACATCTTGAATTAATGTAAGGAAATTTGGGTCATTGGCCCACGGAGTGAGGGACCAGGACATTTTGTTACTACTTTGAAGGCCAGGTCCACCAACTTAGAACTCTCCCAGCAGTGATTAGGGCTTTGGTTTTTTCAAGTCAGAAAAGCTTCCTAGTATATTATTGCTTTCTCTGGCCTTTGGAAATGGATCTCTGGTTCTCTCCTCAGAATCAGGTTTTTCATGAATTTGGCCAGTATGTTTCTTGGTATAGGCTGGGGCCAAAATACCATGGAAAACCTTTTTAGACTTTAGAGTGGGGGAAGCAACATAAGAGGAAAAAGTAATAAGCCAGTTGCCTAGAGTAATGTAAAAACTGAAGACCTTTTGTAATATTCTTTTAAAGTAAGGTGTTCTTTAAAAGCTTTGGGGCATATTTGGACGGAGTTAAATGTCTTAACTAACAGTGAGGATTTGTTACTTTTGTTTCTCAGATTGCCCAGCCCCGACCCCTGCCCTTAGCTGGGGAGGGGCTTCTTCCCTCAATTCTGGGCCTTGCTAGCAGGTAATGAAAGTGGCGAACGACCGGCTGTCATAGGAGAGGGGGAGTAACCACAAGTGCTCACGTGGCATCCCTCCTCTGTCAGTCAAAAGACTACAACGGGCTGGGCACGAAGCACTTGTGGTTTTAGTGTTAGGATGTGTGGTTAGGGGGAGAGGTGGTGAAGGCCTGTGGTTGTTACCAAATTCTTTGAAATGGAAGTATGGGTAAGAACAATGAAGAAAAGGAGCGAAACCTTGGAGCTCTGTGAAGGAAAAAAAAAATTCAGAGGATTAGAAAAAAGCGTTGTAGCAAGGGTCATCTTTTTTCCATTTTTTAATCCGTATTAGTTTTGCAGCACATTTTTATTCTTCATGTGTGAAGGGTAGTGGTCTAAAGAATGGGGTCCTTGCAAGGGGGACAATGTGAATGTGGCACAGCCTTGAATAAAATACCTGAGGTCTGGGACCCATTTGGCCAGCTCAGATACACATCTGTCTAGGGGAGAAGGAACCCAGACCAGGAAAATAAGTGTTTTGTCAGGGTGGTTTCTCCTGAGACTTTCTGACTATAACAAAAAACAGTCAGAGCTCAGTTTTCTGGAGGTTACCCATCTGGCCATTCAGCTTTTCTTAGAGCTGATAATCAGCAAGTGATCAAAGGAAGATGGTTGAAGGCACATAAGGGAGCTTCAGTGACCCCGCAGGGACCGTTCCTCTTCTGTGTGTGTACAGGACTAGCAATCTGGCTTCTTAGCCCAAGGAAGATGTAAGACAGCAAATCTAGGATATGGTCCTGAAATGCGAGGGGGGTGTGGTTTGCAGTATTGCCTAAAGAGAAATAGGGAAAAACCAACAATTACATATAAGATCTCAAAGAAGGGGTGAATTTCTCCGGATATGTAAGGTCAGAATGCTTCAGTAAGTCCTTAACACATCACCTTGTGACTGAACACAGGATTGTTGGGAACAATGACCCCACATCCCTAAGAAAAAGATTAAGTTATGGCCAGCATGCCTTATAATGAGGGAGATGTGCCCTTTCTATCCACAGTCATTACAAATAAAGTAAGTTTTGTTCCTTAAAGTTAACTGTTTGGATAATAAGTCTTCCACATTTATTGCTTCATCTGTGACGCTAAATTGTATTCCATGATCATTTTAAGGGACAACTTGGCTGGCATTTGCCTTGCTAAATAGCTGGGCATTATCTTGCTTACAGATAATGTACTTACTTTTTTCATTATATCTTTTGCATTCCAGGCAAATGAAACTATTCTATGTATGGGCATAGAGCCTAGAAAGGGGAATTTAAATATTGCTGGCTGCATGTACCACCCCATCTAGATGAATCTTTTACCTGAAACTTGGGATAAAGTCTGGTTTACCTCTGATAAAACTCTTCGGGATTAGAAAACAGGGCTTGGATTTTAGCAGGCCAGTGGCCTAAGGACAAGAGGATCAACAGCTTCGGTTATGGAGAGGTGAGGCTCCGTGCTAGGGTTCACAGTGGCTTTTATTCACTTTATTCATTCTTCAGTTTCCTCCATGATTAACAGTGTGGTTGAGTTTAGACATTAGGAGTGTGTGATGTTTATAAATTCTCACTGATTGCTGTCTGAGTGATTGTCACATAGTTGACTTTCTTTTAAGTACGGTTCCCTCTGTCTTCCCTTCCCGGCTCCCCTCCCAATAATCTGCAAAAGCCACTATACATCTCTGAGGTAGATAGTCTATTGTAGTAGGGGGGAGAAAAAAAAGGATTCAGGCATCTTTTTTCTTTATAGAATAGCTGCATTACCCAAAGTTGCCTGTACAGTTTTCAAAAGCAAATACAATTATAATTATCTCCTTGTGCCAGTGGACTTGGTTTCTTTGGGTATTTTTGTAACTCTGTATGGGTCCCCTGCTCTCCCATCCTACATCTATAGGACCTTTGTAGGCCTTAGGTCTGTCCCCTTATCCCACAGTTGCAGAGCCTGGAGTTTATGGACCTGACATTTGTGCTTCAGACTGTTCTGTTAATAGCAAGTGCCATTGTTTTTTTTTTTTTTTAAAGATTTTATTTATTTATTTGACAGAGAGAGACACAGCGAGAGAGGGAACACAAGCAGGGGGAGTGGGAGAGTGAGAAGCAGGCTCCCCGCAGAGCAGGGAGCCCGATGCGGGACTCGATCCCAGGACCCTGGGATCATGACCTGAGCCGAAGGCAGTCGCTTAACTGACTGAGCCACCCAGGCGCCCCAGCAAGTGTCATTGTTTAACTGGGCACCAACCAGAAGTTTTCTTAAATTGGAATTGTCACTGTTAGATACAGTGTTGGCATTGAGATATTCTTTGGTATTAGGGACGGGACCAGAAATGCCTGAATTTGGTTTCAGATTACAAATATCTCCTGCTACCCAGTACCTGCAGTTATCCCCAGGAGACTGTGAGAAATAGGAATAAAATAGCACTGGTTAATTGGATTTGAGTCTCAAACCTCAATACTGAAAAATCAGGCAGCTGGGTTGGACCATATGGAGCATAAGGAGCTACAGCCCAGAGCAGGTCCTAAGGACCTCAGTCCTGTGTGCATCCCTCCCGCCCCCATTCATTATTTACTCTTCTCTGGCCTCATGGAAGGACCTAGAGGCCGAAGGGACCTAGGGGCAAGCCCTGAAGTCGGTTTGCTCCTGCTGCCTCTTGGGGTGAGAAAAGAGAAGCAGGTTCCATCCTTGGGCTTGTCTCTGAGATGACAGCTGGGACTGCCCATGTGGCAAAGGGCTTTGGTCCCTCACTGCTTTCGCAGGGAAGGGAGAGAAGACAGAGCCATAATGTGCACCGCAGTCTGCACCACAGCCTCACCAGCAGAGTGCCTTGGAACTCTTCAGCTGGAAGAGAGTGCTGCTCATCCCAGAGGCTTTATACTCAGACCCCTGATGTAAATTACTGCCCTGTTTATCTGACCTGCAATTTGGAAGAAACGTGAAATAAAACATTCCACTTAAAAACAAGCCTGTGTAATATCAGCAGCCTGGGGAGAGTAGCTGTCCTTTCCTCATCCACTAGGAGGATTAAGTATATTAGAAATAAAATTGAAATGGACATTGGTTCTCCCTCATTTGACCTACTCAATCAAACAGTGATGTCATGATAGTGTCAATGGAATTATCTTAGTTAATTTTACTGTGCAAAAATCTGTTTCCTTCATCAGGATAAACTGTTGGGCTTTGGGTTTTGTACTTTTATTTGCTTAGGAACTGAGTAATTGCCTCATAAAACAGCATGATGGTACTATTAACACTGAATTATAGGACCTGTTATTATAGAATGTGCTTCCCTAGTTGGGACAAGACTTCGTTGTTTGGTGCTTAAAATAATTAGTTTCTCCAAATGGGGTTATAATGAACAGTGTAAAATTTTACCTTTTTAAAATAAAAGAAGTTTACAGTCTCTTGGGTGGCTTTTATGCATCATTTGATACTTCCAGGGAAGGAGTTTCTTTTGGGTGGGCTTGCGGGAGAGGGAAATAAATTTAATGTTCAGAATGGAGGGGGTTAAGAATGAGAAAAATATTTTATTTCTGTCACACCTGAGACAAATTTGAGACCATCATTAAAGGATTTGTCCCACTGTTTTGCCTGATTTGGATATTGGGATTCCCAATTGGGGATCAGATATCCTTGACTTGATATTTGGGGGGATGTCATTATGAGTGATAAATGTATATGTCCGTTTGTTTCTGAATGGATTGAAAATGTGTGTTTGTTTTGTCTTCTTTGCCCATGATATTAAACTTTATGTGCCATAAATTTTTAAGCATAAGTGAAGGATATGTAAATGCTTCTTAAAGAACAAGTTACAATTTAAATAGGAATTTGTTGTTACTTTCCCACTGTTGAATTGGAAAGCTTGTTTTTGGTAGCAAGTACCATTTTGGAATGACAGTGGGCTTTGTGCTGTCTTGAATAGTTGTATGAAAATCATTTATTCTGTGGAAGCAAGGTGGTCTGCCTTTCAGCCCTACTCTGCACAAGGTGCCATGGGTTCTGTCTGAGAGACAGGGAAGTTCAAGATCTGCACAGTGATAAGGACATAAATGCACAGCAGGTTAAAGTCAATTCAAGGAAATGACGAGAGAGGGATAATTAGAACATGATTAATTACCAAATTAGTGGCAGGGTCAGAAATTGCAACAATTGCAGTATAACCTCTGTTAACTTACTTGGATTAACTGCTTATGAACAGTATTTTGATCCTAACGAAAGGGAACACCTGTTTTTATAGGTCATCCTCTTTGGCCTTATTTTCTGTAATTAAAGATAATGATACCACCAGTTTTTGTTTGACACTTGACCTTCTTACAGTACTGTCTCGTTTTAGCCCCAGAAAGATCCCTGGAGGAGGGTAGTTACTATTATTCATGTATTTAGAAAAATTTAAATGACAAAGTCTAGGTCTGGGAGGTTATGTTTACATGGCTGCTTGGAGACTCAAGTCAGTGGTCTCCTAGTTCAAGCCATTTCCTTGCTTTGGCTTTACCCCTCCTTGGGGCCTGGCACAGTAACGTAGGATTAAAATAATTTGATTTTCAGCTGATTGCATGATGGTGCACTTAAATTGCTGATGTTGTTATTGGTGACTGTTTGGGGTCCTGGGTCCTTTTTAAAAAATGGTGGTTCTTTTGCAGGAAGCCAGTTGAGGGCAGTTCTCCATGAATGTACGTCACAATGATGATGACCGACCAAATCCCTCTGGAACTACCGCCATTGCTGAACGGAGAGGTAGCCATGATGCCCCACTTGGTGAATGGGGATGCAGCTCAGCAGGTTGGTGTGGTAAGAGGGACATTTAAGTCAAACTGTTTAAGTGGAAACCATTTACCCGGTCATTGTTCTAGTTTGAGATTCAAAGATCTGTGATTGTGAACATTCATAGTGCTAGAGGTGTTTGTGCTGTAGGACTACTATATGATTTTTTAAAAATATCCGATTATGGCTTCTGATAACAGCAAATCTTACCTCATTCAGTTGGTATTAACTGCTGAAGCATCAGGAAAATGTCTGATTTTTAAATGAATCATTTCGAAAATATGTACAAGTCTTTGGAATAAAATGTCTGTTGATTCATGTCCTGCATTGTGCTTGACTGGTTGGCCTGGTTGTCCAGAGCAGAACACTGAGAGGGTGGGTCAGGGTTTGATCTCACGCTGGGGGTGACTGACCTCAGCGAGATGCACAGGTCCACGAGAACCCACCCTGGCTTCCAAACGTAGAGCCTGCTGCTTGGAAAGTGACGGTACTTATTCTCTGTAAAACTTCTCCGTCAGTATTACTGAATATCACAAAATAGAAAAGATATTTCTGAACTCATTCACGTAGCACTTGGGAAGAAATTTAAATGGTTACGTAAAGCTTTAAAAAATTATTAGGTGAACTGTTTTGATAACAGATTTTCATTGACTGCAAACACCGGGTTTGCTCAGTCTTCTACTAAATAAATATCCTTTTGTCTTTGTGCAGTTCTTTAGGAGCATAAAGGTAAAAGTCTTTGTCTTATGAAAAGTAGAATTGGGAATAATTCCGTGAAAAATCTTTGCCCAAACTCTATCAATAATTCAAATACGTTAATCAGCCATTTATTTGCTGTCCGTATGTGCTTGCTTTCCCTCCCCACAATCTGTCATAGTATGTGAACACCCTTTATCCATCACAGTCCATTCATACTTTGCCTCTATTGGATCTTACTTTGCTGCCTAATTTATTTATATTACTTTCTTGTGCTTTAGACTGTGAACCTTTCAAGAACAAAGAATATCTAATGGATGTTCAGTAAACGTTCATTGGTTGAATGAATTTCATCCTTTCTCACCACTGATACGGGCACCTCCCTTCCTGACTCTTTAATCTCTTTCTCTCTCTCTGTGCTGGATCATTTCCACCAGACATCCTGTAGTATCTTTTACCTCAAACCCACAAACAAACAACTACCCAGCAAAACAAGATCCTCTCCCTTGACTCCACATCACTGTGTAGTTACCACTTCCTGTCTCTGCTCTTCTTACAGTAGATGTTCTCTAAGTAGAGCCTCTGCTTCCTTCGCTCCATTGCTCTTCAAGCCCAGAGTCTTCACTTGCATCTTCTAGTCTTCTTCTCCCAAGCCTGTCGGCAAGGCCTGTGGGCTTCATCTCAGGGAAATGTGCTGAGACCATAATTTGCCATGTCTACTTCATTTCCGCTACCGCCACTGGACTCCAAGCCAGCATCTCTCACCAGGGTAGGACAGTCCCTCTCACTGGTCTCCCTGGTTTTACTTTTTGCCCAGCAGAAAGTATTTACCACACAGCAGTCGTTTGAGAGAATTTCCGAAAACACCCACATCAAAGGTGCCTGGGTGGCTCAGTCGGTTGAGCGACTGACTCTTGGTTTCGGCTCAGGTCATGAGATTGAGCCCCGTGTGAGGCTCTGTGCTCAGCACGGAGTCTGCTTGAGGTTTTCTCTCCCTCTCCCTCTGCCCCTCCCCCTGCTGGCACATGTGCCAGCGATCTCTCTCTCTCCTCTCAAATAAATACGTAAGTAAAATCTTGAAAAACACCCACATCATGTCAGTGCCCTGCCCAGAGTTGCCCTGTAACACGTGGAGTAACATCTGGTCAGCCCTCTGGGTGTAGCCCTTGCCCTCTTCATCATGCTCACGGGAAGATCTCCAAAGTGCCAGGGACTGTTTAAGGTGCAGTGTCTGGTCTTCCTTTTCACTGATTAAAAGGATAAAAAAAGCAAGGTGGGGCGCCTGGGTGGCTCAGTTGGTTAAAGAGACTGCCTTCGGCTCAGGTCATGATCCTGGAGTCCCGGGATCGAGTCCTGCATCGGGCTCCCTTCTCAGCGGAGAGTCTCCTTCTCCCTCTCCTGCTCCCCCCTCTTGTGCTCTCTCTCTCTCAAATAAATAAAATCTTTAAAAACAAAAAAAACAAAAAAAACCAAGGTATTCAAATATGACTCAACTTGGAAGGCATCTTGGGCCTCCACTCAGTCACATAATTCCTGTTCGAGTATGTACTTGGAGACCCGAGACCACCTGTCCATGTTACTGTGCACCATTTTTGTGTTTTGATGATTTCTTCCTCAGTGCTGTAATTCACTTTGCACAGAACACCCTTTTGTAGTTTATGATCTCTAGCACCCCAAGTCCTTAGTTACAGAATTTTCAAATTCTCTCTTTAGACATAAACTTTTTTGCACTTAGAAATGACCAAAGCCTGAAAAGACTGTGGACATCCTCAGGCCATGCGGCATTTCACTGCTCTGTATGTCTACCTCAGCTACCTAAGTAGAAGCTGCTTAATAATTTTGATTAATAAAATCACATTTTTATTTTATCTGTATTTTATTTATCTGTAAAGCCAGGCATGGGAAAATCTGCTAATTCATTTGTTTTATACACTGTCAAATATCAAGCTTTCTCAAACTGGGGCTATACTCACTCTAAAAATTCTCATTGGAAGGAAATGTTTTAGTCTTTCTAATTAGTAGATATGACTGTGTTAACAACATTAATATATTTATAGGTTATGTGGGCCAAGCTATTGATTGGCAATAACCCTGAATTTCTCTTAATGGGGCATACTTGGTAAGTGGGCTGAGTGTGTTTGAAATCTCCCTCTTAGCAGGATCAACCCAAGATTTATCATGCCTTGAGGTTACCTCTATGTCACTGTGGCTCAGCCTAGGCAGTAGCCTCTCTGCCGGACATTTTTCTTCCTCTTTCTGCCCCTAGAGTCTCCATCCGTGTCTCCCTCATTTCCTCAAGCCTCTGCTCTTTCCTTTGGGCTGTAACATTTAGTTTTGGCCTAGTTAAGTATAGTAGAATCCTCAGGGCCTGTGTGTGGAACCTGGGTTAAGGCACAAGGTGAAGAGACTCAAGGAGCAAGCAAAACCAAAAACAGTGGAAAAATACCAGAGAGGAGGGGGTAAGGAAAGGAGGCGGTCAACAAAAAGAACAAGGACCAAAGGTCAGGATCCAAAAGTCTGGGACTGCATGAGTTTTGAGTGCTTGCCTAAGACACCTGTTGGTATTTGCTGCTTGCTCTTAAGAGCCTGTGTGGTGTGATGCTCAGGAGATCTGTGTTAAGGATCAGGACACAGAGGACACACCAGAGAATATGATCTCTACTAATGTTTTCTGGTTATTATTATTATTACTATTATTTTTCTGAGCATAACCTCAAGATTTTATTGTCTTCATAATATAACAAAATAAAAAGCTTAGAACTGGATCTCTTGGCCCTTTCTCTTCTATCTCCTGCCAATTCAAAAGATTTGCATCTTTTTTTTTTATTCTTATTTTTAACCAATCTCTAAACCCAACGTGGGGCTCGAACTTACAACCCCGAGATCAAGAGTAGCATGCTCTCCTGACTGAGCCAGATAGCTGCCCTTGCTTGCATCTCTTAATAGCCAACATTCTCTTAGATCTGCAGTTGGGCTCAACACATTCAAGCCTAGCACAGTCTTCTTTGTAGTTTTAGCCTTTTTGCAGAAAATTGGCTTCATCTGCCCAGGCTTCTTATGCCCACCATAGCCACTTTGGAGATAGAGGGTTGACTTCGATGATGGACGTGACGTGGTGGACACTGTCTGCAGACCCTTGAGGGTGACATTTTAAGGGAGGGATGGGCAGCATTTGAGCCACCCCTCAAATGATACTGTTATAAAGAGCTGGCCACTGGCCATGGGGCTGTGCCTCTGCCTTTGTGTTAGGAGTGTATATGGCGATGCTCACCTTGTGTGTGTTTACAGCATTCTTAATACTTCGCAGCTGTGCAGAGGACATTCTAAACATTTCCGTATATGCAAAAGAACCACCGCAGTTAGGAGAAAGCTCCCCAGTCCCCACAGGCCTCCTCCTCCTGAGTTTTGTCCTGATGGTTTCTGGACTTAGTTGGGACAAGTTCTTGCCAAGGTAGTCCGCTCTGTTCTGGCTCTCTAAATAAGAGACACTGTTAGTTTTCACTGTCCAGAGCCATGTTAAGTTTCAGATGTTGGTTTGTCATTTTATAGAGGTAGCAAGAAAAGGATGATTCTTTACTTAAAATGAAAAGCCATCCTCATTATGAATGAATATTTTTAAAAATACATTATCAACTAAATGAACAAGAACAGTAGTTAACACACAGTGTGGACGGAAGCAACTTTTAACAGCTTTGCTTTATTGAGATAGTATTTAAGGTATACAATGGAATTTGCTATTTTCACAGAATTGTGCAGCTAGGACCACAGTTTTAGAACCTTCTAATCATGATAAAAAGAAACCCTGGTGCAGTCACATCCCAGTCCTTCCTTCCCTGTATTCCTCGGCAACCACTAACCTACTTTTTCTCTCTGGAGGTAATTGGCCCATTCTGGACATTTCATATAAATGAAATCATGCAATATGCAGTCTTTTGCGCCTGGCTTCTTTCACCGAGCATAATGTTTTCAAGGTTCATCCATGTAATAGCATGTATCAATACATTACTGGCAAGTGCTACTCCATCACATGGATATATTACATTTTGTTTATTCATTCATCAGTTGATGGACATTTGGGTCCTTTTCACTCTTTGGCTATTATGAATAAGGCGGTTGTGAACATTTGTGTGCAAATTTTTGTGTGGATGTATATTTTCATTTCTCTTGGATATCTACCTAGGAGTGAAATGGAATAGCTTTATTTTGAACTATTGTTTTCTAAATAAAGTATCTCTGTTCCTCTCACTATAATTTCTTTTACCTCTGAATAGATCAGCCTGGCTAAATAGAGTTTGCTTCCCTAAATATGCCTGACAACGTACTATTCTTGTCAGGTTTCCTAACCTGAGTTTTTGTGTATGGCTATATAAATTATGGCAATGCCCATCAGTAACCAGAATATTGGTGCCTACATTTTCAGAACCTATGGTATATAAATTTAACTGTCTTTGGTTTTAGAGGTTTAGAAATGTAACCGCTAGTTTGAAGCATGAAAGTGCAAGCATCAGCCCAATTTCCAGCTTTTTCTATTGGTTTAGTGTTTTATTTTATTCTTTATTTTTTTAAAAGATTAGTTATTTGAGAGAGAGAGAGCGTGCGCTCACAAGTTGGGGTGGGCAGAGGGAGAGAAACTCAGGCTCCTCATGAGCAGGGAGCCTATGCAGGGCTCGATCCCACAACCCCGAGATCATGACCCGAGCTGATAACTGAGCCACCCAGGCCCTCCTCTATTGGTTTGGTATTTTAATAATCTCTGAAGAAGAATTACAGCAGTCACCAGTGCTTAAATAAGGAAACCATTAGGTTAAGAACAAAAGTGTTAACACAGACAATACTGATTTGCTAATTTAATATGTGATACTTACAGCCTACAGGAGGGTGGTATGTATGCCTCTTTATATCTTGTATTGTTGGTGACTCTTCTCATATACATGTTCATTGGGGGTCAGTGGGGGTGGGGATAGATTTAGATGCCTCATTGTCCTCCTGTTCTTAAAGGGCAACTAGCAAATGTTTCGTTTGTCGTATTTCTTATGTCTTTTTTTTTTTTTTTCCTTTTAAGCTTGCAGGATATTAATTGCTAATCAGTGTTCTTACTGCCTCTTCTTCAGGAAGTAGATCTCCTTAAATGTAAACAGAAAACTTGTTTCTCCCAGCGGCTCAGGATAACATGTGAACAGGCTTGCCCTGAAAGATAGAAGTTTAAAGTACCTCCTCCGTGTCCACAGTTCTCTTGACTTTGTGCCTTTTGATCAGCATCCAGCACGTCACTTTATCAAGAGTGAGTTTCTGCCCTCCTTTTGTTTCTTCTTTGCGAAAGCCTTTGTTTCCCCTAGACGGAGTACACAGCCAGAGATTTCCTGGAGCATTCTTTTGAGTACACATTTCCAGACAGCACATTAAACATATTAAAACTTTCCATGTTCAGATGGTGCTCGTCATCGGCATGTCTTTTACCTCAAATGTGCTTCTCCTCCAATTCCAGTGACCTTTTCTGTTCTGGTTGACATCTTCTTAATAACTTTTCCTTGATGGCTCCCTCCTTGCGTTCGGTAGTTCAAATCCTCTCACCATGCAGGCTTACTCTTTAAATATCCTGATAGCCACCGTGTCAGGGAGACCCAGGAAGCAGTCTACAATCAGTATAGCGTAGACAAATGAATAAACCATTCTTGGGAAGTTTGCTCGGGAAGAAGAAAGATACTCAAATGAGAACAGTTAAAGTAGAGGCTATAGCTCTTATTGCTGAACAACATTATATAACAGCTCCTTTTTTTTTTTAAGGATTTTATTTATTCATTTGAGACACAGAGATAGAGAGAGAGCATGAGCAGGGGGAGAGGCAGAAGGAGAGGGAGAAGCAGGCTCCCCGCTGAGCCAGGAGCCCAACGTGGGGCTCGATCCCAGGACCCCGGGATTATGACCTGAGCCGAAGGCAGCTGCTTAACTGACTGAGCCACCCAGACGCCCCTATGTAACAGCTCCTTTTATGACAGAGTCCTATTTAGAGGCTGGGGCTTGGGCAGAAAATGGAAAGAGTTAAGTTTGGTCAAGTGTTGGTTTGGGAAACTCAGCATGGGGAAGCTTGGTCTTTGGGCAGACTCTTCAGCACCAGGATGTCTGCGGAGTGTACGGCTTGTGCAAATGTTGAAAGACAACGGTCACCGCAGACTGCTGTCCACGTTCTGTCTACCACTCACACTTACAAAGGCCTCGGGTGTCCGGATATCGTCGTAGTCTTTTCTTCGAGATTTGCGATAGAAAGGAGGAGCGAGAGGGCAGGATGCACGACCGAACTTAAGGAGGGACTGAGTAATCGATTTGTCCATTTTAATAAGTACCTGTCACATGTCTCCTGTGCTCGCACTACACCAGGTGCGGATAGGTGCTGGCAGCACAAAGCTGAACTAGACCCTGCTCTGGCCCTGGAGGAATGAGCAGTCGAGTGGGGGAGCAAAGCGTGGTTCACCAAAATTAAAAGGCTGTATTTACACACATGTAGAGCCACAGGAGAAGCGCTTGGATTGCAGAAGATGTGTGTGCCCTGGGAGCATGGAGGAGGGGTGGATCAGGGAGTGGACGAGGCGGGCAGGAAAACAGACAGGGCTCGAAGTGTCTGTGCGGAGGCTGAGCCTGCACAGACATCTCACTCAAAGTGAAGTCTAGCACTTTTACTCCCCTTTGCAGATCATGTCATCGGTTTCTGTCTCATGTAGTGAGACTGCTCTGGAGGGCTGGTACATTCCGTGGAGAGCTCATGTTAGTGGTACCCCAAACCATATCTGCACGTTCTACCATCTCTTCTCTGGAACTTTGGCTAGTCCATGTTCTTGTTAGTGAAACTTTTTGGTCCTCTGATGCATCCCGTGTGGCTGTCTACCCCTTGATGTCTGTCCCTCAGAATTAGTGATCTCATAGCGATGCTGACATAGCGAGCACCCCCCCTCCCCGGCCCCCCCACCCCAACTACTTTCCAGCAACACAGGCAGCCACCCCTGCTTCTGAGGGCCTGCTTTTCACTGTAAATAAAAAGGTGTGAGTTTATCCAGGTCTGTGGTCTGATTTTTACAATCCTCTCTGCCTTAGGTCTGCCAGTTCCACTCACTACAAAGGCTTCTGAAAAGTCATAGCCTCTGCATAATTTGTCTCATAAAGGAAAATGTTGATGCCATATTATCAGAGGGTGTTGTTATATGTGGCACCCACAATAATTACACCATACGACATGTAATTATGACAGCTCTGAGCTGTCTGAGTTGAGAGACACTTCAGAATTTAATTAGCCAAAGGCAGTAATAATAAGAGACAAACTGTAGTCCGTATCCTTCAAATGGTAGAAATTGAGCTGCCTTCAAAAAGGAGAGGATTAAGGAAAAACACTGGCGTGGCAAAGTTGCGCTGCAAAATAACGGCAATTTAAAACTCTGCAGTGGTTTTAACGTTATGATTGTTTTCAACTTATTGCAGCGTTTGACTGTGTGGTTGCACTGTAAACTCGAGAACAGGGACTGTGTCTGTTTTTCACACAATGCCTGGCGTCTGAGGTAGTGTCCGGTCAGTCCTTCATTCAGAATGGTTGAAGGATGAATGGAATGAACAAATTTAATTCATCTGAACCGGGGCTCGAAAACTGACCATTTGTTATCTTTGTCAGACAGGCCTTCTCCTCTTCCCCGCCTCTTTATAATTGATATCATTATTAAAATAATTAGGTACCAGTCCTTAAAAATTGGAAGATTTACCTAAAATTCTGGATCTTTCTGTTTATCTGAGAAACCCAGAAGATCTGATAACACTGGGCTGGTCTTCCCACTTGGCAGCAGTGGGGTGGCAAGAAGAGGCAGCAGCCCGCCCCAGCTGGGGACTGTCCTCCTCAGTCCCCACTCTGTCCCCTTCACTCCATTTCTGCACTTGCCTGCCTTCTATGGCTGCCCGGGGTTGGAACCTGGAAATTAACATTTTTACCTTTGAAACTGCATTTTGTGCTCATGCGTCTTGTGTTTCAAATAGAGCAAAAATGTTTGGGGAAAAAAAAAGTTTGATTTTTCAGGCACACTCGTTTGTGTATCATACTTAGGAACTGATTTTAATTTTTAAGCCTCCTAGTTTTTTTCCTCATGACTTGTGAAATGAACTGGTGTGGGCTCCAGTTCATCTAGCTCAGTGGGAGGGTTTCAATTTACGTCTTACAAGGTAGGACCCACGTATTGGTTTGTTGTTTTTTTTTTTTTTTTTTGGCCTTTGCTTTTCAGTGAACAGAATTTTGAGCCCCTGGTCAGTGCCACATTGAGCACTCACTAAAGCATAGGAGGGGCAGAAGGAACAAGAAGGTGCCTTGATTTTACTGTTTACAGACTAGTTAGGGACGTTAAACACAGATGCAAGCTATCAGCATTTCAAGGGCAGAGATGCAAGTACTTGTGTTTATAATCTTGTTTTAGAGGCTCCAAGAATTGAGACTTCCTTAAATGCTTATTGAAATAGAATTTTTTAAAAGCAGACTTTTCCTGGTATTACCATTTGATGGGGCATTTAATACCATTTCTGTATTAACTTTCTCTTTGGATAAGATTAAGTATGATGGCTTTCCAGCCTCTCATGTCTATTTTCTTTTGATAATGTGTATTTGTCATGTTAAATGTGATGTGACAGCCATGGCTATGTCTCATAGCGCAGTAAAAATAATACATAGACACACAGGAAGAAAAGATGGGATAGTTCTCCATCTACATGTGTTAAGACATATGTTTGAATAACCATTTTCATGTTGGCAGACTTTTCTCTCACTCTCTTTTTTTCTTTGTTCAAATGATTGATTTTAAAAATAGGATCATATAAAAATGATATATGTTACACTCCAAACAAGACAATAGTGAGCAAGCGGCATAAAATTAATAACATGAATCTTTAAGTTCCAAAGACCTGTGCGAAAAATAAATAGCCTGCTGAGGAGCCAGTTGCTGAAGCCACACAGTATTGTATGGAGATAATTCTGGGTTTCTTCAGACTACATTTATTTCCCTGTTTAAATTGGGATTGGCCAGAACTAGGTGCCTCTTAGTAATTTTCCAGCCAGCTCTACCTTTAGAATAAATTGAAGCTGAAGCTGTAGTGGGCCTCCAGAAAAAAACCAGAATTCATATGCCCCTTTAGTGTTCATTCCGACATCGGTGTTGCTTTCTCAGCCCTGGGCCTTTTTCCTTAATAGGAGACCATCAGATCAGATCATTGCTGGGGGGGGGGGGGGGGGGGAGACTGTGTTTTATGGGCAGCAGGTGTGTTTAGCATGATCATTAATTAGAATAATTTGACCCTGCCGCTCCTAGATCCACTCTTTATTGTCCATTCCTTACTCCTTGCAGTAGAGTAGGTGTGCATTTGGATAAAATGGACAGCCTGAATTTAGGGAATTACTTCGTTAAGGGTTTCTGCTTTGCAAATAACTGGGCGGTTAAATGGAGACAGCACGGAGCTGGAGCAGACTGGTCTAGCTTTGGGGGCAAGGAGACTAGAAATACCATCAGTAAAGCTGTTATCAGGGTTCCATTCCTATTATTTTCAAGAAATGGTAATTAAATGGTGTGAGCCAAACCTTAGATTTGGAGAGAAATGGACTTGTGCTTGTTACCTGGTTACGTTACATGACTTAATTTTTAAGAGGTGTTGTTACACTGTTCTTGTGTTTTCTAAGTAGTTAGAAAAATGTAGCACTGACTGAAACGTATTACTACTTCAGTTTTTAGTATATGTGCTCCTGAAGCGAGCACCGTATTACTACTTCAGATGAAAGTTTCTTTGGTCTTTGTATTGGATTGTCCTAGTCCATGGGAGAAAGAAACCTTGACACACTGAAGCGTGTGCTTCGGTTAGTGATGTGGTTTGGTAGCTGAATTGGCCAGAGTTGTGCACCTTGTACGTCTTTTCTGATTTCGCTATTTTAATTTTTGTTTTATATAGTCAGAATGGGTCTATTTGAGACCCATCTTCTCATTACCTCGCAAAAAGTCCATATAAAAAGCATCCTTAAAAAATGTCTGTTTATTTATAATTTATTTGGTGACTTGAGTCATTTAGACTTTAGAGCAAAAATAAAAGTAATATAAAACACGAATATAATATTAATTACGAAGGAATGGCATCCATATTTTTCTTTTGGGGGTTGTGATGGGAAATCAGACCGTAGGCTTATGTGTGCCTTGTCTGTGAATAGTACCAGTCTTAAAGACCCAGGGAGTCTCCATGGAGGGTAGAGTTGGGTGATGGAGGACATTATCCTTTAATAGATGGTTGTTCACATCAAGTTTAGTTCTCAGGAGTCTCCATTTTTCTCGTTTTTAAAGTGGTTTTCTCAGGGTCAGGCACTGAAGAGTTTTCCCATTTTTTTATCGATTGCCCCTGCACATCATGTTTCTTCAAGGGGCCTTGGAACTTTAAAGAGCCTCCCATAAGGAGACTTGAAGGGAGACACCACACCAGGTGTGTGCTGTTTCTTGGGAAGGAGGCAGTGGCTCATTTTCTATTACAACACCAAGGATAAAAGATTCTGTAAGGTTGCCTCTTCCAGAAATTTCAGGGCCTTAACAATGTATAAGATTCATTAGAGGTCAGATGTTTGACAGTGAAAGAATTCTAAGTGTCTGAGTTTTTGGCATTTACCTGAGACCTAAATGTTACTCTGTAAGCTTGCTGATCACCAGCAGGCTTTTGGTCTCCACTTTTAGTTGAGTGGTTATTTGTGGGCAGTAAGTTGAGTTGTTGGAAAGAATGGCTTTTATATGATATTTTGATTTCTTTGTTCCCTCTGTGGTGGAGGGAGTGCGTAATAACTGTTTAAGGGCTTATGAGGTGCTCGGAATGATGCTAAGCACTTAAATACATCATTTCATCCAGTAATCATACAGCCCGTAAGGTGGTGATCGTTCTTACACACACAACCGGAGGCAAGAAAGGTTAAGTACTTCCACCTTGCAAATCACAGGACTGGGATTTGAGTCCATTTAGAACCTCCCTTCCTGGAAGGGTAGAGTTGCTTGGGTTGGGCGTATCTCATTGTCTCATTCAGGTAAACAGTCAGGAGAGATTTGGGGGATTTGGGGACTGGGTTTTGCCTGATGGTAAATTATAAAAGTTCATGGCGAAGACTCTTCCTGTTCTATGATCTTCACATTAGCTCTGGAAGGTGGCAGTGATTCTGGATCTGGAGCTTCTGAAAATCGCCAACCAGGTGGTGGTGGTGGTGGTGGTGGTGGTGGTGGTGGTGGTGGTGGTGGTAGTGGTGGGGTCTGAGGCCTGGAGGCACGGGTTGAGTTTGGAGGAGTTGGGAGTGAAGTCATCTGAGGCCCAGGTCACTGGAACTCCTCCCTTTCTTTCCTTAGGGGAATAGTTCTTTCCCTGAGATTAGCAGCGAGGGAGTGGTTCCCTCTGGGGTCAGCAGCTTTGGACCAACACGGTGAGCCAAGACATGGTGAGCAGGAGTTCCTTGACCCCGCCCACCCCGGGAGCTAGGAGATGACCTTTTGGTCTGCCTTCCTTTCCTCCCAAACCCCGCCTTTCATTTTCATTCAAAAATTACATCACCCCAGAGGCACAGTTTTTGTGTCTGAAGAAATCTTAAAAACTCACTGGAAGACTTGAACCTATTAGCTTGTTTGTTTTTCATCCTGAATTTATGATTATGTCTCAAGTAATGCCAAAATTACAAGAAAAAAAAACTACCCTAAGTTTGTCCTTCAAAGAGAAAAGAAAATGGCCACTTGGCTACGTGAGCAGTTCTTAATCTCTCACCTCTGCTGCTGCTTGTTCTCAGGGGGAATACAGAATTAAGTGTCCTGCAGTATTTGTACCATAAGCCACGACACCACACCCGTTCGCTAGCCAGTTCCTCATTTTCTTTGTTTGAGATTGATGAAGGGCTGCTTGGACTTTGTCTCTCCTCAAGATGTTAATTGCATGTTTCAGAATCATGTGTTCTGTTAAAAATCACTTACGCATAGCCTTGGAAAGAGAACTGGAGGCCGGGAGTTGCTTCAGGGGCGCAGAATATTGTTGTGGAGGCCTTGGGAAATAAATCTTAAGAGTTAGTTCATTTACCACCAAGACATATTTAGTCAGTGTATATAAACAAAAGAAGTCACAGTGTGCCTGGACATTATTTGTCCCAGATGGAGTTTAAACTTGGCTCCTTATCCTGCACTGATGTCATGGTGCATAAACGGGCCCCGAATCAGAGCTGCACACAGAATCCTCTGTGTACTTGTGTGTGCTGAGGGCGGGTGAGGAGAGGGGCGGCGCTGGCCGGAAAATCTTTGTCACATTTTTCCTTCGTTGTCTGCAGAGACTAGTGTGTCAGTCCTGAATTTGGACTTGGTGCAGAGTGAGGGAAGAATTGGAATAATCTGTTCATTTGTACAAATCGGTATGTGTGTGCACCCAGGGATATCATCATTCCAAGACCCGAGAGTCCAAATGCGCGCCTGCTTTCCAACAGTTGCTTGCAAAGCTCTGGTACTAAGATCTGGAAAGGAAAATCTTAAAGCATTGCCTTTTTGAAGAGCGTTTTCAGTCTGTTTGTCTTGAAACCTCAAGTCTGGACAGTTTCTTTAAACTTTTTAATGGTCTTAAGTATCCAGCTGTATAATTCTGTTTTCCTGGAATGTATGGTGGATAACCTCTCAAGCTCCTTGCTTAAGTGTTTAAAAAGGCAAATGTCTGATGCTCCTTAGAGAATCTGGCCAAGTTTAATTCTTCCTGTGTGCTTTGAGAAGGCAGCTTGGGCCAGAAAAGGGTCTTCTGGAGTTCTGAGCAGTTAGTAGGAAATTTCCACATACTGTGGTGTTACTTTATTACATTTTATTGCTGACTTTCA
Source organism: Phoca vitulina (assembly GCF_004348235.1). Classification (NCBI taxonomy): domain Eukaryota; kingdom Metazoa; phylum Chordata; class Mammalia; order Carnivora; family Phocidae; genus Phoca; species Phoca vitulina. The sequence continues at coordinate 69,522,478 of NW_022589711.1, read as the reverse complement.
TTATGATAATCTTAATTAGAGGTGTTTCCAAGTAATTCAGACCATTTTGTGTAGATGTAAAGGGCTTAGATTTCAGGACTTCTGTGAATGGATTCCAAAGTCACTATTGTTGCCTGAATCCACGGAAGCTGAACAGACACTGGAATGCAAATGAGGTGGGAGGTGAACCTTTAAGGAAAGCCAGAATGTTTCTCAAATAGAAAATCTGGTCAGAGGTGAGAATTGGCTTTGTTGTTTTGAGAAGATAAAACACAGATTTGGTAAAAACAACTACTTTTTTTTTTTTTTAATACTCTCTCTTTAGAGGCCCCATTTTTTTTCTTAGAGATTGGTCACTGGTAGAAATTTGAAGAAAAAGAATTAATATTTATTGAGCACATATTATGTGTGAGGCCTTGTACCAGAGCTGCATTAGGGTTGTTCTTTCCCTTGAGTGCACATATGAGGTATTAGCTCGTTTTCGGTTTTTTTTTGGGTTTTTTTTGTTTTTAGATGGGCACCTCCGGGGATGAGAAAGTTAAGTGCCCTGTGGAGCAGAGCCAGACTCACCTGCCACCTGTCCGATTTGCTCTTCTCACTGTACAGCTTGGTTATCTTGGTTGATTTTTTTTAAACTCTAGAAGTCAGAAATGAATTGAAATTAAAATAGGATTAGCAGAGAGTGACTTAACTACTCAATATTTACAGTCTGCATGTTATTTAGAAGACAGCTCTGGCCTGAGCTTCATTTAATTTTATCTCAACATATAGCATGGCAGGAAAAGATACTTAAACATGTAGAAGGAATATGTGCTATTAAGTATTCATTTTTAAAAAAATCTTTAAAATGCTTAAGATTGTTTTTTTTTAATTTAAAGATGGCATTGTAGGTGGTATGGTTTTGTCTAAAAATCTGAGTCCTTAACTTATGCTTCAAACCTTTTTGTGTATGTACGATATGATAAAAGGCAAACTTTAACTTCAAGATTTAAAAAATGAATTAGCTAGTTTGAAATGGAATTATTTAGGAATCAGAAAGTAGATGTTTTGGGGATATGATTAACTTTGGACCCTTGAAAATGAGTAATGGTTCTCCTTTGACTCTGAATTATATCTGTTTCCCCACTATCCTACCAGTCCTACTAGGCCTTCTTTGCTTGTGGTGCACAAACTGATGAAAAACATGCTAGGTGGGCAACCTAATCCACTGTGACCGCCTGGGGAGTTGACTAGAAACAAGGGAAGGAATGCTAGGTTGGCTCTTGGGCTTAGCTTTTTAGAGTAAAGGCCAAGAACCCAAAGAGAAGAAATAAAGGCCAGAAAAAGTTCAGGAGGAGGAGGAGGCACAAGATGGGGGCAGACTCTGGAGGCCTATCGATGGTAGCAGGGTAGAAATGGAAGCGGCAGAATCACAGACAACACAACTAGAGTGACCCGAAATAGGAAAAAATGAAGTAGTTCTGGCTCGCGGAACCATAGACATTACTACACCTCCATAATCTCAGAACCTTCGGTGTTGGTGAGGAGGTAGGGCAGAGCTTGTCTGCAGCAGACCCTGTGACCTGGCTCACCATACTGTTATTTTTGAAAACTTAAACTCTGAACAGCATAATCTTTGAATTACGTCACAGGTGGATTTTTCATTAACCTCTCTACTGCTCTCCGTGTGCCCAGTGTCTCCCACCTCAGTTGGAGTTACTCACTGCTATCAGAGTCCTCTAGTAATGTTGCTTTCTCCCCTGGGAAATATTACCGCTCACAGGATAAAGTCCAGACTTCTAAGTGGGGCGCACAGAGGCTTTTCCTAGGCGGCCCTGCTCCGCAGTCTCACCTTTGCCCCTCTGGACCAGGCGTATGCCATTAGGGCCAGGTCAGATTCTTTTTGTTTTTTTAAGATTTTATTTATTTTTGTGTGTGTGAGAGAGAGAGAGAGCGAGAGAGAGAGCGCGCCTGAGCACGAGGTGGGGTGAGGCAGAGGGAGAAGCAGGCTCCCCGCTGAGCTGGGAGCCCGATGTGGGACTCGATCCCAGGACCCCGGGATCATGACTTGAGCCGAAGGCAGACGCTTAACCAACTGAGCCACCCAGGCACCCCCACGTCGGAATTCTAAACTCATCCTACAGTCCAGGCCTCTGTGTGTTTACTCAAGCAGTCGTTGTTTGGCTTACGCGCTTGCAGTCTCTCACGCCTGCCTTAAATGTCATTCCCAACGGTAACTTTCCCTGATTTCTCACCACTTTCTTCAGTTTCCATAGCTGTTAGTAGCAAATAGTCATATTTTATTACAGTTCATTGTGTTTTCTACCCTTGTACCAACACACAAATGAGTAGGATGTCCTCTTTCTCATCTTAATATCACTAGTGCTTTATAAAGTGCCGGGCACACAGTAACTACTCAGCAAATGTTTTTGAAAAATCAAGGCTTCAATAATTGCATTAGGCATTGATTTAAATATTAAATAAATTTCATGCATGGAAAGTCAAGGGTTGAATAAGTGAAAATATACTGTATAATGGTGGGGAGGGGGAGTCCTCACTGTTCTGGAAAATCCTTCCCAAACCCTAGCATATGACCTATTTGTATTCACTTCTGATTTGATGTTGGTGGGTATAAGCTACCAGGCAATAGTAGTGTTAATTTTAAACGATTGAAAAAGTATAGTGATATAGGAACGTCAGCTGTACAATATTGAATGACACAATAGTGGGAACTGATTTCCTGTCATTTATAAGCATGAGAACATTCTTCATGGACACATTATTTCTTGATTATGTCTTAGGGAGAACAGTGTTAAATGAACGACATGGCCAACATTGAAATAGGTTTAAAAAATACTAGAATATTGGGAATATAGGCAGTTAAATGTTTCTTCACTGACCTGGCCTTGAGATTCTGATAGTAGAGTTGTTTAGGTTCAATGCATAGCTTACCAGAGGTGCGTGACATGAAGTACCACATCAACGTGGATCATGTTACTCTTTCTCAGCCAATCGAAACTAGACATGAGGTAGCTGGATCTGAATGGTAGGAGACATTTTAGATTCAGTGTGCAAAAAGCACATTCAGGGTAGGGCTGGCTAGGTGAAAAGTAGCCTGAACTGCTCATTCCCCATCAGTGTGGCCAGAGCCCAGCCTGTGAACATGGGGTGCGTTGATGGAATTGAGGAGTAAAAGGGGGTGGTATCTCACCTGATGGACATTTTTGACAAGGATTAACCCTGAAGTGGTATTGACAAGAACCAGATTTTGTTCTCAGTGAGCATAATTTTCAGCTAAAGGAAGAAGAGTTACAGTTTTGGTACTGAGAGCTGTGTGAAAAATGTATTTAATAAAATGAAAATTATTTAAGTAAACGTCATGGTGCTTCAAATGCACAAGGGTATTTGGTAGCTGTTACTTTTAGCCAGGGAAAACTATACTTAAGCTTACATAGAATTTTGGTCTTTTATGTTCTTGGTTTTTATCTTGAAAGTCCTGTAGTTGGAACCTTAGACTCTGGCATTTGTGGCTCTCTTAAAAGAGGCTTTTAACCTAGTTTTGGCCATCTATATTACATTTTGCATTTTTTCCATTTAAGTTAAGGCTATATTTTTATTCTTAGCAAACAGCAGCTCTTTTTGTAATAGAATCTCTTTATTCAAGGCAGTATACAATTAGAGTAGAAATGTATGACTTCTTACAAGCTGCCATTGTTTTCTCTTTATAGCCCTTACCACTATCTATAAATGTTTTATTTTTGTTTAAACTCTACCCCCGCACTACCCTTCTTCATCCTGTGTAAGTTCTGTTTGTCAGCCTGAGGTAGGCAGAACTTTGTATTATCTAAGGCTCTATTCCCTGTGCTTAGAGGAATGTGTGACCCATTCTGGTCAGTCATTGATATTTGCTAAATTAATAGAGATACCATAGTAATTCTGAGGACGCTTGTTTCATGAAATGGGCTTTTTGAACTCTTTAGAATGTATAGATTTTCAGGCACTGGCGTGATTTCAGTGCATAAAAATGTCCTCCTTGGCTTGTCTGATTTCTCTTCCCTTGGTTACCTATTAATCCATTCCTGTCTTTTGTTGTTAATCATGGGTGACTTTGGGAAGCATAGATGCTAATAGATGCCATTGTCCCGGAAGTCCTCTTTCATTTTTCTTATGCTTACTGTTGGGCCACAAGAAGTGGCATCTAGTGATTGTGATAGTCCATGATTAGCTCCTTGGTCGTCTTAGGATTCGAGGGGAATTCAAGGACTTGACAAGGACTTTATGAGAATAAACCTTGCTCGGTATAAAAGCCACTGTTGGTTGTTAGTTAAGGGTTCCCTTACCACCCAACTGTCATATTGGGAGCTATGGACTCTGGCTCAGGGAGTGGGCTTGGATTTCCTAGAACAGATCTTGTCCTCACAGCATGTCTTGGAGACATGCCCTTGACCCAGTGAAGTGAGTTCTCTCTTTATAGCTGTTTATTAAAGTTACCTTCATAAAGAATTGACTTTGTGAAGCCCATGCCTATCAGAGGGGGGAATCTGTGTAATAGAAGAGAAGAGCCTGCGTTTTGGTCAGATGGGGCTGGATTCCAGTGCTCACTCAGTCATTTTGTAGTTTTGTGACTTCAGACAAGTCACTTAGCCTCTTTAAGCCTCAGTTCCCCATCTATATAATCTGGTTAATAATACCTACCTGGCAGACCATGGGGGTGTTTAATAATAGCTGTGTAGGGGCGCCTGGGTGGCTCAGTCATTAAGCGTCTGCCTTCGGCTCAGGTCATGATCCCGGGGTCCTGGGATCGAGTCCCACATCGGGCTCCCTTGCTCAGCAGGAAGCCTGCTTCTCCCTCTCCCACTCCCCCTGCTTGTGTTCCTGCTCTCGCTATCTCTCTCTCTGTCAAATCTTAAAAAAAAAAAAAAAAATAGCTGTGTATATAATCATTGTAGAAAAAAAGCTGTTGAAAGGAGTTGATAAAGTAGCCTGCATCATTCTGAGTTTAAGAGATATGTAATGGTCTGTTGAGGGCGACAGCTTTTGAACCTTCCATTCTCTGAAGACATCAGAATACTAAAAATTTTGGAAGCATTGGAGTATTTTTGCTCCTTGCTTCAAACTGAACAGGTCTGTGGGGGACCTGGCTGGCTCAGTTGGTGGAGGGTGCGACTCTTGATCTCAGGGTTGTGAGTTTGAGCCTCGCGTTGGGTGTTAAAATCTTTAAGAGAGAAAAAAAATAAACTGAATAAGTCCTAAAGCCCAGGAAGAAACAAAATAAGACTATTTTGTCCTACCAGTGTTGAAGAGAGCAACAGCTTCAATACCATGTGTGTCCCTGTGCCTTGACCCAGTGTGCAGGTCCTTCTAGAGGCTTCCTGGTCTTATGTGTGTTTTTCCTCCCAGCTTTGGAGTCAGGCTTCAGGTAGGACAGGTGAGCAGATGAGACAATCAATACTTCCCATCATCTTCTAGTACCTTTCTATTTTACCTGCCACATTTTAATCTTGGGGCATTTTCTTTGTGTATATTATTACCACAAAGATAATTATTGGTTATATATAGCTCATCTTCTCCCTTTTCCTGATTTGGAGCAAAGGGAGGGGACTCAGAAAACATATGATGCCCACTTTTCAGTTTTCTGGAGACCAGCTCTGGTCTCTAGCCCAGGCACCAGGGTCTCAAAGGTGTGTATTGATGGATGGTTTGGGCCTTCGAGGGCCTGACTGGAGCTTGCCAGGATTTCTCTGGAGTTTGGGAATCTGGAGTGTGTGTGTGTGTGTGTGTGTGTCCAGAAAAAAAGTGCTATTATTCCTCTCATATAATCAGAAGTCACTTTTTAAAGTTATTAGATATTCTTGGGGCACCTGGGTGGCTCATTCGTTAAGCATCTTTCTTTGGCTCAGGTCATGATCCTGGAGTCCTGAGATTAAGCCCCCAGTCAGGCTCCCTGCTCAGCGGGGAGCCTGCTTCTCCCTCTCTGTCTCCCGCTGTTCTCCCCCCCCTCCCCCCCAGTGCTCGCTCGCTCTCTCTCACTCTCTCTCAAATAAGATAAAATCTTAATTATCTATTCTTGGATAGAATCCTTCCTTATGTGGAACTCTTCTGCAGCTTTTAGGTTATATCATTTTTTCCCCCTAAAGATATCTGTTGGATAATCTTAAATGCTGGCTGCAAGTGAGAAGTGTTCATTTATACATAACACAGTTAAGAGTAAGACAAGCCTCACCGAGTGTGGCAAGTGGAAGATGCTCCCCAAATGGAACAGGGTCCCCTCTCCTGGCGTGGTTTGTATCTTGAGCGTCTGGCTATTGGATTTAACTTTTAAGAAAACTGCAAATGTTACGTTCCATCTTTGGTCAGTCAGTACTGTTTTCCCAGCAGAAGCTTTAGTGATGGGCACATACATGGCAGTGGCTGTTTGGTCAGGGGACTGGGGATTTTTTTTTGAGGCGTAAATTAGGAATTTGCCTCCAGGAATGGTCTTAGATCTGGTTAATCAGCCACCCACAATTTAAATTGCAATAGTAGCTTTCCTTTTCCTCCTCTAGTTAGATTTATACCTTTAAGGAAGGATCTGTTGACACCTGTTTCAATAATCTTGTTGGGCAAAGCTTTCTCACGATGCTGTTTTAGCCTTTTGCTTAATTACATCAATCCTACCTCTTGTTTTATTGTTTAAGATTTTGGAAGAATGGTCACTTATTTTTCATTAATTTTTGACAAACTTGCCTCTTGTTATTTTGGGTTGTTTGGTTCCTTTAGCTGTAACAGATTTGAAACTGATCTGATGAAGCAAGCATAGCCTGAAGTATGCTCTTATGATTTGATTAACACAGTTCCATTTTAGCATCTCTGGAGGAGAATCTATCAGTGGTTAAAATCTTCCTCTGACGAGACACAGAATGCAGCATGAATTGTTTTAATGCTGACTTTGGAAGAGCAGGAAATGGTTAGTGAGTGGACAAAAAATGATGAGGTTTGGACAGTGATAGGATGTTTTACGTTCTGCATTTATGAGAACTTGTAACAGTTATGTCTGCCTGTGGCTAGAGAGAGAAAGGAGGGAGGGAGACAGAGTGGGTGAGAGGGGGGAGAGAGTGAAGGGCAGGCTGCTATGATAGGAAAGGTTAAGCGCCAGGGAGCCTGCCAGGGTGTGACTCATGCGCCTCAAGGCTGGGTGATGCAAGGCACGCTTCTGACTTCTCATTCATGTCTGTTGTCAGGGACAAGATCACTGGGCTGGTGTGTGTCCCAAAACTTTGTTATCTCTCCTTTATTGACAGTGAAAACAGCAAGGTGGTCAGTCGACCTCAGTATAATAAAATGCTTTCTTTTAAAATAACTCGGTGCCAAGATGAATATGGGTTGCTCAAATAATGACTTTTGCTCTTACTAAGAAAAATTGATATTGGGACGCAGGAGATTTGCCTGGTTTCTGAGGTAACTTGGTAGATTATAATCTGGTTGCCATAGCAACCCAGCAGCAGGGAAAATTACAGGAACGAAACATTTGAAGAGAGGTATTTTAGTAGGATGCTTAAAAGCTCTTTACCTATCATCTTTCCCCACTGAAGAAGCAGGGTGGGGTTCAGGAATTGGCCTCCGTAAGCAGAGAGGGGATGGCATAAATGGCTTTTGGAGGCTTGGAATTGTGGCCTGGTGTCTGTGACCGCTAAGGAATCATTATAGACACTTTTCATGCAGTGTGAGGAGCAGGTAATGTGACAGAATCTGGAGCATACCCCAATTCAGAAATCCCTTTTCTTGCCTGGAACTTTCCATAATACTGGTGAATTGTACTTTCAGGACCTGCATTCAGGACACGCTGTGTGACAATTATGAGAGCGGTGGAGGAGAGAGAGTACATGAATTTGGGATTGTCAGAGAGTATCTGGGGCATAGGCTTGATGTCCTTTGATTTTTTTTTTTTCTCTCTAACTAATTAATTCTCCAGCCTGTATTATAGGTCTTATCCCCACAGGTTTCAACACAAGCAAATGATTTCTGCTCTATTATAGTAATGTTGGAATTGGTCTAAAGACTTTTTAAAAGACACAGATAATTCTCTTTATTGGAGTGTTTTTTTTTTTTTTTATTCTATTGTAGTTATGTTCTATGTTTATGTAAAAATAAAGTTAAAACTATTTTCATGTTAGGAATGACTTTAAAAGCTCAGTTTCAAGAAAGCAATTGAAATGTTTTAATCACTCTGTAGAGATCTGAAGGGATTTCCTTTTGAGTTCTTAAAATGGCACAGTGTGTTTACATTGGTGAGAATTTGAATACTTAAGACTGAAAGATTATTGACACAGTTACTGTACAGGAAAAATAAATTGCCTTGAAACCACCGGTATAATTCAAGATAATGAGAAGCACCAGGGATGAAGCTTGGATGGCTTTTTCCTGAATGATCTTGTTTTCTCCAGTTAATGCATTTCCTGATTTAAATAATTTTAATATCCCAACAGTGTCTCCTGTGGTGAATTAGTAGAAGAAGCAAAATACATGGATATTAAAGGTTTAGGTTTTAAAAATGAAACGGCTTTGATCTCAAACATTTTTACAGAACAGAAATTACGGTACATACAGTAAAAAAAGTTGACCTTAAAAAAACAGTTGACGTTTTAAATGGAATATTATGAAAGCTTAATTTCTAAGTTAAAATTTTTGTTTGCAGTGTTTTTTGTTCGCAATGGTTTTCCTTGTGTTTTACGGCTTTCATTCATTTAGTAGAAATAGTTATTAAGCACTTATTCTAGGCCGGGTATAGTTTTGAGCACTTGACTTTATGCCAGATCTTGTCCTTACAGAGTCCATCTCAAAGAAGCAAAGACAGACCCTAGAATAGCTGCTTAACTAATTGGAGTTGTAAATTCTAGGAAGGAGAAGTATAGGTGTGTGGGCGCGTGTGCCTGTGTTAGAGCATACAGTGGGGCACCCAACCTGTCCTGAGAAGCAGATGCCACTTCTTAAGCTGACAAGAGTGAATAGGCATTGGTCACTCATCAGGGAAGGAGTAAGGTGGGTGGCAGGCAGAGAAGAAGGACAGGGAAACCATTACAGGTAGAGGGAACGGTATGCTTGATGGTTTCGATGCAGGGAGGGACAAGGCTTGCTCCAAGAATGCTAAGGTGAATGTGACACTCAGCATCCTTCCAATTTCCAGAAATGTACAGTCATTATTTTAATAGGGTTAACCTTGCACATGGTGATTTTTTTTAACTACAGTTTTTATTTTTCTATTATTTATTTATTTATTTATTTTAAAGATTTTATTTATTTGTTTGACAGAGAGAGACACATCCAGAGAGGGAACGCAAGCAGGGGGAGTGGGAGAGGGAGAAGCAGGCTTCCCGCCGAGCAGGGACCCCAATGTGGGGCTTGATCCCAGGACCCCGGGATCATGACCTGAACCGAAGGCAGACGTTTAACGACTGAGCCACCCAGGCGCCCCATTTTTTAATTATTTTTTAAAGATTTTATTTATTTATTTGACAGAGACACAGCGAGAGAGGGAACACAAGCAGGGGGAGTGGGAGAGGGAGAAACTGGCTTCCCACCGAGCAGGGGGCCCAGGACCCTGGGATCATGACCTGAGCTGAAGGCAGATGCTTAACGACTGAGCCACCCAGGCGCCCCTTAACTACAGTTTTTAAACTTGGATTACATCCTTTGATTTATGTTTAGATATAAATTAGTGATGTTTCTTTCTGTTACCTACAGGAACTAGATGAGATCTAAAACTGAGGCTCTTAAAAGAACATACTTTGCCATTGCTGTGCATGGTCTAGTCTTGGAAGTTGTCTACTTATATTAAATATTAGGGGTGCCTGGGTGGCTCAGTCGGTTGAGTGTCCGACTCTTGGTTTCGGCTCGGGTCATAATCTCATGGGTTGTGGGATTGAGTGCCCTGTGGAGTTCCTTGCATCAGCGGGGAGTCTGCTTAAAGAGTCTCTCCCTCTGCGCCTCCCCGACTTGGTGTATGCTCTTGCGTGTGCTCTCTCTCTCTCATAGTTAAATAAAATTTTTAAAATAAATAAATATTAATGTTCACTGACATTTAGATAATAGATTTTAAAATTTGAGTGTTTGAGGCCTGTTTATAATATTATTATTCATTTATTTTATAGTGTTTATTATTATTTCCAGAACTTATACAAATACTTTATTTTCCAAACATTTTTCTTATCAGTTGCCTTCTTTTGTTACACAGTAGAATCATATGACCAAAGTCAGTAATGGACACTTGGGAAGAATATGCTCCATGGTGTTTGGCCAGAGCCACGTTTCTCTGTGCCATTTTCCTTTATAAGCAGAGTTTCTGGTCTACTTTCTTCTCGATTTCTTGTTTCTAAATTAGTGTAAGAAAAAAAGGAATTGTTGTAAAAGTAAAAAAAAAAGTTGAGCTTTTTAGGTACCTAGCATCATAACCAACGCAGGAGAATTCGCTGAGCTAAATTCAAATGCATGTACTCACCCTGCTCAGAGCCGAGCCAGGTCTAAGACCGATCCTAAGTTTTGTGTTTATACAGGATTCTGCGCCACATACATCCTGTCTAGTACATAAATTCAGGTAATAAAACTGTTGAAGAGAAACCCCAGATGCTTTGGTATTAAATTGAAATTAATGTGTTATTTTGCAGGTCATTCTTGTTCAAGTTAATCCAGGTGAGACTTTCACAATAAGAGCGGAGGATGGAACACTTCAGTGCATTCAAGGTAAGGAAATTCTTATAAGCCTTCTAATCAAAGGAGTTTCTCTTTTATTTCTTGTTTGAAGGAAGAGTAAAGTTTTTCCTTGTGTCTTTATTTTCCAGAAGTAAAATTTATCTTGGATTTTTAAAAAACTTTTTAATCTTTCTATAACATAGGGTCTTGATGCTAATGTAGGCCTGTGATAAATAAAGGGACAAAGTTAAATACCTCTAGTATTCTGTTGACTTTTAAGTGAGTTAATTTAACTTGGGAAGGCTTGCAGTATCTTTTAATATATTATGGAATTTGGAAAATGTTGAGATTTTGAAGGACTTTAAATGTTCAATTGAGAACAACAAGAACTTTTTCAAATTAGTTCCAAAGTTTCAAATAAATACTGTGATGCTAACCAGATGATGTTTTTTGAGGTAAAATCTGTATTAAGTATCTGCTATTTGTTACTGATTAACAGATTACTCCAAAATTTAGGGGCTTATAACAACAACATGTATTATCTCACAGTTTTTGTGGGTCAGGAATTTTAGGCACAGTTTAGCTGTGTCCCATGGCCCTGGGCCTCTCAAGATCCCCAAATCCAGGTGTGGGCTAGAGCTGCCCTCCTTGCGAGGCATGTCTAAGGGTCAGTCTGTTTCCAGGCTTGCTTGAGGGGTTGTTGGTAGGATTTAGGTTTTTGTGTGCTATTGGCAGGAGGCTTCCCTCAGTTCCTTGCTAAATGGCTTCTCCATGAGACAGCTGGCTTTATCAGAGGAGCAACTAGAGGGCAAGGGGGCGATACTAGGTCCAGCCCACTCAAGAAAGGGAATTTGCACAGCGTAGGAACACCAGCAGGCGGGAATCACTGGCGGCCATCTTAGAAAACTGCCCATCATGGTCCGCTCTCTGGGCCTAATAATTCATGCCCCTCCATATGCAGAATACTCTCTTGAAAGTTCTCTAAATGTCTTATTGCATTACGGCATCAGCTCAGAGTCCAGAATCTTGTCATCTAAATAAGTTCCAGGTAGGTGACGTTCCTTGGGTATAGATCTTTAAGTATGGCTCCTAGGGCATTTTAGTTACTTCCTGGTTGTATAATCCAGTGCTGCCTCTCTCTCGTTCACTTAGGAAAGTAGTGACTTAGGCCCTCTGACCCATAGGAAGCTCAGTCCAGATCTGTAGTTAGCCTGTAAACACTGCTGTGTTGGAGGGCACTGTTGGTGGTAGCTCTTTTTGGCAGTGATTGGGATTATAGGGCAAATGGCAAATTGGCGTGTAATGGAGTTCAATACTAGGTTATTGATTGGCCAAGACTCTGATCAGAGGCCTGTTTTAATTTTTGGACTTGCTCACCAATACATAAATGAAGGGAAATGCCCTTTATTTTTAGTTTCTCATAATGAGCTGCATGGAAAAAGGTGATTTTTCTAGTGCTTTGTTTTAATAGCAGAGCATGCTGCTTTGTAGTTTTGCTACTTAATTTTGTTCCTATAGGTACAAAAACTAGGGAAAAAACTTTCACTTTTGGAGAAATGAGTGTATTTTGAAAGATTCAAGCCTAATGAATTTTAATTGCAGTTAGATAATCTGAAATGACTTAACTGTTTTATTAATGATTTTTACTGATTGCATTTCTCTGACCATTATGTTCCTGAAATTGATCTTTGGTGTTCTAAGCCATTTAAAAACTGAATCTAGTCTTTGGTGATGAATCATACAAAGAAACTTTCAGGTAAAAGAAGAGAGGAAATAATTATTTTAAAACAGTATGGGATATAGAATCTTCTACCTACTTGTAGTTCTATAATAAATGGATATTTTCAACAAATAAAACCTCAAAATCCACTCTTAAAAAGAATCATGCTATAGAAAAATTAGATAAAAAGTCATTTCACCTACATAGAATGAACCTGGTATTTTCAGTTAAGTAAGAAAGCATTTGAGCTTCTGATCATGGTAACATTGTGGAGCCCCATGAATTAATTGGCAGGTAGACTATGTTCTTCTACAACTGAGTGTGTGTAATAGAATCCATAAAAGCAAGTTGCTGAATAGATCTACATATATGAAATACACTTTTATGCAACCTGCTTTTATTGTTCTGCGTGCATGGGTGCATGTGTGCGCGCGCGCGCGTGTGTGTGTGTGCGTGCGTGTGTGCATGTGTTCATCAGGTTAGCCTCTCCCCACTTTTTTTTTCTTTTGAGTTCATGTCAGTAACTGGTGAATTCTGCAGGGAATGTTGCAAGTATAAAACTCTGTTCACAATGGGAGCTTTGTATTTATTCATGATGATACTTTGAGATAAGTGACATTAACACCCCTTCCAGTGATTTCAGAAATGCCTTTGACTAAAGCAGAATTGTGGAGCCATTTATCTTTGGCTTCCCCAGCCTTCCTATCCTTTGTTCTCTTCTGAACACCCAGATGCTATGGTTATCTCCATTTGGGGCATGGTGGTACCTGGCCCAATTAATTGAAATGACACAGGATAGGATGCAAGGGACCAGAACAGGGAGCTAATTGGTTTGCTAGGGCTTGGGAAGCCCTGGGGCAGCGACAGGATGAACTGCAGGAGCTGGAAGGACCTGGAGTCCAGACCCACTGACTGTCACCATTGCATCATAGGCAGTCACTGAGCACCCCCCCCCCACCCCGCCCCATATAAGCCTTCTTTTGAGTTCCAGTGTAAATTAGTGAATGCTTCACTCCAGGTGGGTAGAGCATATTAACACAGAATGTGGGAATAGGGAATAGATTTGTAAATTCCAACACAAATTGTAACGTTATTATCCTTTCGCTGTGATTGACATCCCTAATACCTATTTAGCTCTTACGCTGTGCTTCCTATTCTCTCAGTTAATGGGTATGATAGATAAACATGAGGCTGAGGCCCATGGAGGTTCATTTACACACCTAAATTCACACAGTTAGAAGATGCAGAGTTGGGTTTTCATCCCTGGTCTCTCTGACTCTAGAGCATGAGCTCTTTATGTGTCCTGCTCTGTGTATACATCAGGGAACTCCAGTATTAGCACTCCATTCTCTTCGGGCATGTGACAAGAGCAAGGTGGGTTCCTATTCCTGCAATAACAGGATTCTGGGCAGGATACCAGCATGAGTACTCAGATGGCCAAGATCAAGTAGAGATGGTTTGCAGAGACTGGGTCTTTGGGATAAGACAGATGTCCTGTTACCAGAACTAAGAGCAGATAGTGTGACACAGGAGTACTGATTTAGAATTCCTTAAATTATTTCTGTCCCAAGTTAGGACGGGGCCCAGAGTTGTGGTGGGCTGAGCTTCTCGGTGGGGCTTCCAGCTCCAGCTGCTGTAAGATGAAGCGTCCAGTGGGAGAGGACTGGTAATGGGGGAGGCAGTCTTCTTGCTTACCTTTTAAAAGCCTATTAGGAAAAGATCTGAAATTGAATCATATTGTAATGGGAACTTGTGAAAGAAGCATTTGCATTGTACTAGAGATTAAAGTGAAGAGAATGAAGCTCTAGTTGTGCTCTTTCAACCCCACCCAGCGGGTGGGGAGGTGGTGGTTTTGGGGAGGGGGGGTGTGGGAGGAGTGGTGGTTGGAAGTGTCCTTTCTGGAAATTTTGAAGTCATAACCATTGCTTATACCACGATTGAAACGGTCAGTTTAATAACTTGGCTATTTCACCACTGCTATTTCAGCAGGTTAGGGATTGCTGCTAAGGGTGGGGGTGGGGGATTAGGGGTAGGGAGTTTAGCTGGTTGCGGAGTCTTCCTGGAAACTTTGAAATTACGCCATTTGAGGTCAACCGTCTTTACTTGCAGTCGAATTTGTTAGCCTACTAATGTTCTCTATAGGACGTTTATGACGTCCTTAGACAGCAGAAGCTCACTGGGGTGCCATGAAAAGGCAGTTTGGAAATTCACAGCAAGTCAATATAAAGAATATGGTTACTCTGGGGAAAAAACAAGATTTTGTTTTCATGAGAATGTCCTTGGTGATAATGAAGGAAGAAAAACACAGGAAACCTACAATATGCTGTGAAAGCAGATTCATTTCTAATGGAATATTTCTCAGTATTTTCCATGAAACATGAATCATAGGTCTTGAAGGGGCTACAAAAGGTCATAGTTTATTCTCACTTGGAGGCAGCACTGTACCTATGGCTTCCTAGACAAAAGATTTTTCTTTTCCTAGGCCAGATGAAAGTATAAAGAGCCAATTGTTAGGGGGAAAAAAAGGAATCTTAGCAATCAATATGAATTCTTGCCTTTGCTTAAATTCAGGAATTAATAGAGGGCAGCTGCGGGTCTGTCCCATTATTTTTCACATCCTTGTCTGGGCTGAGGTGCTGGCAACGCAGCCTTCCTTCCTGTCCACACATGCCATCTTGTTATCTGGGCCATTTCTCCATTCCCTGTAAAATCCTTCAGCCAAAACAAATACCACACTTCCTTTAGGGCTCCAGGTCTGTCTCCTCCGGGAGCCCTCCTAGACCACTCCATTCCATTTCGACCTCTGCTTTCCTGGAGGAGCAGGTAGAGGTGGCATTGTATATAACAGTCTGGTTATCTGTGTGGACCTTTCTTGAGCTCTTGAATTTGACTGCGAACCCAGTTGTGACACAGTATCCTCACCCTGCCCACTGGCCCCGCAGCCTCTTAATAATTGCTTGACTAGATCCTTGACTGGCTCTGGCATCCCATCAGGTGTGGTGATCTTTCTTTTAAATATTGTGCTGGGAGCTTGAAGATGTTTAGTTCAATAACTTTTTCGTGGTCTCTCAAGTCTGCTAGAAGAACTTTCACATTTCCAAAATGTTGGATCATTGAAGCTAATCAGTTTCCTTTAGAGAAACATGTTTAGAATCTAAAGTACTTTCATATTGACCCAGTATTAAAACTGCAATTTTTATTTTTTAAATTTTTTTTTAAAGATTTTATTTATTCATTCGAGACACAGAGATAGAGAGCATGAGCAGAGGGAGAGGCAGAAGGAGAGGGAGAAGCAGGCTCCCCACTGAGCCAGGAGCCAGATGCGGGGCTCGATCCCAGAACCCTGGGATCATGACCTGAGCGGAAGGCTGACGCTTAACCATCTGAGCCACGCAGGTGCCCCAAAATTGCAATTTTTTTTTAAAAAAAGATTTTATTAATTAGAGAGAGATGGGGCGGGGGGAAGGGCCATGGGAGAGGAAGAAGCAGATCCCCCCGCTGAGTAGGGAGCCCGATCTGGGGCTCCATCCCAGGACCCCGACCCGAGATCATGACCTGAGCCGAAGGCAGACGCTTAACTGACTGAGCCACCCAGGCACCCCCAAAACTGCAGTTTTTATTTGTGTGGTTTCTTTTTTTTAATTCGTGTTTTAAGACTTACATACAAACCGTGAGCCTGAAGAAAATAGGTGGATGTCATGGTGATAGAAGAAAAAAGATTAAAGTAAAATGCTTGGGAAGTACCATTATTTTAATAAAAAATACTATTTGAAGATATGTAATTGCTGATGTTTTTTGCCTACAGTAGACGCCTTTTACAAGATGTGGTTTACTCTGCTCACTTGTACTGAGTGGATTGAGACCTGGAAATGACAGCAGAATGTGTGGTAGGAGGGGACTCAGAGACCGTAGCTTGGCTGCCATTAGAGCGTGGAACTTTTCTCTCCTCTCCTTATTCTCCGCAAGCCTTCTTCAGCTTGTGTTGGATTCTCCTCCTGCCCCACTGAGTGTGGGAACTGTATCGTTGATGAACACCACGCTCTGCTCAGGGACTCTGTGAATGACACCATTGAGAGCGGTTCCACATTTCTGAATCTCCTCGTTTGTCTCCCACCTCCTCCCCTCTTTGTATGATTCAGCGCCCAGGCTGCCACAGGGACTTTAATGTTCCTTTTTTTTTTTTTTTTTTTTTTTTTTTGTAATTCCCTCATTTGGTACTTTAAGTGCATTTATTAGACTTGTTTGGCACATTAAAACACTGACCTGTCATTCTTGCTAAGAATTTGATGACAGGTCCTGGGGAACTCTCGTCTCCTGCTTTGTGTATGGAGAAATGACATGAATGGTGTCAGAACGAGGGTATAAGCTGAGGTAGACTATAATTTCACAAGCGAAGCTTCTATATGGTCTACTCCTTTAAAGCAGACTCTGCATATAAATAAGAAATTCTCGTTTTACTGGCTTAAAACCATGGGAGAAGACCTGTGGCGAATGAAGTCTGTCTTCTAAGGTTGATTAGAACTCTTACCTTGGCTTACATCTGCAAACAAGGTTTTCATCAGAAATATTTGGGGTGGTTTGTATGTGAGTGCCTTACCTTCTTCTGAATCTTTGCAAACTTTCATTACATTGTTATTTGACTGTATTTGTAGAATGTCTTATAAGTGGAAATATTTTTTTCTTATTAAAAGACGAGGATTTTGAGAGGTTCTTTTGCAACGCAAGAAACTGTCTTGAAGAGTCAACTTCTTTTGCAGTGGGGGAGGAGGGCGGTTTGTGAGTGATTGCTGAAATGTTATCGTGAAGAGTTGGGCCTCCCTTGAAAAGCTCTTAAAATTGCCCAGGCTAGCTCCAGTATCCTGTCTTATCTTTATGATTGATCCAAAACTGTATTTGGTGAGAGTTACTTCAGTCCTCCAGTGAGGTTCGAAGCTGGGAGGGTCTGAGTTTCTAGGAAAACTTTGAATTAACTCCATCAATTTGCCAGTTCATTTTATAGCTCTGAAATGGTAGCTTCAGGAAAAAGCAGTCTTTTGCCTGGTGTGTGTGTGTGTGTGTGTGTGTGTGTGTAATATTGGGTCACAAGTCACTTAAAGCGTTTTGGAGTATACCTGATCCCTGAAATATTTGAGAGCTTTATTTTGAACGTGATGATTTGGCTTTTCTGTCCTACGTAGACATGTACAGCCATTTGTTGCAAGCAGGCATTCTATGGGTGGAGAGGCCTCTTTCAGACCCTAGCTTGTTGCTGAGCAACTAGAAGTTGACCAGTAGCGTGGTCTCCACGAGGGCTGGTAAGTACTGATGGGCCTGGAGCAGAAAGTGCAGTTTCCGGAAGGGATGGGAGGAAGGTGTGTGATGGTGCTTGGAGCTGTCATCATGCTGGGATTGGGTGATGTCATGAGCCTGGGGTCCATCAGTGCCAAACTGTATTGCTTCCCAGGAGGTGTAACGTCCCTGGCAAGGGAGGCACCCAGTGTGTCTGCTGCTGTCTGGCCTTCTCCTTCTGCCCTTGCCAGTTATCTTGATGGTTTATAGCTGTTCTTGCAGTTATGTAATTAAGACAAAAAACCTCACCCAGTATTACATCGTCAAACGTTGGCCTTTGTCTCCAAGTAAAGTTTTAGTGATGTGATTTGTTAGAAGTTAATAAAGATGATGTTTTAAATGTCAGTGCTATGTAGTATGATCCCTGGTTGTTCGCTAGCTAATGCTTAACCTCTTAGCCTCGGTTTTCTCTCATAAGGTGGGGATAGGGGTGCCTGGGTGGCTCAGTCGTTAAGCGTCTGCCTTCGGCTCAGGTCATGGTCTCAGGGTCCTGGGATCGAGCCCCGCATCGGGCTCCCTGCTCAGCAGGAAGCCTGCTTCTCCCTCTCCCACTCCCCCTGCTTGTGTTCCCTCTCTCGCTGTGTCTCTCTCTGTCAAATAAATAAATAAAATCTTAAAAAAAAAAAAAAAAATAAGGTGGGGATAATGCTAATACCTGACCATTGGAAGGGCCATCATCATCACCATTATCTAGTAATGGACGCAGCTTTGCTGATTATTTTTGTTCTAAGGAGATGTCATGATAAATTGTGGGCCGTGATGTGATTATCCTACTCATGGAAATCAGTGGAAGAAGGTCTAGCCTCCATTTTACTGCCTAGGTCTACTAGGCTTGCTTTCATGGGGTTGATGGTGATGGCAACAGATCAGATGTTTCTGATGAAGGTTTATGGGAGTGTATATATTCTTCAGATGCAGGTGGTGGATA
Organism: Phoca vitulina; assembly: GCF_004348235.1. Taxonomy (NCBI): domain Eukaryota; kingdom Metazoa; phylum Chordata; class Mammalia; order Carnivora; family Phocidae; genus Phoca; species Phoca vitulina. Next base: position 69,503,879 of record NW_022589711.1, on the reverse strand, counting down.
AAACTACAGGCCTACTGTTACACGTATTTAAAGTAAGCTCTGTTGTAATTCAGGCTTCAGTTGTTGCTTTCCTTTGGGGGTAATAAGTAGTGAACTCTCACAGCAGGCCTGAGCGGCCATATTCAGACAGGCTTACAAAGCAGTTCCTCTGGGTATGCCTTGCTTTTTACATTTCGATTAAATTCCACACTACCTTTTTTTTTTTTTTTTTTTAAATTATTTTTTAAGTAGGCTCCACACCCGGTGTGGGGCTTGAACTCATGACCCTGAGATCAAGAGTCACATGCTCTACCACTGAGCCAGCCAGGGGATTCAAATTTCTTACAACTTTTAATTTTCATTTAGTGTGTCCTGCTCTTAGGCATGAGTGAAGGGCTATAAGGCATATGGGTGAGATCTTGGTGGGTCTTGGAGTGAGATTACGTGGTTTAGAAATTCCTTGCATTTTACTTGTATATCACAAAGTTAGTTACTTCTCCACACCTCTGTTTCCTTATCTGTAGAATTGGAATGACCTTATCGGTCTTGAAGTGTTACCCCGAGGATCAAAGGACATATTGTGTAGGAAGTTTCAGAGTCCTTGTAAACTCCAGTAAATAGGAGCCATCGTTAGGTGCCCAGTCCATTATGGCCAGACATTGAATGACTCTTCATTTGTGTTACCTGTCATTTTTAAAGCATTCCAGGAGAGCCTACGTGAACTTGTGAGATTGGTTAGGATTTTCTTTTAGATGTCTCCACATTCTTGTTGTAATGCTTCAAAATAACACATTTCAAAAACTAGGCAATGGGAATTTAGCTTGTGTGCCCTTTTGCCTTTCAGACTTGTTGAACAATGGTTAAAATGTCATTTCTGAAGGTACCACTGCTTGGAGTTCCTTAAATATCGCAGATCTTTGCGTGCCTGATAATTCAGAAGAGTGAACAGTGTCCCATTACCTCACTTGTCTGCCACATTTCGTAGCTTGTAGCCTTTGGGGTCTTGCTTTCTTCTTTCTGTATTTTTTACTCTTAGAACTTGAAATGGAAAGCATCATATTGGAAGTGTCTTTAAGGAAGACTGTAAAGGGTTCTTTAGAGGGTAAGTTTCTTCAAGGGTAGGGGTCAAATCTACTGATCTTTGTATCCCAGTGCCTATCCAGCACCTACTAGGCATCCGGAATAAAGGAGAGTCACTAATAAACTGCTAAAAATTCATGTCCAGAGTGATGGAAAAATTGAGTTACTTCACAGAGGTTCTTTTTTCTTTTTGTTTGTTATTGTACTTAATTATATTTACTCTCAGTTTTTCAAATTAGGATAATGAATGCAGGTAAGAGTGCTTTTTAAAAACACACAGCAATTCTGAAGAAGCCCATTATATGGGTTAGGTCCGCTTATCAGTAAAGAGCGTGAGGGAATGATTATTCTCTTCATTCTTCTGATAACTTTTTTCCTTTTGTGAGGAGTAGGCTGGGAACATCTTGGAAAATATTTTTAGGGCTATTTAATAGTAAAAGGTAGACCAACTTTATCTTTTGTGTTATTGGCAAATATTTTCATGTAGATTACTCATTAATGTTTTATAAATGTTTTTGTGCAGTTAGAGATTATCGCATTTATCTGTGGTAGTAAACTTTCAAACTCTGTCAGACCCAGGAATGGATAGAGTACACTTTAAATTGTAAATGAGCCTGGTTACTGAATTAAGTGGAGTAGTTTTTCTCTGTCACCCAGTGTGATCGAAGTGGGGGTGAGGGAGGTGGTGAGATGGGTGACTGTGAGGGGCAGGCAGGAGGCCAGGAGAGCCTGGGTGAGGGCACTGTAGAGGGTGGAGTGTAGAAGTAGGAGCAGAAATCAGAGGTGCTTAGGAGGTGGTCATGACTCGCTGGCCAAAGGGACACACACAGAAGAGAGGGAGTGAGCAATGGGCACTATCTGAATTGTACATTTCTGTAAGATAGGTGGAATCTGGTCTTTTAGAAAAATTTTTGTCCTTTAATAGTGAATATTTTGTATTCCATCCTAATTGGACAAGCAATGGGATGAACAAAAAAGGATTAAAAAAGGGCAGACTTAAAAAAAAAAAAATAAACACTTTTTTCTGCTTGTCAACTTGGGTATTGCTTCTCTCTCTGAGGCAGTTTTCAGTGACTTGGAAGGTATTTTGCACACGTTTTGAGGATGTGAAGACAGCTGGTTAAAAGGGGAGTTTTTTCAACTCTTTGAGTCTTTCTGTGTCTTGAGTTAAAATGGAAGCATCGCATACTTTAAATGTGACACCTGTCTGGACACTTTATGTCGCATTATAGAGCCAGAATTAACACCAGTTTTGTGGTAACTTTCTGGCTATAGGAATTTCCACATTTTTACTTAATTTAAAACCTTCCAATTATTAGCAAATTGTAATTTCTTTTCTTTTTTTTTTTTTTAAGATTTATTTATTTTAGAGAGAGAGAAAGCATGAGCAGGAGAGGGAGAGAGAGAATCTCAAGCAGGCTCCACGCCGGGCTTCGGGCCTGCTACAGGGCTCGATCTCATGACCCTGAGCCGAAACTAAGAGTTGGAGGCTTAACTGACTGAGCCACTCAGGCGCCCCTGTACTTAAATTGCCTTTGAGTATAAGCATGAAATAATCACAAAGTGTTAATAAAATGTAGCCCAAGCATGGCATGTTAATCCCATAAGAAAGTAAGATTGGAGTTAATTTGGTTTATTTATACTTTTTTTAAAAAAATTGTTTGTTTGGGGGGGGGAGCAGAGGGAGAGGGAGAAGCAGACTCCCCGCTGAGCAGGGAGCCTCACACCAGCTCCATCCCAGGACCCCGAGATCATGACCTGACCCGAATGCAGACGAATGTAGACGTTTAACTCACTGAGCCACCCAGGCGCCCCTGGTTAATTTATTCTTAATGATCAAGAGAGATTTTATTCTGTGGGTCAAGCATTCACATTTTGAGTGTCCTAGTTCCTGCATCATATGCTTAAGATAACGTCTCTGACATCTCAGAATTTTATTAATATTTTTTATTAATATATTTATTTATTTATTTCAGAATTTTAAAGCTGGTTGTATTAACATAGTGTTTTGTAAATTTTGCACATCAAATTACCTGGGGAACTTGTAAAAAATACGCAGTCGATCCCTAGGGTAATTTTAGGAAATTGTCAGATTGTAGGAGGGTAAGGCCAGGACGTTAGTAGTTTGGAAACGTTTTATAGTTGATTCTAATATGCAGTGGAGATTGAGACTCTCTGGTTCAGTGAATCCTCAGGCTAGCTTAAACTCTTAGGCCCTGCTTTTCCCAGTTCATCACACTGCACCTGCTGCATACCTGCGTCTGTTCATTTCATTCAGGCTAGTGTTCTTTAGGAGGTTTTGCAGTTTTCCCAGGTGCTTAAAGATCTTTTAACTTGCATTCATATACTTTTTAAGGAACCTCTACATGGTGGTTGTCTTTATTGAACTTATTAATTAAAATTGCTATTTAGTTTTTGTTATAAACTTCTTCAAGTCCTTAACAAGGGTCATCAAAGAAATTTACTCCTCTCAGCAGAGTACAAATTTATTTGTACTCAGCAGAGTACAAATTTGTTTTACCCTTATTTAGATGTAAACACAATATTTGTTCACCTATTCTGTTGTAAACTCGTACAATCCAGAGTTGATTACAACAGGTAAGATTGTGCAGGGTGGTTGGAATTGAGTGAGATGGAAAATAACCATCTTACAGGTGTTCACAGAAGCTGCTTTTAGCCTCTTTCTACTTGACTTTATGAAAGAAATTGGGCTGGCACTGTTGCTTCCCTCTTTGTTTCCTTCATTCTAGATTTTGCCTAGTACCTTGAAAGGGGGTAAGTACCCAGGAGACATCTTGGCATTTGACTCAGGTGGTCCCTACAGCATACCTGAGTCCAGGGCATATCGGGTGTCAGATGCTGATAATTACCAATAACTTCAGCATGGAAGGCTTCTTAAAACACAGATTGCTGGTATATGTGTGTGTGTGTGTGTGTGTGTGTGTGTGTGTGTGTGTGTGTCCCCACCCCGTTTCTGATTCAGGTTTGGGGTGGGGGTGTGCTGATAATTTGCATTGCTAAGAAGTTACCCAGGCAATACTGATGTTCTTGGTTCTGGGACTGGGCTTTGAGAACAACTGAAGTGAAGTAGGAGGACATTGTTGGGGTGAGGGGCCCTTGTAAGGAAATGGGATTTACAGAAGTAGTACCCTTAAACAAAAGAGAGAACTCTTGGGATTCAGTCTGGTCACAATTTGGACAAAAGGCAAAAAAAAGTCCCTGTGGATGCAGAAAAAAAAGAATTGGCTCAAATTCCTCAGTCGTTAGCTCAAAGATAGAATTTTTTCTTGGTCTGAAATTTTTTTCCCCTTCCTCTTCTAGAATTTTAACAAACTGACATTTGAATCAGGGATTCTATTTTCAAAGGATTTGTTTGTAAACAGTCTTTCAAGTTTACATCTTTTAACTCAATTGCCATTTTATCAGGAATTCCTCTTTCTTTGTGCTTCCGTTCCCACAAAATGAGAATAAATATGATTGGCAAAGATATCCTAGGAATATTTTAAAATTTAATGAATAATATTATGTGTATTTGGGGATCACAGAGTTAGGAAACTTAAATAAATATGGAAAATACTCCGAACAGATAAACAGTACCACACTGTATGCAGGTAATCAGCAAGTGCATTCCTTTCCCCAGTTAGCTGTTTCATAGTAAAAGAAAAAGCCAAAAGGGGAGGCTAAAAACTGGGTAGACCCATAAGGAAATTGGCTTCAGCGTGTGTATTCTAAAGAAACAGGAAGGTTTTAGAGCATAAAACTAGGGGGAAAGGAAATGACTCAGAATTCAAAATAGATAGGACTCCACACCAGTAAGGGTCTGGAGTGGAGGACCGGTGCCTACAGCAGCGAGGAGGAGCGAGCCGTGGGAGGCCGTTGGGGTTAGTGAATGCCTCCATAGTAACGTGGAAAACAGGATTATACATGTTGTTTCTTTTTTTTCCCTCCTGTGGACAGGGCACCATTGTAGAAATTTAGAACTTTGTGCCCTGTTGAAAAAATCTGTTTCAAGGGTCAAATTGAATTCCAGACCGATTATTAGTAATGAAAGTTAGAGCTCTTGGGGAGCTTTCTCATGGTCTCTTGTTCTGTGACTTGAACTCATTGATCATTTTTCTGCTCCTCATTGCACCTGTCATGCTGGTATCAGCAATTAACATTCCTCAGAGGTGAGTAGAATGCCAGCCTCCATCTCAGATGGAACTCAAGTACAACAGGTGCATTCTACCTGTTTCTTGGCTTTACCCGGGGTAGTCAGAAGACAAGTAATTAACCGCAGAACAAACTTTGGAGAAAATGAGAGTCTTTCGAATTTGAGCCAGAGTGCTGAAAAGTGGTACTGGGTAATGTATTTAGGAGACCCAGGGAATGGCTCAGCAGGAAGAGTGAAATAGCCTTGCTAACCTGGCCCCTTTAAATTTGTCAAGACTGTTTCCCTTTGTCGATATAAATCTTAACTCTGCACCTTCCGCACACCCTCTGTTTTGTGTAGGTTTTTGTTGTTGTTGACTTAGGTTCACATCCAAGGTCACTGGACTTGAACTCCTAGAGTAAAAATCAGCTGATTATATTGTTAATTTTCCTCTTCCGTTTTAAATGAAGAAACCTGACAAATCCTTGTGGCTCTGATTAGAGCAAGAGTCCCCTGATACAAGTTTAACTCTCTTCTCATTCAGTCTAGTTCCATTGATCAGAGCCTCACTTTCCTCTCCTGAGAATAAGAGGATTGGATCAGATCCTGTTCTAAAGTTCTTAACTTTCAATTTCTTGTTCCTCTCTCACTTTAATTCCTCTAGAGTTCTCTGCCATTTATATGTTCCTAATTTTCGTGAAAAGACTAAGCTCTTTTTGAATAGGTTCAAGTGTGGGCAGATTTCAAGAGCTTAATTATCTAGGATTTTCTGTTTGCAAGTGAGATGGCAAATTATCATTTGAGACTCTTTGGGTACTATATGAATTTCCCTAAATTTATTAGCAGTAACTTAATCTTGACTAGGAACAAAAAAGGGGAAAGAAAATTACCCAGGATAAATTTTTTTCTTTTTTTAATAATTGCCACATTTTTTTAAATTTAGAGAATACTTTATTAGTTTCTGTAATCAAACCCGTGTAGGTAAGACTTTACATGTTTAATACAGTGTGTTACCCCTGTACAAATGGAAAAAATTATGTTTAACATTTCTAGACCAATATGGCTGTTAAATTCTGTACAATGCCAGCCCAACACCATATAATTGGGATACTTTTCCTAAAGTTGACAGCACAGCTGAAGTTTCTAAAAATTCAAATTTTATATATGTGTATGTATATATATGTATATGTGTGTGTATGTGTATGTATGTCTGTATTAATTTACATTAAAAGACCAGTAGCAGTATGTTATGTATCAATAGCAGCAAAAGCTTTCAGGTTCTGCAGTCATCTGAACACAGTATAGAGACATCCAGCATACCCAATTAATAAAAAAGAAAAAGGTAAAAAACAAAACCCAGAAAACAGCAAAGTTTTGTTACTGTTATGGTACCTGGCATCATTTTTCAATTGGTTTCTCAATCAGTAATTGCCACATTTTAAAATGTACTTGGGGGGGCGCCTGGGTGGCTCAGTTAAGCGTCTGCCTTCAGCTCAGGTTATGATCCCAGAAGCCTGGGATCGGGTCCTGAGTAAGGCTCCTTGCTCAGCAGAGGCCCTGCTTCTCCCTCTCTGCCTGCCGCTCCCCCTGCTTGTGCGCTCATGAGGGCGCTCTCTCAGCACTCTGTCTGTCAAATAAATAAATAAAATCTTAAAAAAAAAAATGTATTTGTGCACCTGCTATATGCTGGATGCTTTATGCCACTGGTGGTCATCCCTGGCTGTCCAGCTCAGTCACCTGGGCTTTAAAACAAGCGATGCTTGGGTCCCTACCTCCAGAGATTTGGGTATAATGGTACCCAGTATATTTTTAAAGATAGAGTTGTTCTAAGTGTCATTTGTTTACATTGCATTCAGTAAAACATTTGGTGGATTTTATTTCTGTCATCTACTATTTAAGGTATTAAATTATTTGTGAATGGAGAGATTCCTAAAAGCACAAAAAGTGATGCTTTCTCATCCTGGGTGTACTGCCTGAGCTCAAGGGTCCATGTATGTGCCTCCCTCTTCTCCATGAACTGGATGGCATTGCCTTGCTGCTTGTGTCTCATCTGCAAAACAGCACACGTGCTTGTTCTTCTTGCATTGGTTTCACAGGATTATTTGCTATCATTATTATTGAACCTAGAATGCCATCGATGTTAAGATACGCCATTGTTTTTCATATCTCTACAAAAGAGAAGACACCATCCTCAGATAATGACTTGCCGTTAATGTAAAACGCTTTCCTATTTCAGGAGATGTTAAAATGAGGGGAAAAGTTACTTGGAATCAATGAAAACACTAATTTAGTTTTTAATTTCTCTTCCAGATTTAATTAGGTCTTTAAAGATCGCAGATTGATACGGGTTTTTCCTAATTCTGTGTTTGCATCATCATTTCATGTATCCTTGTGTGTAAAAATTGGAATAGCTCACTATTCTGTCTGCTTTTCAGTTGTAGAAATGTGACTCATTTGTTTAAACATTATCCCTTCTAGATATGTCCTGGAGGATTTATATACAAATCATAAGCTTGTTGATCTTGTGATGCTCGTTGTTCATTTTAGCTTCTCACCAAATGTAGCTCTCATTATGGCAAAAGGCCTTTTTTTTTAAGTGTGTATACATGTATGAATACACACACACACGTGTGTATTCATTTGCCAGTGTTACCGCTTGTGTGTGTTCTAGAACTCAAGATTTTCACTTTGGGTTTCTTTTTACAATTTTCAGGGCTCCTCTGTGAGGATGATATATTTCATCCTATAAAAAAACAATATAACACAGTTCAGCAACCTTATCATGTGCTTCTAACATTTATATGGAAAACATTTAGTTCTTATGGCTTATCCCTGCTCTCCCCACCTTTTCCTTTATTTTATTTTATTTTTTCGGCCTACAGTGTTAACCAAGAAATATATTACTTTTGGACCTAGACCATCTACCTCTAAATACCTTCCTTGCATAAGAACTAATTTAAACTTATTCCAGGTGTACAAGCAGTATATGAGGTTTGGTAGTTTTTATTTTTGAGATGCTTTTAAAGCTTCATTGTAGTTTATCAGGGCATCGAGTATTTTTCTTTTGTGAAAATGTTAGAGTTATATAAAGCCTGTGGTAGCCAGTTAAACTTAGAATACTTGTTGGGTTTTCAGTCAATTAATTAGGTAGCTGAATCTTATATTTTGTTTCTCCCCCGTAAGGAGGTGCTGGTGAGATCTGCTTCAGATCCTCAGTTCCTGTCTGAAGACCAGGTTTGAGGGACCACTCCAATTAGATGTGCTGTGGGTGTTCATTTTCTGAATGGCTGAAGATGAAAAGAATACCTTCTCTATATCACTAAATCTCTAAGTACCTCTAATGTTTGGTCTTTTAGTCTCCAGGTCCTCATGGAACAATGAGTGCCTTAGCCACATGGAGTCCCCCGGGCTCTGTGCCATTTTCCTCCTTTCCTGGTTTGTTCCTAGTGCTTCTGTTCCTCCCGACTCCCCTTGGCAGCTACATCTTCCCTTTTGCATTTGGGTTTGTGTGTGCACACGTGTGCCTGGGGGAGTTAACACCTTCTCTCTGTGGCGTAGCTCCGTGCCTTCCAGAACGACGGAATCAGACTGCCTTTGCTGTGTCTTTGCAGTGTGGATGTGTGTCACTCTGTACTCCATTCTGTGCCCTTTCTCTCATGAGCACACCCTCCTCCACCCTCCTCTTTGTCCTGAACTACTCAGTCTTCACTTCCTTTCTCTCCTGTTCTCTTCTATGAATACTCTCCCTGGGACAGGATATTTTCTTGAGCACATGTGGTGTTTCTGAGGAGAAAGATTGACTTTTGGGCTGTCCACTTAAGAAGACCTTCCAAGAGTGGAGGGGAAAGCCCTCAACTTAGGAGGTTTCTGGAAAAAAAAAAATCACATTTCTTCTTTTTACAGAATCCCTGTTCTCATTTGCAGCAAATCAAGAAACTTCTCGGTATCCTGGGTGCATAGGAGCCCTGCTATTTTAGCATGTTAACCTTAATCCTTGGTTTACGTGAGCAGGATTGATTTTGGAACTTACTGGACTGGCTACATAAAATATGGCACAATAGTGTGCCCCACCCCCTTGTCCAATGGGCTACGTTCCAAGATCCCCAGTGGATGCCTGAAACGGTAGATAGTACCAGACCCTGCACATACTATGTGTTTTCCTATACTTGGCATGTCTATGGTAAAGTCGAATTTATAAATTGGGTACAGTAAGAGATTAACAACAACGACTGATAATAAAATAGAACAATCATAACAATATCCTGTACAAAAGTTATGAGAATGTGGTCTCGTAGAATATCCTGTTCTGGACGCATCCTTCTTGTGATGATGTGAGATGATCAAATGCCTGCAGGATGAGATGCAGTGAATTCATGACACAGGCACTGTGACGTAGCATGAGGCTACTATTGACCTTCTGATGGCAGGTCAGAAGGAGGATCATCTGCCTTGTGGATAACGAAGTCTGCTGAGCAAAGCCTTGGCTAAGGGGAAGCACCGTCTTATCATTAGTTCATCGTGTGTCTTTGTCCAGGGCGATTCATGGGCTAGTTGTCCTAAATCTCTCCTGGGAGCTGTCGCGATGACATCTGGCACACCTTATTTGTTTACTGTTTTTACTGTATTTGTTTAGAAGGAAAAAGACCTGCAGGGACCCCTTTGTGTGTTGGCCCCTTAGGTCAGGTTTTCCGTCCTGATGCAGTGCACGTCGGGGCTGCTGAGATTGGTTGGGTGTGCAGAATTTCCTCCGTCGGACTCAGGAGCCAGAAAGCCACGACGAAGTTTGATTTGGCTTGTGTCAGCCTTTTCCAAATATGAATTTGGAGGCAGTACAGTAAGTCCTCTAAGAAAAGGAGGAGAAGGGAAACCAATAACTATAATTGGAAATATTTGGGGAACATTTAGAAATGGGGCAAGCAACCCGTAGTGTTTGGAGGTTCCCGTAAGCTTGTGCTGCTGTGGCCCTCAGAGGCCAGCCCTTTTTTTTCCAGGCTCAGCGCTCCCTCCACTTGGGAGAAACCATTGAGCTGCCTCTGTCCTGCGGGTGCTGCGCGCTGACTTGCTCCAGACAGTCTTGAATGTGACCTGGCAGCCAGCGCCGTTTCCTGCTGACGTGGCCTCCCACAACTGAGCAGAACAGAGCCGCCTCAGTGTGCTGAGGAAGGAGCGGCCGAGGCCGTGAATCACCAGCGGGATAAGGAACAAATTAAGAGGGGAAAGCGCCTGGCTGTTCAGGTTTCCTTCTAGATAGACTTAAAAGACACCTCTTTTATAGGAAGGGAGGAGGAGGAAGAAAAACAGGAGGGGTGATGTGTTTGGCCATAGGAAGGGTTTCTTATCAGCAGGAGTTAAGTTCTGGGGTGAGACCCGGTGTGCTGGACACATCTGAGGGGACGCTTCAGAGGGCCAGGCTGGGCTGCATCCCGCAGCCTGCATGGGCCTCGCTCTCGCACAGGCTGGGGGAGCATGGGCTCCCGCTCATGTCCTGCAGACAGACGTGCCGAAAAACAAAGGAAAACTGTAGGTTGTGTCTTGGTGGAAACCACTCTTTTCAGCTCGGTAGGCAGTGGGGAAAGGGCAGAGAGAGACCAGAGAGGAGCAGATCCTGCCTCGCAGGGCTCACCTCCGTGGTGCCCGTGTCGGCCTGTTGCATCCACTGCCTGGTGCTTGTTTGCATCTCCGAAGAGGTCCAAGGACAGCTCCTTGTTGCCTTCTAATAGGGCCCAAAAAAGTCAATTTAGCATGGAATTTCAGATTGAGATGGGACTTCTGTTTTGATCTAGACCTTTAGTGGCTTCCTCTATTTCTAAAAGTTATTGTAGAACCTTTTCTTCTGTTAGTCTTTTTTTTTTTTTTTTTTTTTATTTGTCAGAGAGAACACAAGCAGGGGGAGCGGCAGGCAGAGGGAGAAGCAGGCTTCCTGCTGAGCAGGGAGCCCGTCGCGGGGCTCGATCCCAGGACCCTGGGATCATGACCTGAGCCGAAGGCAGATGCTTACCCGACTGAGCCACCCAGGCATCCCAATTCTTCAGTTAGTCTTAAATGGAACTCCACTCCCCGGAACAGACGCAGGTGGGGCGAGCTGGGGGCAGAGAGATCCGGGGCACACCTGCTCATCTTTCTTCTGGCAGTGGCCCTTAAAACTTCTCCCCTGACCACCTTGTGTTCCTAACATACCTACATTGAAAAACCATTGAGCTGGGGCGCCTGGGTGGCTCAGGCATGATCCCAGCGTCCTGGGATCGAGCCCCTCATCGGGCTCCCTGCTCCTCGGGAAGCCTGCTTCTCCCTCTCCACTCCTGCTTCTGTTCCCGCTGTCCCTGTCTCTCTCTCTGTCAAATAAATAAATCTTAGGGAAAAAAAAAACAAAAACCATTGAGCTAATCTGCCAGTCTCATTTTATAGATAGTAAAATTTAGCCTTTTAGTCAAGCTGATTTGTTAGGGAATGCTCTAGAGACTTTCAAGATGTCTAAGAATAAAAGTTCTGTTCTCTGTCTCCTGCTTTGGAGCCTTCATCATCCCTCGGCTATTGTAAAAGCCTCTCCTGGCCTCCCCGCCTCCAGCGCAGCTTTTGGACAAGCGGTGCCGTTAGAATGCGCGGTATGTATTTGTAGGCTAGAGAGCTAGAAACTGTGCAGTAGGACCCAGATGGTGTCGCTGCTCTATGTGTGAGGTGAATGTGGGGTGCAGTAGGATTGCAGATGAAAGGAAACTTTTGAAAGGAAGACCCATCAGCACCTTTTGAGCATGGTTTAAATTTTTTAAGTATGGTTTAAATTATAGAAATTGGAAAATTACAAAGAGAAAGTCAGAGATGACCCTTAAATATTCAGCCAAAGCGATAGGGAGAATGTGGAGCCCATCTGCTGCAGAGATTGGGAAAACTTTCTCAGTTTTCAAAAAGTTCTCTTGATCTTTTAAGCTCCTACAAGTTCCTCTCATTGAGGACTCTGGAGACGGCCAAGCAGTTTGATACCTGCTTTTCTTTATTGTTGTAGCATCCCTACGGGATTGCCGCTGGGTGGCCTTTGGCTTGTGGTGTAACCCTTAGTTCCCGGTGTACCATTTATATATATACTTCACTTGAATTTGTTTGGTGGGGTGTTTACCCTCGCTCATGGAATAAAACTGAGGCAGATTTAGGTCTAGCATATGATCTCATTCCTGCTCCAGGGTCGGCTGTAGATGGACTTGTACTTACGGCACCTTCTGGAAATCCTTTACATTGGCCATATTTTCCAGCGTTTCTTCCTCCCTGTAAGCCTTTCTTCTGTTGCTCCCTAAATTACCACCCTCAGCTCAGGAAACAGAACCTTCTTCCCATAGCAAATGAATTCACAGGAAAAACAGGCTGGATAAGCGTGTCAGGGAGAGGATGTATAATAACTCTATTAAGTATATAGTAATGGGTGTACTTACGTTTTCAGGGAAGTCCTCTGATTTCCTCTGAAGAGGCTCTGACTCATTTTTCATAGGCCATACATTGGTGGAATTAGAAAGTTACCCCAAATCGTTCATGGTGTTTTGTTGCTGTTGTTAGAGGGCTCCTGGGCTTATACTTTGTGAAGGACTCGGTGGGGAGAAGCAGCTTTATCTGTTCACCCTGTTTCAGTAGCGGAGGTGCTGTGTATGCAGTTATGTGCTTTTTTTTTTTTTTCATCGCAGCTCATACTGTGGAAAAAAAAAAAACAACCCCAAAAACCAGAGACTCTTATTTCAAAATGTTCTTGGTAAATCTATTCTTCAAATACAACTGTGAGTAGGAAGCCAGGGCAGTGGGAGTGATCATTCTTTTGTGTGATGGTAATGAGATAATTTGTGCATTACAAATTTTCAGGACATTCTTTGTTGAAATGAAACTTCAGAGTCTTTGCAAAGCCACATTAGCAAGTCTCTTTGCGTTATTGAAAAAAAAGTCTTTATTAATTTCATATGTTTTGCTGTCATCAGTTGCATCAACTAATGCAATTATTTTGCAAAGAAGAACTTAGGCCTTCAGTTGTTTGGTGTCTTGTATTTTTTTCCATCTCTTCCCCAAATAGAGTTTGACTAAGTCTGGATGAGAGTTGCTATGTCCCCACCATTAGCCACCCAGCCTGAGTGGTAGCTGCCAAGTGGCAGTTGATCCCAGTGCTGGAGGAAGGCAAGAGGAAGTGTTCAGGGTTGGGTGCAGGAGCATTGCTGGGAGGCTGGGTGGCTGCCAGCAAGGGACGGTCAGAGGGATGTCCTTACACTGCCCGCCTAGATCTGGAACAGGTCTTTGCATTGTTTGCTGATTCCATCTGGAAAGCCTTGCTGTGGAAGGAGGATCTGCAGTGAAAAGTGGCCGTTGCTGATTTTTGGAATTTTATTTCCATGCTCATTCTCCAGAGCAACTGGAATTTACTTGGTTAAAAAGCAGCTAATTAATCTGTTAGATCTTCATGTGGAAATGAACCATATCAAATTCCAGGTCAAATCGCTTTCCCTTGTAGAATGTTTGCTTAACCTTTCAAGGTTTATTTCAGCAGCTCATGGACTATTGAAAGTTTGTCTTCAATATTCTAATCTACGTGGTGGCATGGCTGTTGCTCTCATAATGCTCTTAAGTGTAAACAGAATTTTGTTCACGAATAAGGAAAGTCACATTTACAAATGGATTGTAAAAAGTTGTAGGTACACTGTGTAACTTAATCATATAAGCAGTACCATATATGGAACCATTTTTGAAAAATATTTTGCCATCTGGTCCCACTCATTGTAGATGAAATACTTCTCCCCCCCCTTTTTAAATTCTCATTAAGCTGCCAGCTAATATTATTAAGCTTATTTAAAATACGAAGAAACAAAAGTTCAGAATGGCCAAATAACTTATCCACAGTAGTAAGTAGCAGAACTGGAGTTTGAACTCAAGAGGATTCTAAAACTCTTGGTATTTAAAAAAAAATTTTTTTTTAATTTGAAATAATTATAAATTTCATAGGAAGTTGGGGGGGGAAGCAGGTAGATTCCATGTACTTTTTATTCAGATTTTTACCAGCTTTACATGGACTTGCATGCATGTGTGTGTATGTATGTATGTGTGTGTGTGTAGATTTGTGTAGTTCTCACCACAGTCCGGGATGTTCTTTCACAAAAAGGCTGCCTTGTGTTATATTATAGCTTCTCCCTTATTCTCTTACCACCTCTGACCTGTTTTCCATCTCCCTGATATTTTTACGTAAAGAATATCCTATACATCGAATCTTACAGTCTATAGTTTTTTTTTTTTGGTTTTTTGGTTTTTTGTTTTTTTTAAGATTGGCCTTTTTTTCTCTGAGCATCATTTGAGATCTGTCTGCAGTGTGTGGATGTTCCTTTATATTGTTGAGTAGTTATTCCATGGTATGGATGAATCACAGTTTGATAGTTCACCTGTGGAAGGACATTTGGTTTTAGTTTTTGGCGATTACAAATAAAACTGCTGTGAACATAGATGTACAGGTTTTTGTGTGAACATGCTTTTCATTTCTCTGGAATGTACAGTGCTATGTTGTATTATAATTACATATTTAGTTTTATAAGAAACTTCCAAACATTTCCAGAGTGGCTATACTATTTTATATTTACTGGCAGTGTATGATTGGTCCAGATTCTCCTCATCCTTGCCAGCATTTGGTCTTATCACTACCCCTCCCCCATCAATGTTCAATTATGCCAGCACCATTTGGTGAAAAGATTTTTTCCATTGCATTGCTTTTGCACCTTTGTTAAAAATCATTTGGGTGGGGGCACCTGGGTGGCTCAGTTGGTTAAACATCTGCCTTTGGCTCAGGTCATGATTCCAAGGTCCTGGGATCAAGCCCTGTGTTGGGCTCCCTGCTCAGCTGGGAGTCTGCTTCTCCCTCTCCCTCTGCCCCTCCCCCTGACTTGTGCTATCTCTCTCTCTCACTCTCTCTCTCAAAATAAATAAAATGTTTTAAAAAAATCATTTGTGTGTATTTATGTATGTCTACTTCTGGGTCCTCTGTTTCTGTTCCATTGATCTATTAGCTATCTCTTCTTTAATACCATACTGTCTTGATTACTACTGCTATGTATTGTAAGCATTAAATTGGCTCCTGGTATTTTTAAAAATGATGTTTATTTTAAAATGATTTTAAAAAATGATTTAGGTATTTAGGGTCAAGGACCCAAAAGAGGCATGTCAGTTCCTCTTAAACAAATACTTGTAAATATGAGTTTTCATTTAGGAGTTTTGGTTCAGCTCTGACTTACTCTTAGAAAATCAGCAGGAATACCACAAAGGAAGTGTGCAAAAATGTGAAGACAGGTTAAATAATAATTGGTTTGCAGGTCTGAAGTTCTGTATAGCTGTCACTGAGGTCCCCGAGTGACTTTAAATCTTGAGTGACCATAGAGACCAGATCTTTGGGTCTGTTTGACTTGAAATACCAGCTGTTGATAATCAAAAAAGAAATGACATGAGTAGAAAGTTAAAAAAAAAAAAATTAAGGTTCAAGTCCATTTTAAGAGCTCACCCCTTCTCTGTGATTTTAAGGTACCTATCCTGCACTTAAGCCTTCTCTGTGTTCCATCATCTTCTGAGAGCACAGATACTATAACATTTCAGACTTGGAGGGGAGGTAGAGGTCAATTAGTTTTGCCTTCACATTTTACAGGTAGGAAACGGGGTCCTTCTGTAAATGGGCTGGTACCTCATGTGGGGCAGACAGCCTGTCCGTGTGGAGAGAGCACGTTGGTCCGGGGCAGATGGGTGTGTACTGTGAACACTCACACATTCGCTTTACCAGCCATTAGGTAGGGAAGCCCCTCACTTGGGCCCAGCGGAAACATTTTCTTGCAAGGATGTGCCACAGACAAAAGAATATGATGCTGGTTCTGTGGCCTGCGTGTGTATGTCTAGTCTCCTGTAACCCATTGCTCACACTAGCTTTACCTGACACTCACTAAGGTTCGTGGGCAGCCCACCCGTCCCTGCTGTAACCCAGGGCCGTCTCATCTCTCCTGAGTTGTAAGCTGACCGTTGATGTGGGAACCTAGTGTGGAAACTGGCTCAGGAGCTGCAGCCTCATGAATTTAGAGATTTGAAATAGTTTTCTGTGACTCTAAACCCGAGGGCCACAGGCCCGGAGGACAACTTTCTAAGGCAGCTTTTGCCTGGAGGTGGGTGCCTTCTTGGATCCGTGTTGCGGGTGTATGAAATGCGCATTGGGGTCCAGTCTGCGGATCTGGGTCTTCTCCTGCCCTGGGCTCTTTTGTGAACAGGGTTTCTGGCGGGGGGCGGGGAGGGGGTGGTGGGAAGGGGAGGAGGGTTCGGGCGGCGGCAGCTTTGACTGAGGTCTGCCTGGTGAGGAGCGTTTCAGCCTTCTGCCTCAGCATAAGCTGTTCTGTTGCCTCTGACGTGGTCCTGAAGCCACGCAGAAGTAGGCACCCCTGCTCTACAGTACTACACACCACACAAAACTCAGCCCCCATCCTTCCCCCTGAACGGAACCTCTGTTCATAGACCTGTGCCTGGAATTAGATGGAAGTTTGGCTGTGCTCCTTGGACCATACGTGTTGTGGATTTGGCTTTCCACCTGCTGGGGAGGGGCTGCCCCTTGTGTCCTGCAGGTGTCGACTTCCCATTTCCTCAGGTTCTTCTCTGCTTTTTTGTTCTTCTTCATGGTCACCAGCTTGCTAACTTGAGTCTGGTCCTTGCTCTGGTTTATGTTAACATCTAGGGTTTAGACCCCAACTTTAAGAAGTCGTAGTAAATCTTACGGAAGAAATGCTAAAAAGTTAAAGACCTTGAAACTGCCTTCTAAATAGTATCGGTCCACTCCTTTCAGGATTGTCACAGAACAAAGAAATGAAAAGGCCAGCCTAAATCAGAAATGTCAGTTTGATGAGCTAGGGAGGCAGGATCTAGTAATGGAGTAAGATTAATAGAAAAATGTGTATGATTGTATTTTTTAAAGTATACTCATTGTCTATAAGATGAGGGTTACACTTTTATAATGTTGGCTTTTGTTTTTTTATTGGGTTCTTAAAATAAAGAAGCTGCCTGATAATAAATTATTACTGAACATTTATATTGGCTACAACTATTATAAATGCAGAACAATGGAAGGAATCCCTATTTTTCACCTTTGGATTTTGTTGTTTCACCCCAACTTACTGTTGAGAGGATTGTGGGCAGCCTACAGTTATGCATATTAAATGTTGAGAGAAAATAAAAGAGGTGGAAAAAGGGGATGTCAAGAAAATAAGGCCACCAAAGAGGAGGCCCAGGAGTGATTTTGACTTTTATTTTTAGGAAGTTCTCAAAAATCTCATTCTTGTTTCTATCAATGATGATTCTTGGTACCGTATTTTGATACTTTTTCGAAAAGCTGTGTTCATTTGTAACTGTTAGATAGAACTTTCATTAGGAATAGCACGACACAACATTGGAACGGTTTTACTTTCATGGCTGTGTTCGGGCAGGCTCTTGGATATTGGTGTGGAGGAATGTGAACTAACTGATCGCTTTTCCAATCCTGTTATTTTCCAGTGTGGTTTGGAAAAAAAAAATCTCTACATATGAAGTCAAGAAAGCACAAGGAAGCCTTCTGGTTAACGAATTTAGTTGAGTTTCAGATTTTCCTCTTGTGGAGAGTCCTGGAAAATCACTTCAGGAAAAAGGTGATGGGTCGCTTATGGAAGAAACTGCTTTGCGTGCATATAAGACTTAGCACGTTCTGCAGGCTACCGTGGATTCTTGCCCAACTTCTGATGGATAAAATCAAAACCTATTGCTTACCATACCAAGAATTGGAAACAAAGCCATTTTGTGCAGCATTTAGGTTTATGACCAGCCAGATTTCTCCAGACTTGGGGAGAATGTAGAAGTTCATTTGACACGTGCATGTGTTTACCAAAGCCTGACAACCTCTAAGGACTGTTGTGTTATTTACGGCAGGGATCACCTGTAATGCATTTTTTAATAACAGTTTTATTGAGGTGTACTTCACATACCTTACAGTTTGCCTCTTTCAGTGCACAATTCAGTCGTTCAGTCTATTCACCGTTGTGTAACTATCGCCGCAATGAATTTTGGAACATTTTCATCACTTGCAACAAGCCCTCTAACCCATTAGCAGTCACCTCCAATTTCCCCATATCCCCGGCCCTGGGCAACTATGAATCTACTTTCTATATCTAGAGAGTTGCTTATTCTGGACATTTCATATTAACGGAATCGTATTGTATGTGGTCTTTTGCGATTGGCTTTTTTTCACTTAGCACAGTTTTTAAGGTCCATCTATTTTGCAGCATGTATCAGTACTTCCATTTTTTTTTAAATTGCCAGATTAATATTCCACTGTGTAGGCATACTATATTTTATTCATCCATCCATCAACGGATGGACATTTGAGTTGTTTCCACTTTGTCACTATTATCAATAATGGGCCTAGGAGCATCTGTGTATGAGTTTTTGTGTGGGTAGATGTTTTTATTCTCAAGTATATACCTAGGGGTGGGATTAGCTGGGTGGTGTGGAAACTCAGTATTCAACATTTTGAAGAACTGCCAGACTGTTTCCCAGAGCGGCCGCAGCGGCTTCCATTCTCACTGGCAGTAGGAGCTTTCCCAGCTTTTCCACGTTATCACCAACACTTGTGGCTATAGGGTTTTTTTTTTTTTCTTTAGTGCAATTTTACACTTTTTTCCCTTTGCATTGTTAGCATTTGGTCCTTTAGGGGGCTGGGTATTTACAGACTAAGGGAAGTAGAATGTGGTTTACCTGTGGTTCAGCTTTGAGCTCTAGGGAAGCTCTGGGCCAGAACCAGCATGCTTCCTTATTTCTGACCTTGACCCCAAATCAGAGCATCGACAAAACCACAGTGGTACCACAAAAAGTAATTCTTTTTTTAGAAGCTCAAATCTGATCTTTTTGATGTAATCTTGAGCTATCAGACATACATGAGGATTCATAAAAAATGTATAAAATATGTGTGAAAAACATATGTAAAGTATATACATGAAATGCGTGTTATAAATACCCGTATAACCCACCTAGATCATAAAATAGAAATCTACAGTTCTAGGTAACAGTAAATAAAGAAGATGACTGAGAAAGTATATAAATACTGTAAACATGAATAATCAATCACAAACAAATAAATCTCCTCTGTGCCCTTCCTTATCAAATCTGTTCCCCCCTGCCACCTTCCCCCCCCAGTCACTTACCTTTGGGGATAATCACATTTCTTGTTTTTCTTTGTAGCTTTACTGTATGCACATAAGCTCTCCTAGACACCTATGCATGCGTGTACACACACACACACACAGACACACACACACAGAAATGTAGTTGAGTTTGCTTGTTTTTAATCTTTACGTAAATGAAACCATACTATATGCATTCTTCCTGACTTCTTTTGCTAAATACTAGTTTATGAGCTTCAAAGATAATGTGTAGGTCTTCATTCATGCCTTAGTTGTCATATAGGGTTTGAGTTTCTTATTTCTATGTTCCTCTCTCTTTTATTTTTATTTTTATTTTTATTTAAATTTTTTATTGTTATGTTAATCCCCATACATTACATCATTAGTTTTAGATATAGTGTTCCATGATTCATTGTTTGTGCATAACACCCAGTGCTCCATGCAGAACGTGCCCTCCTCAATACCCATCACCAGGCTAACCCATCCTCCCACCCTATTTCTATGTTCCTCTCTTGATGAACATTGGGTTGTTCTTGGTTTTTGGATATAATGAACAGTGAAGCTACAAACATTCCTGTTTGTGTCTCCAGGTCTATAGGAGTTTCTCCAGAATATTTACCATGGAATGGAATTAGACCTTTACTAAATAATGGCAAACTTTCCCCCAAATGCTGCAGTGCTTTCTCCCCCAGCCTTACCAACCTTTAATAACTTCAGACTTTAAACATTTTGCCAGGGGCACCTGGCTGGCTCAGTCAGTGGAGTGTGCAACTCTTGATCTCAGGGTCATGAGTTCAAGCTCCACATTGGGCATAGAGTTAACTTAAAAAATAACCAAGCAAACAAACATATGTATATACACTTTGCCAGTCTAGTAAGTAGTTCTGTAATGGTATATCATCATGGTTTTAATTGGCACATCTCTGAGTGTCTTACTACTTTAAAAATTTTGCCAATTATACATATGCAGTTATATTTTCTATTCGAAGGGAAGTCAGCATTGAGTTACATGAAAATTGTATCTCTGCTATTGAAAAATCATTGTGAGGGTATTTTCCTCATATATATTATAACTTAAAACTAGATCACTTAGATGGACACCATCAGATTTCTTTTTTGGTCCAATGATTTTTCTCTTGCCATGTAAATAATTTGTGTAATAAAGTTAAAAATGTATGGAATTGTTTATCAATTGCTTGATATCTTTTACCTAACTTACAGGCAACTACAAGCAGTAAGTCTGTAGTTTGCCAATATTTATTCTAAGCCCACTTTATTTTTTTTTTTAAATTTTTTTTATGTTTTTTTGGAGGGGGAGATGCAGGGGCGGGGGGAGAGAGAGAATCCCAAGCAGGCTCCACAACCCTGAGATCATGACCTGAGCTGAAGTCAAGCATCTGACGCTTAACCTACTAAGCCACCCAGGGGCTCCTAAGCCCACTTTATAGAAATTGTCATTTTTTATGGTGAATTGAGAACTTATATTTCAGAGGAATTCACAACATCAAGTTTAGAAGATTCTAAATATTAGGAAGTAATACTTTGTGTGTGTGTGTGTGTGATATGTGTCAGTTTGTGTGCATGTATTTGTGTATATGTGTGTATATGTGCAAGGAAGTACTGCAAGATGTGGCATTTTGATCTTTTTGGTTATTATTTGGTGTCAGAGGCAGGAAGTTACTCTTTTTAAAGGGAAAAACTAATAATCTGAAAACTTAACAGTAACCTAAAAGCTAATCTTGCTGTATTTAATGAGAAAAAGGCTCTCGCTTCAAATGTGTGGAAATGGGCTGAAAGTGGAATTTTTTTGGTATGAAATTAAGAAAAAAGGGATTACGAATACGTCTTATAGAAGAGGAAAATTTCATTACACTACACTCGGGTTTTGCTGTTTTGTGTGTGTGTGTTTTCAACTTAAAATAGCTACAGGTGAGCATCATCTTGTTGGGGGGGATTGGCGTAGTGCTTTGAGAAAAAATAATGAATTACTGCCATTACTTTCAGTTCTTGGAATATAGATTTATATAGGTGAATATAAGGTTGTTATTTGGGGGAAAATATTTTCTGTCCCATCACATCAAGTATTTTATTATAGTTTTCAGTTAGTAGCATAAATTATTTTCATACCTTACTCTTGAGTATTAAGTATTTTTCAAGATAGTCCAGGAATATTGCACTCTTACTGCTATAAGAAAAGCTTACCCAGAAGTGAATTCTGTATTTCCATGAATTTTTGTGGGGGAGAAGGGACAGTCTCAAGCAGTTTCTCTCATTGATATTGGAAATCTAAGTAGGACTGTTGAATCACTTTACATTTTTTGTTTTTATAATTAAATATGTTTTTGACCAAATTAATTTGTTTCCCCATGTATACAATTGCAGTATATTTTACAGACTTACTCTAGATTGAAATTCATACTGTACCATAAAGAGCAGAATTAGTCTTTGTTTTTCAGTACATTAAATTTCAGTTCTAAATCATAAATTTTTATTCTATTTTCTACAAGTAAAATCCTGTTTTGTAAATTGTCTCATAAAAATGTCCATGTTATAGAACAACATTTACAAATGGCGGTGGTAGGTACAAAAAAAAAAAAAGAAAAGAAAAACAGCCAGGAATTGTTTACTTATATGACTTGGGTGTTCACAGACTTGAATTTTGCTGTAATCTTTGTGAATCACACTAGGTCAAGAAATGCAGGAATATTCCAACATACATCTATTTGTACTAGAAAATAACTTGGTTGTCAGGACAGATTGTTTTGTTCTGTTCTTTTGAGAAGTGCTTGCTTTAGGGGCGCGTGGGTGGCTCAGTTGTTAAGCGTCTGCCTTTGGCTCAGGTCATGATCCCAGGGTTCTGGGATCGAGCCCCGCATTGGGCTCCCCTCTCTGCGGGAAGCCTGCTTCTCCCTCTCCCACTCTCCCTGCTTGTGTTCCCTCTCTCGCTGTGTCTCTCTCTGTCAAATAAATAAATAAAAATCTTAAAAAAAAATGCTAGCTTTTATTGTTTGGAGGGTATTTCTGTTTCCCAGGTGAATGACTGAGTACTGTGGAAGTTTGAGACTATGGGTGTCTGCAGATGTCTTAGTATTATTTGATACATAAAGGGCTTAAAATGCTCTGATTTATATTACTAGATGTATTGACACTTCAGGAAATTATACTTAGTTCATTTCAACAAATAATTTATTTAGGCTATATTACATCTTGCCAGGGGCAGGGTATGCTAGGCACATTGCAGACTGTTGAAGTTGAAAGAGATTAAATTGTATGGAATCCAGGGACTAAAATAGGTACATTTCAGAGAAGCATCTCTGAAGTTTCAGATTTTATATCCTAGATTAATTAATCTAGATCAGAGTGTGTCTGTGTTGACTTTGGGGGAAAAAGTCAGCATATTAAAGCTACCTATTTCATTCTGAATTAGGAGGATTGGAATCTTACAGCTAAGCTTGTGAATCTTTGGCTTTTTCCAGTATGTATTGGACTATTTTGATCACTGCTATATTTCTAGAGCCTCAGAGTACGCCCTCTAAATTTTTATTGAATGACATCATGGAGTGAATGAATGAGTGAGTGAGTGAGTGAATGATTATTAGCCCTTCTTTGATTGTTTGAGAGCATGTAGGGTACGTTGAGTTGTTGGATCTCTCCCCATTGAAATGGTTCTTATGAGTATTGTCAGAAGTAATTCACTTGCATGCATGTGCTCTCGTCATGATCTGCTTGTCCACACACTCTAGAATCTAGATCCATAGCTCTCCTATGTTCATTTCTCTTTTAAGAATAATTATGACTGTCCACAGGGCACCAGGGTGGCACAGTTGGTTAGCATCCGACTCTTGATTTCGGCTCAGGTCATAATCTCGTGGTCGTGAGATCAAGCCCTGCTTCCGGCTCTGCACTCAGTGTAGAGTCGGCTTGAGAGTCTCTCTCCCTCTTCCTCTACCCCTCCCTCCCGTGCTCTCTCTCTCTCAAATAAATCTTAAAAAAAAAAAAAAGAATAATTATGACTGTCCAAGGTAAGGGCTAAAGAATCAAAATCTGTGGGGGCCTGGGTGGCTCCATTGGTTAAGCAACTGCCTTAGGCTTAGGTCATGATCCCGGGGTCCTGGGATCGGGTCCCACATCGGGCTCCTCCTGCTCTGTGGGGAGCCTGCTTCTCCCTCTGCCCCTCCTCCCTCGTGTGCTCTCTCTCAAATAAATAAATAAAATCTTAAAAAAAAAATAGAATCAAAATCTGTAAGAACTCTTGGAGGTCACAACAGTCATTTCTTTATATACCCCCTCAGATGGTTTAGAATTTTGGAGGTCTCTTCATCTCTGTTCCTCTTTAGCTCTTTTCCAGAGAAGATAATAAAAAAGTTTGAAAATGTTGGTGTCATTTATCTTTCTACAAAAGGAGCACATTTAGATAATGACAGAAAGGAGAAGAGGACCTTTTGTGCCATTTGCATTATCTCATTTAGTTATTCTACTAGCTCTGCAAGGTTGGAATAGTGATCAGCCCATTTTATAGATCAGTAAACCAGGGCTCTCAAATGTTAGGCTGTGTGCACTCTAGAATATACACTCTATGAAGACTGCAGTTGGGTCTGTCTTGTTCACCACGGTTTGCTCATTTTGTAGTATAGTGTCTGGTGCATGGTGGGTAAATACTGGTTGGTTTTACTCTTGCCTGAGACCACACAATTAGTCAGTGGAAGCAATTGAGATTGCGTGTAGTTTTCTTCCATTTTACAGCATATTCCTCTTTTCACTGTAGTTCTTTTAAGTTTTCTGAGAGACCGGTTTGAATTACACCTTTCTGAAAAAAGTAGTCATATTCCAGTGGCATGCTTATCCTGTATTTCCCAACATGGACAGGATTTTGACCTAGCACCTATTTTTATCCTGTGGCATAGGTCTTTATCCCACAGAGCACATGCTCATGACTGTGTTTGTTGGCTGCTTGTGGTGTGTTCACGGATACATCTTATGTAATGCACTATTTACCCTCATTTTTCAAGTTACAGTTTCACGTTGTTATGGTCAGTGAAAATAATGAGAAAATAACTGATATTGGCCATTACAACACATATTGCCATATCCTGGCATGGTTTTCTGCCAGAGTAGCCCTTCTTTTCTTCTCCTCTTTGTTTCCTGCTGTATTGAAGTTGTGGGAACCAGGGAAGGTGTTGCTATTTCCCTACCATTCCACTGCACCTTTGCCCAGGTTGATGCAATGGGACTGAGCAGACCATGTCCCTGGAGTGCCTCAGATGGCTTGTACCCTCTCACAAGAGCTGGTTGTCAAGTTCTCAGACATATTGTGAGCCAGTTGTTAAACATCGCCATCATTAAACATTAAACTATACAAACGTACATTTTAAATTATACTTAATAACAAAGATAATAATTATTTAGAACTTCTCACTTCCTGGTTATTTTACTCCATGTTGATATGATCTATGCTCTCGAGGTTTTTTAGGTCGGTGGTATCTAGGTGGCGGAAATGCTGGAGAGCAGTGTGTTGCTTGTACTTGCCTTTTCGAGTCCACGTTCAGTGGTGTCATGTGGGTGGGTTGATATCGGTCATGGTGGGACTATTTATACGGAGGAAATTGGCTAACTACAATCCAGGACATGCCTCCCCCTTTTTTTCCTGGAGAGCCATTTGTTATTAAATATTTATAATCACACACTCCGTGGGATGCCTAGAAACGACAAGGAGATTGATACTGTCATCTTTTGTGTTATTTGTTTGGCTCTCTTGATAATATTTAGTCACAGTGAGGGAAAGGAACAGGAGATAAGGGGACAACAGTGAGGAAGAGAGTTGAGGCACGGGCACACCGTAGCACAGAAGCAGATGCAGAACCAACTCAGACACATGTGTATGGTAAAACTGTACTGATTTCTTCACTGGCATTAAAGGTTATTTTTAGAAAAATTTCTTTCAAAAAGATACAGCTTTGTAAAACAGTAATTACCTAATATCTCATTCTTAGCTGAAAACCATTTGTCATAGTTATTTAGTTTTTTTGTGCATAAATGTTATATATACAGATCTAGAATATTTTCATAAACTTTATTTTTTTTAAATGAGTAGGATTTTTTGTGTGTGTGTGTGTGTGTGTTTTTTAAAGATTTTATTTATTTATTTGACACATAGTGAGATAGAACAGGAACACAAGCAGGGAGAGTGGGAGAGGGAGAAGCAGGCTTCCCGTGGAGCAGGGAGCTGGACGTGGGACTCGATCCCAGAACCCTGGGATCATGACCTGAGCTGAAGGCAGACGCTTAATGACTGAGCCACCCAGGTGCCCAGGATGTTTTTTAAAGATTTATTTATGAGAGAGAGAGAGCAGAAGGAGGGTCAGAGGGAGAGAATCTTCAAGCAGACTCCCCGTGGAGCGTGGAGCCCGACAGAGGGCTTGATCTCACAACCCATGAGATCATGACCTCAGCCGAAATCAAGAGTTGGATATTCAACCAGCTGAGCCACCCAGGTGCCCCAATTTCATAAACTTTTAGAGCCCAGGGAGTCAAGCTTGCTTTTGAG
Source organism: Phoca vitulina (assembly GCF_004348235.1). Lineage (NCBI taxonomy): Eukaryota > Metazoa > Chordata > Mammalia > Carnivora > Phocidae > Phoca > Phoca vitulina. The sequence continues at coordinate 69,477,967 of NW_022589711.1, read as the reverse complement.
ACACAATTTGGTACCTTTATTCATTTTTAATTACTTGGTGTTGGTGGTGTATAGCTAGTAATTTAGCATTTCATAATTTAGGCCCATTTGTAGATACATGTATATGGGCCTCACTGTCAAACAACTAAGCTAGATTGCTCAAGGCCCCCCCCCCCGCCTCAATGTCAACGTTTTTCTTATGCCACACAGTCCTATTTTCTTGAGTGACCTCCCGGGATGCATCATTGATGTTTGAGGTTGTTCACGGGCAAGCCCATCTCAGCACCCGTAGGCCTTCCTGTTCCAAAGGTGCCTCGAACGCTTGTAGAACACTGAAAGCCTCCGTGATGCTGCCAGGGGTGCACAACAGCCCTTTAGAGGAGCGAGCGGAGGGGTTGCCTGAGCAGGGCTCTGGAATGTCACGCAGCCTTCTGCTGAATGCACATTCCTGAGCCTGAGGCCCGCTGGTAGAATGAAGCCAGGTGGCGCATTTGGGAATGGGGGGGGGAGGGTGGGACCTGGTGCTTGTGTGTGCTCACAGAGTAGTTGCTAAATATTAAAATAATGCTTCCTAAAGGGATGTTTTTTTAAGCGGGACCGTTTCGTTTACTGCAGAGATTAGGGGACTTTGTTGGAAAACAACATTGAAGAGCAGTAAGATGAGCCATGTATTTCCTGGCTACTTAGCCAGTATCAAATAATTAAGAACCATGTCATGGATAGGGCCGTGCAGCCAGAAGAACCTTCTACAGGAACTGACTGCATGATACCCACTTTTTGAAAAGAGCGGGCTGAGTTTAACGTGCTCTCATTAGGAAGCGTGCCATGTGACACTGAGTGATGAAAGCGCATGCGCCAGAGAGCTGGCTCTGGTCCATTCACTTCTGTTGGATGCGTTACCGTGTTCCCTGTTCTGAAAGCTCACTGCTACTGTGCCCATTTAAATAGCACTTTGTGAAAATTCTCACGCAGTATCTCACATTTCATGCTTACCACAAAGAAGGAAATTCATTGCTTAATTAGAGTTAAAAATGGGATTCCTGAAAACTGAAGAAACCTAGAAGCCACTCTGACTTGAGCACATGAGTTAAAGCCCCTGGGGTCAGGCTGCATCCTGCTCCCGCTGTTCACACAGACCGGCTTCCTGGTGAGCTTTGCCATTTACCTTCCTTCAAGTAGGATCCTTAACATTCAAATCTAAGGGGTTTGGTTTTTGTTTTTTCGTTTGTGTGAATTTCATTATCTTTGTTATTTAATTGATATGTTTCAAAATATTACCCAAGTTCCACTCTTCTTACCCCCCTAATGACTCTTATTAAAAATAGAAATGTGAGGCTAGAGGGGACAATTACTTCCTAATCCTGTAGATTCTTCAGTTGGGTGGAGAATATTCAGAATTGTGGATAAATCCTTTATTTCTTGTCACCCATGCGCTCCCCCCCCCCCCCCATGATTGAGGCCACATGTGCCACATAGAAGAGGGGCCTTTGGTGAGTCAGGGCCGACACCAGAACTCGACCTTTGCTGTGGTAATGGTTGGGGTGGCGGAGGTGAGCAAGGTTATGATTCATTTCTTTCCTTCCTGGAGTTGCCCCCAGTCTCCATCCATGGTGCCGCCCAGAGCTGATGGAGAGAGAGAGGAAGGAAGGATATAGAAAGACTGGTTCCCCTCCTACTCCAGGAGCCAAGTGCATGGAGGTGGTTGGGAATGTCCCATAGAAACAGGGCCATGTATAGTTTGTGTTCCTTTCCCTTGGTGTTCTCCACACTCCCTAGATAAACCAGCAGAAATGAAACACATTTTGTAAATGCAGCTTTCAGGTACTGAAACCTGTTCTTCCCACTATTGACCTCTCTCTCTCTTTTCTCTCTCTAGTTAGTTTTGAGCTCAAATCGAGACAACAGAATTTCATTATGCAAATCGTTGAGCCATTTGTATGGCATCAGCGCCTTAGTATTGCTCTAATGTTAAAAGTCTTCTCTGTTGACTGTAAGGTAAAACTTTTGTGTTTAGTTGGGAAAGAAAGGGACTCCTTGGAGGCCTTTGCCAGTGGGCTGTATGAAGATATGTGGCTGAGACCTATACACAAAGGCCTTCTGTGCTGGGTCTCTGTGGCTCTACAAAGGTGGTAAGCCGAGCTGAGCAGGGAAGGCTGCGGAAAAGCAAAGCTGAGACTCCTATGTCCATTATTTCAAAATGAAGTTGCTCCTTTGTTTAGAAAACAAAGTGACACACCAGACGAGTACATAAACATTTCATATGGTTCTATGAAGACAGGCTTAAAATGTACTTTAAGAACACATGGTTCCAAAGCACACATTCATTCATCTTCTCTGAAATTAACTGCCATTTTCTGTGAGTATGATGTAGCACACACACTCTTACTTAGTAGAAAATTCTGCTTGGTTTCTGTGTTTTCCTTGCTGTAGATGTGGCACGTATTACTACTGGAAACTTGGATGCCCAGCATTTTTTCCCCTCCATTCTTTTTATTAAAGAATGGGATATCTTTTTAAACCTCTCTCCATATATTAGTAGGAACAGGGAACATAGTACTGGTGGAGATGGGCTTGGGGGAGGCTTGGAGGGAGGAATTGCATTCTTTGGGCGTTCCTGAGAGGAAAACAGCTGTATTAACTTTTTTTTTTTCCCCTTGTTCAGGGGGTGGGGTGTGTGTGGGGGGGTTGGGAGGAAGGTACAAGGCCATCTCCCCTGACACTCGGAATTCCAGCTCTTTACAGCTGAGCACAGACGGCTTGGCACAGCTCTGCCTGGAACCAGTGTGCATGTGTGTTGCAGTTGTGATTATTAGCCAACAGAAAACAGCTGTATACATTAGCAATGAAAGTACTTTGAAATAAAAAATCCAATAGTAGGGCTTTCCCCTATAAACACCAGATGTATGCAGGGGTTTTACCCCGTGTCTGCCCTGTATTTTAGCACCATTGTTCAGGGATATAAATGGAAGCCAGCATTTGAGAGGTAGACATGTGGTAAAAGTAGGTATGTTTGTAGCAAAATAGGTATGTTGTGGTTGACTAGAAACATTTGAAGGTTTATTATTTTAAGGAGGGCCATTGCTGCCTGGGCAGTCATTCCATTCCTCCTACTTTGCCTCTTACAAAAAGAAAACATTGTGTGTCTGCAAAAATATGCTCTACTATCAGGATTCGAACACCCCCTGGTCTAAATCATTTAGCAGCTTTTAGTGCTGTCAGTAGGTAGATGATAAAGTTTAAGGGATCTACAGTATGATGCATGTTTTCTAAGGCATCTCTGGAAATGGACATTTTCTTTTTGATGCCTGTGAGAATTTCGGTACTTTGTTTGAGTGTATTGAAACCCATGATCAAAAACTACCAACGTTGCAATTTCTGGATTTAAAAAAAAAAAGTGACCAAGTAAGGAATATTTCAGATTAGAAGTAGGAATATCTTGAGTTCTTAGGTCTCCATTTCTGGATTTTTTCTGTGACTAAGGGATGTCTGAATTCGCAAATCTGAGGGAAGATTCAAAGATCCCTCAAGATCCCTCCTTCTCCTCCTCCTTTTTTGTTCCAAAACAATACCTTCCTGGAGGAAGGGAGCATTTCCTGACTGGTCCTGGGGAAGAAACGAAGTAGAACTGGTATTGAAGCGGAATCTCTCTATGGGAACACAGCAAAAATACATTTCCAAAAACTCACCTGGGGAATTCCCAGATTCTTTGAAACCTTGCATGTCAAAGAGCTTAATGCAAATACAGGTTTAGACAAACTGGTTTGTTGTTTCAGTACCTATTTTTGTATGCATTCGTATCAACCCAGGTCTTCTGTTTTCCAGTTGTTCTATGAAGTCATGATTTTAAAAACAATCACGATTTGAATATAAGGAGCCCATTTCTTTTCCTTTCTTTCATTTTCTCAAATTCTTCAATGAAAGATGAAAGGCAAGGCCAGGATTGCTAAGGGTTTATTCTAGTCTGAGTGACGTCAGTTTTCCTATAGCTGTAATTAATCTTCTATCTTAATGCCTCTCATCCATAGAATGTGGGCATTGAAATGACTCTTTAGTTTGTTGTGAGAAAATCCCAGTGAAGTCCTTTATAGAAAACTTTTGAAGTTAAATTATTAACTTTTCCTAAGGAGTCTCTTAAGGGAATTTTTCTTTCTCCTTTGCATTAAGTTAGAGAAAAGGAAACTGGAATACAGTAAAATGAAGGAGGAATGTTATGAGCCTTTTGCTCAGGGGTAAATGATCAGGGAATTTGGAGAATTCCCTTTTCTGCCTGTTATAAAGGTTATCTGTTCCTTTCTTTGGACATCTCCCTGGTGGCAGTCCCAAGGTTTGTATCACATTCTTTTTATCCCAAGGGTCCCGAACTTGACCATCACTATTTTAAAATCAAGCCCACAGGGTTACCACACACCTTAGTGGGAATTTCTCCATTCAGATACAAGAGGTCAACAGCAATTCCGATGGCTTCTTTGAACCCACTGTCTGTGGGAGAAGGCGCGATGTGTAATTTTGGAGCCACTGCGTGAGTCATGCTGCAGATGCTCACAGCCTCACGCTGCCCTAGCAGAGAGGCCGAGGCTGTGGCGGGAGCGCTGAGATGGGGTCCAGAGGAGCTGCCAGTGCGATTCATTCAGTGTTGATACAGGCTGGCTCAGCAATGTGTTATTTACAGGGAAAACTCTGAGTCCGTCCGCGAACTGAGAATCCATTCATGCATGCACTAACAGATGCCCTTTGGGGGACTGCTTCTGTGCTCTGTCGGGGAATCCAGAGGCTCTTGGGGAGGGCTCTGGAGGCCCTGCCGCTTTCACACCTCTCGGCCCAGAAAGACTCCCCTTTTCCCCCGACCAAAGGGTGGATTCATCATTCTACTTGTTATGACCAAAAGCATTTGAACATATTTGGGGAAGACTACACTTGTGTTCTAGTGGGAAAATTCTGAAAGATGAGAAGTTTCCAAATACTGAACCTTATTCCAGAAATAGGTCAGTTTCAGCCTGCTTTGTTTTCTTCTGCAGGGTGAGACCCCCATTTAGTTTAGTCTTGTGAATTGAAGTCTATTTACACATTACGAAGTCTGACAGACGGACTAGTATTTTTAGCCTGAAAATCATGAAAATCCTGTATTTAAAACTCCTAAAGGTGAATGGCACTCTCATGTTGCTTAAAATTCCTTCTGTACTTTTAAGCCAATGGAAGGGAAAATATAAAAATTTGTTAATTGCAACAGCTGGTCTCTGATAATTTTTATGTTAATATTTTGAATGGGTGGATTCGGAAGATTTTTCGAAAGAGCATCTGGCTTAATGTAGTCCTATTCAAACCTCAATCTTGAGAAGTGGAACCAGCCTCTTCAAAACAAACAAACAGAAGCCTCATACCGAATCAGAGGGTGACTGCAAAGGCATGGTGACATTTCTGTACAGTCGTGGAGGAGAGCGAGGACAAATGGTCCCGGTTAGGCTGTGGGCCCACAGCGTCTTACTGGATTTAGTATGGTGTTTATCTAACTGCTGTGGTAAATGAGGTGAAGTCTTTTGCGTATACAGTTAATTCCCAATTATTCATACATGCTTTGGCCAAATTGCTGATTCTCTATGGACTTTGGAGACCTTTCCTCTGCAGGGACCCCCCCCATTTGTCCATCCGGTCCCCTGGTCTAATTTCCTCTCTCACCATGCTTTCTCAGAGGGGTTCCCAGCTGCTCTCCTCATTTTCATTTTTGTTTCCTTCTCAGGCCCCTGCTGCTTTGCTTTCCCTGCTGTGGTCCCTGGATTTACCTGACAGTCCAAGGCTCATGTCTCATGCCGCTTTTGTGGCTCAGTTATCTCAGGTTCGTGACAGAGAAGCTAGTTATTGTCAGGGGAAAAGTCCAGAAGATGATGTCTGCTGCCCCTTGTTTCTCCTCCTGTCATCTGTGGGCCTTTGTGGAGTAAAGGAGGGGAGACTGAGTAGAGAAAGTATTTTCCCCAAAACATTTCTGAGCTGTTCTTTTAAATGGTTTCTTCAGAATTTTACAGTCCTATGGAGGAGGTATTATAGCTAAATGCTTAAATAGTCTTTTCACCCTTCATTTTCTCAACTTGGACATTTCTCCGTCCCATTGCCGAAAGGCAAATAATTAGAAAGGGGCCATTTACAGTATGTTTATCTGAGGAGAGTCCAACTTTGGGACGGAGTTGCAGCTACAACAGTAGGAACAGCCTCGGGTGATTCTTCATTTAGCAAATAGCTAATTTATTGAGTTCTTTTTATATTTTGAATACTGTGGAAGATATAAAAGGAATTTGACCTATATTCTTTCTTTAAAGAGGTTTAAATAAATCTAAGAGATGAGTCTACACAGAAAACCGTAAGTCTAAAGCCAATACATAAACACTTAATTACCATAATAGGTGAGAAACTTGAGTGTAGATGAGGGGTTAGAGCTGTCCCAAGAGAACATTGTTTCTCCCGGGGAGGGGGCTGGAGTTAGTAGAGATGTAAAAAATTCTGCCCTAATATTCCTTCTCCACACTGAGGGGATGGGAACGAAAACTCCTGTGCCAAATAGTTTTATCTAGATAATTTTTATGAACCCATTTTTGTATTTTAAATGTCTACAGAGAATATAAATTTTCTCCCATCATGTGAGCACTTAATATAGATATTCAGGCCCTACTTAGCTGAAATATCGGTTAAAGGAACACAGTCTTGTGCTCCGTTCCCAAACCAATCCCAAGCCGGGTAATTGGTTGAAAAGCCCTTTGATTAGCCGATCAGATTTGGGATAAATCAACACTAAAGCAGTGTACATCAGATTCCTAGAAGAGCCCTTCGTTCCCTCACTGGCGCCTAGTGGCGTTTGGTTTATCTGTGGTCCCACTGATGCTTTTGCTTTCTCAGACCAAGCGAGTTGAAAATCAGCCACTTTTAAGGAAGGGGAGCTGTAAGAGACAGAGAGGTAAGTAATAACAGGACAGAAAACCTACAAGTGGATACAAGGATTCTGAGAGCATGGTAGTTTTCAGTGAGATTTCTATTTAAAGTTTGATGCTTTAAGAGGCTTAACCTTCCATGGAATATCTCAACTCATTCTTTGTGTTAATGAGATGTTTTTGTCACCTTTAAATATGAGCCAAATAAAAATCATTTCTAAATTGAGGTAGAAGACTTAGTTCCTGCTGTAACTACAGATTTCATGGGGAGGATGAGGGATGGTCCCGGGATTAGAGATGATTTTGGTGCATCCCTTTAGAATTCCTGTCCAGGATGATGATGGTCAAGTGAGATCATGTGAGAGTGCTTTATAGTTGGAAAGTGCTAGAGGAATCATGAGTTTATCTGAAACTAGTTCAGTATTTATTAAAGTGTGGCTGATGTTACTTTTTGGAATGACCTTTAGTGCCTGTTAAATATTTAGATTCTTGGGCCTGATCCCGGGGCTACTGAATCAGATTCTCAGAGGACAGGGATCTGAGAATCTGCATTTTTAACACACCCCTTGGGCATTCCTTCTGTACTTTACACCAGAGCTACTTAGACTGAAAGTTAACAGCCTTTTGTAATTTGAGTTCGCCGGTTGTGAAACTTTGCTGTTGGGTAGCAGGGGTGTGCGAATATAGCTCAGAGCTGACCGTAGTGTTAGTTCATGAAGGGGGTCTCAGACATCTTTTCTGTTTTGGTAATCGGTGTGAAAGACCTTCCTCTTGAAAGCCTATTATTATGTGCTCTGTGTAATTTACTTATACAATTTAGCCCCGAGGAAGGTCTGATTTTTATAACCCCTATGTTTTGCACAGGGACAAGCTGACGGTCAGAAAGGCTAGGTAACTTGCCTAGGACCACACCACTACTCATGAAGGAGCTGAACTTGAATCTGATCGGAGTCTGAAGTGCAGGCTCTCAGCCTCTGTCCATTCTAGATTGCCAAGTGAGGATGGTCCCAGCCCGTGGGAATGGGACGGGGTGGGGGGAGGCAGGCAGAGGCTAATGCATCACTGCAACCCTAGGCTAGTATGGCCAGAATGCTGGCCCATGGAAGCCAGACAAGCTAAAATCCTGCCAAACCCATTAGGCATGATATATTGATGGGTGAATTTGAGGCCTAGGAAACATTCATAAGAAGCTGGCTGCCTCATCGCCCAAAAGCTCACATGCTGACTTTTTAAAGCAGGTGGGAAGAGAAGATCACAAGCTTGACTTAAAACTGCCTGTGAACTTTCTATGAGGCTTTCTAAATCAACACTCCTAATGCTTTACCTTGGCAGATGGTAAGACACAGGCTGGTAAGAGTTACGGAGCTCAAGTTTTGCAGGGGGTCAAAGTCACCCCAACTCAGTGAGCTGGGATATCCCTGCAATCCCACATTCTTGTCATTTTAATATGTCTTAGAACCAAAGATATCTGTAGAGAGTTGTGGTAAAAGGGATAAAAATGCAAATTATAATAGAAGTCCTCAGATAAGGAAAATTGGAAGAAGTCTGCAGTTTGCGGGTAAAAAGCCTGTGCTGCATCCTGCGAGACCCGGGTCCTTTACTGCCACACGGCCCGTTAAGTTCGGCTCCCTCACAAGGCCAGGGTAAGCATTTGTGATGTAAATATGAGTACATAAATATTAGTGTTTGATCAGAAAATTGGCTTGTTTTCGGAATGTATAGTTTGTGAAAAGGTTTACTTGATATTTTGCTGTTCTCTGGGGACCAGTGGACCATGGAGTCTCATAAAAATACAGTTGTGATCAAGGTGAATATAGGATGTAAGGTCAGAAATTACATTGAGGTAATTACAACATCTGTATTAAAATAAAACACTCATTTCACATCAATAGGGAGAGGGTATGAGGTGGGATTACCTGGGCTTTGTGCCATACCCTCCCTATGGCAACATACACATAGTCCCCGAATATAAGGATTAGAGAGGTGATTCTATCTCCTGGGCCTATTCTCCTCATCTGTCTGATGAGGGGGACGACTGAATGACCTCTTTTGGGTTTCACATTCCATAGTCCTCAACCACAGGTTTTTGGTGACCCTGACTGGCCCCATTCTGACCTAGCGACTTAACGGAAACATTTCTTGTCTTCTTCCTCTCTTCACATGGGGCTTGTTTTGATGGCACTGGTTCCTTGGACTTAGTGGGTCCCCAGGCAAAATAAGGGTATCTTCCTCTGAAGCACATAGAAGTGGGTGCGGGCAGGCAGCGTCGTCCCTTGGTTCCCTTTGGGTTTCTGCTGTCCACCCAGCTCGACAGTGTTTCTCAGATGTGGATGGTGGGTCTCCTGGGGGTTTGGTAAAAATGCAGATTCCTAGAGCCCTCGCATCCCAATTGAGGATGCATCTCTGGAGGTACAGCTGTCTGCAATCTGTATTTTAACAGGCCTCCAAAGTGATCTTTGGGCTCACTACACTTGGAGAGCCTACATGATTCACCTTTCAGTATGTGCTGTGGTCTTCAGATATAACCCATGGTTCCCTGAAAGCAGCTGTGTGTGTGTGTGTGTAAGTAAAACTTCAGAGAGTAAGTTGTAATCATCTGGTGTATTCATTCATGTAACAAATATTTGCATGCTTACTGTGCACATGCTCGCTGTGCAGTATTCAAACTACTGTACATGCTTACTGTACGCACTGTGCGGGTCTCAGCAATGGGTGGCGTGGGGTGAGGGCGAGGTCAGAGCAGGTTTCTAGCTGGGTCTGGGAATCTGGTTGTACCGCCGGAGAAGTGGGTGTACAGGGAGAGCAAGCAACAGCTTTGGGAGAGAAGACGCCTGTACAAATGGGAATCTACAGGGTGATGATCAAATATGCCTGGATTTCTGGAACCAGTTATAAAACTGGTATAGTTAATAGATTCATAGTATCTTACAGTTGGGAGGTTATCTTCTAGATCTTGTTCAGTCTCCCCAGAAGCAGGAAAACCTGATACCATTTGGAGGCTGTGGTTTAGGTCTGGGGAAGAAAGTACCAAGGGAAGCCACTGTGTGTAGAGGTGACCTTTCCTCTCTGACTTGACAGAAGCTGATTTCCTTAATAAATCTCTAACTGATTTTGGAGCTCTACCACAATACCCAGTGGAAATAAAATTTGAAATGAGACAGGCATTCCTAGCAGATACATTCATTCGATGCTTAAAAAAAAATGCTTTTAGAATGTACTCTCTGTGGTTGGTGAAGTAGTGTTGGTATGTCTTCTTTAAAGACCTGCCTCCCTCCTGAAGCTGAGAGAGCAAGAGATCGGGGCCTTCCAGGGGGAACAGACCGCTGCTCACCCACCGAGTGGATGTCCTTGGGTAGCCTCAGAGTGTTTTCCCAGACTGCTTAACAAATTAAGGGTGTGGCTGATTGTGTTTTCCTTACTCTGGCCGGAGAGTGATGCAGAGTAGCCTGTTGAGTTTCAGAGGGTCTTGAGCTTCCATACCAGAGTAGTCTGAAGCGTGTGTTCCGTCTCAACAGCAGTGACCTCAGCATGGGGGTGGTTTTGCCCTTGGGGCAGCAACTTCCTTTGACCCACCAGAATCAGCAAGGTAGATGGCGAGAAATCCTTTACCAACCAGACGGAGAGGCAGCAGGCGAAGGCTGGGTCAGCGGAGAGAACAATTCAGGAGGCCGACTCAGTCACAGGATGGATAGAGTCAGGAAGAAGTGTGAGTCAGGCTAGTGACTGACCGACCGTGGTCTCCTCACACCAGCAGCTGGAGAGCAGGGTCCGAAGGCTGAGTCAGAGCCGCCTCGCCCAAGGTCTGGATGGCACGGCGGATGTGGCGTGCCAGGTTCCAAGTGGACTTCCTGAGGCTCACAGCTCGCTGGGCTTTTCCTCTTGTGGGGAGCCAGTGATCAGCACCTTCCAGGTTGTGACCCATGCCCTGTCCAGAGTGTCAGCCCAGGCAGAGCTTGGTGGCAGTTCCAGTCACACTTTTGCGAAAGGTATTTGTGAGATGACTGGTCAGGGTGTGATTTACATTTGACATGATCAGCAATACTCTTCAGCTGCAGCGAAATGCAAGGGTCCCCTCAGCAGGGAATTCTAGCATGGGATCTTGAGAAGTTTCTCTCCCTTAAGATGTCATCTATGTTTTTTTTAATGCCAGTGCAAGTAAAAACATGGTGATATTTGGAATAAAGTTTAAATGTTCTTATAGAATCTGTTTAATTTGGTGACAGGATGTAATGGACTTTAGGTGTGAGAATGAGAACTAGAGGTGAAGTATTTTATTAGTTTAAGAAAGGGTTAAAAAGGAACTCAGAATGTTAAAGTTTTCTGCTCCGAAACCCCACCCTTTTTGCCACACTAGGGGCAGAGAAATTACAGAAAGCTGATTGTGTTGTCTATTTGGCAAGTCAAAGCAAGATACAGCAAGCTAAAAGATGAGTATTCTAGATTGCTTTCACTTTCTGTGACATGAAGGTTCTAAATATAAAAAATAAGAAGCCCCTGGGCGGTTGCTCTTTGGAATTTGTGTGGACAGATTCAGGTCATCCTTATACTTCTTTGTGCTTTTTAAGAAGTGAGACTTTCTGATTAGTGAGTCAGAATTTCTGTCTGATAGCTTTTAAGTTTGATTATTTAAAAACAATTTTTATACAAAATTTACATTTATAATGTCTGATTTAGTAGGAGATAAAAATTGCCCTTTTGCTCCCAATTTCATTTCCAGAGGTTTGTAATTGCCATGTACTAAAACCTAGAGTTGCCCCTCTACTTTACAGTATATTTGGAAGACTGAGTTGTCTCTTTCTCTGTGTCATTAAAGTGAGTTGCTTTACTTAATTATAGGTGCAGTATGGTTCTTAAAGCTTTGTCAGAGTGTGTGTCATTTTAATCCACTTTTTTTTTTTTTTTGACAGAGAGACACAGCGAGAGAGGGAACACAAGCAGGGAGAGTTGGAAATATAGTTAGGCGGTTTTATCCATCTTACTGCCTGTTTACTTTTGAGAAAACTTTGTCTTTGGATGACATTACATGTCTTTCAGTTTTCAGTGGCATTTTGTATTTCCATTTATCCAAGCTTTGCTAGTCTTAGCACTTTATGTACCTGGTCTGTTCTAGTTCTTGACTGAGATAACCCTTTCAGTATTAATAAATTCAACTGCATTATAAGATTATTAAACTGTAAGAGAGATGCATTTTCTTCCTTCCTCACTCAGCCTCCCTTCCACTGTAGAGATGTAAGGCCAAAAGTCCAGTCATCTGATAAGTCTGGTAACTTTTCAATATTTCAACCAGTTATGTTGAGACTAAGGATTTCTTGTGTGGTTCTCCCCCCATCCCCCACACCCCGCATAGTGATTTGCATTAATATTACTAGCTGACTTCTATTCATTCTAGTGTGTCCTAGGTATGTGGTTAGATGTGTAACCTGCTTCTGATCCCCATGATTACTTTGAGATAAGTGCTATTATTTAAAATAAAAATGAAGACATAGAAATATAGAAAATATAAATAATTCATCGAATTACTATTAGGAGATGGAGTGGAAATTTGAACTTAGGTCTCTTTGACCTCAAAGGCTTGACTTGAAATTTCTGCTGCCTCTTGCATTGTTCTTTTATTCAGCTCCTACTAATGAGCTCTGACCATTGCCAATCATGGGTCTTTGTGTTGAGAAGACCACAGCAAGTGGAACAGGGGATACAGACAATAAAGAATTAAATGAATAAACATATACCATTACCAGAGGTGGGAATGGCTATGAAGAAAATATCATTGGATAAGAGGGATGACGGGGGTATGCTTTCTGGCAAAACTTATAAAAATAAGAGATAACTTTTCCAGTCATTGGTTCCGTTTAACATCCTAGAACGGTATGAACAAAAGCAAGAAAAAAAAAATTCAAGCCTTAAAAAGAAATTCAGGATCAGTAAAGTTTCAAATCTTAAATGAAATGGTGATTTTACTGGCAGATTGGCTTGTCAGCCTGCAAAGTGGAAAGGCTGATTGTTTGTGTACCTCCCAGGACGGTGTGATCAGCCAGCCAGTAAATGGGAAGGAGCCGAAGGTTTAGGGGCTGGGAGCACCAACAATCCAGTTATTCCCAAGCTGCAATACCAGTCTTTCAGATAACTAGTTGTGAGAAATTTTCTTTCGGGGTTTTCCTTTTCTTTAGGAAATACTGTTTTAAAATTATTTCACTAGGAAGTGTTAACAGATCTTCTCTGTTAGCCCTTTTGATAATTCTCACATAAGAATTTTTTTTTCCCCCACTATTCAGTGTTTGTTTTAGTTGGTATGACACTGGATAGTTGATTGCATGGTTTATATGCAGATTTTTTGTTTTATGTTGTATGGCAATGTACACTATTCTGATGCAGAAGGTACACAAAATAATATCCTTTAGAGCAGTTATGCACACTACAGGCAATATTGGATTGATACCTGGGATCCCAGGATGTGATTGGAGAAAAACGTTGGACTAGGTATGTTGGGTGAGGGAACTGGAAGTTCTGTAAACACACAGTGAACACACATCTGGTTTGAAGAGCAACTGGGGCATCTAGAGCCTTGGTGTAGGGGTGCTCCGAGGTGCGGTGGAGCTGTTTGACATGAGTTAGTTTAGGTCTACACAAGGTAGGGACCACCCAGCATCGGGATATAGCTGCACGGTTTTGCGAATCATTCCTGTTTGTAACATTAGGCAATCAGTGTTTTTCCTAGGCCCTTTTCATATTACTCCTTGAGTCACTGATCAGATAAAAGGGACAGTATGCACAGCCTCTAACCAAAGTCCTGCTGTAGCCTAGACAGCGAAGGGGCGCAACATTAGAAGCTTCGGAACTGCAGCTCTGTTCAGATTGCTCTGGGTGTTTCTGTGGTCTTCTTCAGACAGGCCTCCTCCTCAGGAGTCCGTCCCGTCCCTGTCGCAACATCTGAGATTCCACTCTGTCCCACGATGCAAGGAACACCAAGGAAGACGTCCTCTTTTATTCCATAGAGACCCTTTATCATGGTGGGAATTGGACTCACCTGTCTCAGATTCTTCACAATACTTCCTGCCAAAATTGCTACAGATAGGTGGCCCAGGATGTGCAGCCTTTCGGTTGGATCACTTCATAAGCACTGTCAACCACCTGTTCCACAAATGAAGTTTTTAAGATTCAGAAGTAAAAAAAAAAAAAAGACCAAAATTCAAATATTAAGAAGCATGTTGTGGGCGGGGGGGCCTGCTTCTCCCTCTCCCACTCCCCCTGCTTGTGTTCCCTCTCTTGCTGTCTCTCTCTCTCTGTCAAATAAATAAAAAGAATCTTTAAAAAAAAAAAAAAGAATGCATGTTGTGACCATTCTGGAAATTGGTGTCCAAGCAGTGAAATACTATATTTTTTTTTTCCGATGGTAGACAAAGGCCATTACTGTTTGCCATTTTGAAGTTGTGGGCTTTTGTCAATGGCTTTTGTCATGAACATGGATCTATCACAGAAGACCATTTCAGCTCCATCGTCTACTTGGTTTGGTTCTTGTCTAGTAGGTTCTGTCAATTTCCTAGCCTCTTTCACATGACACACAACCTTTTCATTTATAAAAGATCGGAGAAAGGATTTCCCATTTCTTTCCACTAGGTAGACTTAAAAAAAAAAAAAATGTCCTGGCCTCTTTCTGGCCCTTTTTCTTCCTCTCACCATACCCACCGATTGGCCTGATAGCCTAGAAATCCATAGACCAGCAATCCAGATAGACACAGAAGACCCCTAATCCTGTGTAAGGCCTCACCTCTGAAAAATTGTCTGTGCTAAATCAGAACATTTCTGTTTTCGTTACTCACATTCTTATTTTGGGAAAGTTGGAGATACTGAGGTCTTTTACAGAATGTATTTATCTTATTTTCAAGTGTTTAAAGATGGAGTTCGTTCTTTTGCAGTGATCTGTTCCTTACTGAGATTTGAAAGGAAATGTTTTATTTTAAAAACTCATGAAAAAAACTTAATTCCTTTCTATTTGCAATACATCATGTTACCTTGTATCACTTTATTTAGAATATGTTTATGATAGTTACAGGAAAATTTAGCTACTGTTGCCACAAAACAGCCCAGAGGATTCTGTGAACTTTGTATTGGTAATTTAGTTCCTTACAAAGACAAATAATTTGTCTAATATATTCACTGTTTTTTAATTACAAGGAAGTAATTATACTGCACTAATTTAATGTAGATTTTTGTGCCTTCTTTGCTTCTCGCTAAATTAGTAAGTGTATGTTGAATTCTTACTGAATTGCTAGCTCTTGCAAGCCATCACTGCTTTTGGAGACCACACCTTCTATTTTACTCAGAGACTAAGATTTTTGAAGACCAGGCAACAAAAAGGAGAGTGACTATAATTGACAAGAACTGAATTGCAGATGTTGAGGCTGGAAGAGGAAGAGAACTGTGAAAGCTGAAGTAGGGCTTTCAAAAGTTGGGGAGCTTCAAGAATTTCCATGAAATAAGTGTTCTTAGAATTACTTGCTTCACTGCCCTCCTCCATCAATGGTACTTTTTCTGTGATGTTCCATCTGCCATAGTTTTTTTAATTTATGGAAACTGGAAAAAGTAAATAATTGAGTTCATAAAGTGTCATCTGTTTCTTTTTGATGTCTAAATAAAATTTGGGATTGCATATGCTCTTCTCACCTCCATGGCAATATTTTGTAAAATAAATAAATAAATAAATAAAAAACCTAAAGCATAAAACTCCAAATTTGGGATTTGAACATTGTGGTGAAGTCCTTCGAAAAGCATCTGAAATGCTTGCGTTATTCAGTTAAGAATTTAAAGATTTATAGGTAGGAGCACATTTATGGGTGTTCCCCCTCGCCCCCGAAAACAACCCCCAGATTCATTGACGACCTCCACAGTCTTGGAAAGGCCTGACAAGCTGTGTAAACTTGACCGAGGGGGAAAGTGCACATGCCATTTCCCCTAATTTCTGGTTTCTAGTGCCTTGGTACTATGCTATTTTTATTCCTACTTTACAAATCCTCCGCCAGCATGAGAAAGTGAAGTAGATGGAAGGAGAGAATAGCATCTCCCCTGTCTTTGTTTTTGTCTTTCACAGATGAGGTGGCCAGGAGAGGCTGAGGTTGAAGATTTTTGTCTCAGCGTTCTCTCCCTTGCCCTGTTCTCTCTCATACTTTTGTGAGCTGCGTTATCAATACATATTCATACAAGCACCTCCCTGTGGCTTTTCCGTGTCATCATCAACAACCACAGGGGGTAACATGGCCCATAATTTGGCTGACTTGAGTTTCAAAGCCAGAGTTGTCATTGACAACATGATTTAACTTATTTTTTATTCTTAACTTTTATTTAGCAGTTGGAGGTAGGAAACTATTGTAAAATCTTGTCTCCGTTATTGCTTAAGGTGGTGATATACTTCCTGGTTTTTCTAAATGAGTTCTTCTGGATTATTGCACAGTGGCTCGCCTTGCAGACGCATGCCCTGTGCCCTTGCTTCTCCAGATGTATCAGCAGTATGTGGCAAAAAATAGAAATGCTGGGTTGACGTCCCCATATCGTAGTTGAGGTGGTCAGCCATGTGTATGGTTTGTCTGTCCAAAAGTGTTTGTAAAACGTCCTCCCTTTTGAATGTTTGTGTTGCTCCTTCTAAGACTGCTTCTTGGGGCACCTGGGTGGCTCAGTCCTTAAGCGTCTGCCTTCGGCTCAGGTCATGGTCCCAGGGTCCTGGGATCGAGCCCCACGTCGGGCTCCCTCCTCAGCGGGAAGCCTGCTTCTCCCTCTCCCACTCTCCCTGCTTGTGTTCCCTCTCTCGCTGTGTCTCTCTGTCAAATAATTAAAATTTTTAAAAATAAATAAATAAGCTGCTTCTTAAAATCTTATTATAAAAAATCCTATTTGTTTTGAAGAATGAATGCCGTTGTCTTAGGTGAAAACATTGCCTGACCTCTGCTTATTTATTGCGTAGTAGTAACGTGTAACAGAGTAACTTTATTAGTTACTGACCGATTGAGCACTCTCACCTGCCCAGCCAAAAAGGTGAGCTTCGTGTGAGTAGTGATGTTGGTGGTCTTGTTCACCTCCGTGTCACTCGAGTGATACCTGCCACTTGGGCACTCAGTACATGTTGGAGGAGTAATTATTTTGTTTTTGTTTTTAAAGATTTTATTTATTTGAGAGGGAAAGAGAGAGAGCACGAGTTGGGGGAAGGACAGAGGGACAAGCAGACTTCCTCCTGAGCAGAGAGCCCCATGCAGGGCTCCATCCCAGGACCCTGGGATCATGACCTGAGTTGAAGGCAGACAGACACTTAATCAACTAAGCCACCCAGGCGCCCCATCTTAGCATTAATATTTGCTTCCAAAGAACAGTGAATTTGCCTAAACTTTGTAAACTTCAGTCATAATAATGGGATAGTCACAATCTGTAATATTCACTTATTTGTAAGATATAGTTTGCTTTCTACCATGGTGCCATTTTAGAGGGGGAAATTTGTTTTAAAAAAAAGTTCAATTAAAATATTGTCATTTATACACTTTTATTTTTCTGGATGTCATAAAAACAACTGTTCACTTAGGGCAGGTTTGTTAGAGGGCATCTTATCCCCCTCTAGCTTTCTGCTGGTGTCTCCTCTGCAACACCCTTCATTGAGAATCCACCGCTTTCTATTTCAACTTTTGTATGACAAGGTGCTCCCACCTCAACAGGTGGCTCACCATGGCAATGGAGGTAGTCTTCCATTTTTGGAGTATGAAAGCAGTGCCTTCTTAAATCTAATAATTAGTAATAGACCCAGAAAACCAGTGTTTAGAATAAATTTGGCTGTCTGCTTCCTTTAAAATCACATCATTCTGTCAAGTTTCTTATATTGTTCGGAATGGGGAGATACCAGGGAACTGATTGAATTGTGATCCTTTATTATTCTCAGATACTTAGCAGCTGATGTTTACTAGTTGCGCAGTGTGTCTTGACAGTATACTATGTTTATTCCTATTGCACACATGGGGAAACTGAAGCTCAGTAAAGTTAGGCACCTTGACCAAATGCACAGAGCTGGCAAGAAAGGGAATTGGAAAGTCAGCCCAGGCAACAAGACTTCATCTCTGCTGCTCCAGCATGTCTCTGTTCTGCTGGAGCCTTGTTTCTCTCTTTTGAGTCCAGCCTACTCTGAGCTGAGTCCAGCCTACTCTGAGCGTCTGATCCTTTGTTAAGGCTCTGTAGAAGGTGTGTGGCCCCAAGCGAACAGGACTGGAGTGAACAGAATGAAGGGCAATGAGCATGACGCTATGGGAATGGTGGCAATTCAGAAACACCTTGAAATTCATGTAGTGAGCTGCCCTGTCACGGGGTTTTAAAATTACACAGTCTCAAATGTAACCTCAGGAAAGGCTGTGGCCCACAAACTATGGGAGTTATCAGAGGATGAGGTGGAAAGGCTTTTAATGTCCTTCGAAACAGTAAGGTAGGAATCTGATCGCAGCATCTGTCGTACACAGCATTTGTTATGAAATTCCTTTCTTTCTGTAGTCAACTCATAAATTTCATCACTGTAAATGGTCATAGGTATAAATAGATAGGTTAACCTAAACCATAATGGGTAAGTTTATTCAGTGTAACATCTGGGTGCGGGGAGGTGGAAGATTAAATATTCAAAAATTTGATTGTGGTTGGATAACCATTGTGTCTCATTTAATGATAAAACACTGAACCTGAAATTATCTTTATAATCTCATTTCACTTATAGGATCATATAGTGTTAGAAATAAATGAGACCATGGAACATAACCAACCCTCTTTATTTTCCAGGTGAAGGGACTGAGGCTGAGAAGCTATGCTGTTTGCCTAAGATCACACAGCACACAGCTGATGATGACTGGAGACTGAGTCCTTTCGGTCTTATCTCACTGAGTTTTCTCCTGTGTCTGTGTGTATAGTTCACTGTTTTTAAGTTAGTCCTCGTCCTCACTATTAAACTTATAGACTTGCTTACTTTTGTATCAGTATTTGGTGTATGTGCTACTGTTAATCTCAGCACAGTGGTATATTTTGGGGGCAGTGGGAGTGTCTTAGAGGAATTTAACATATAGTAAACATT
Source organism: Phoca vitulina (assembly GCF_004348235.1). Classification (NCBI taxonomy): domain Eukaryota; kingdom Metazoa; phylum Chordata; class Mammalia; order Carnivora; family Phocidae; genus Phoca; species Phoca vitulina. The sequence continues at coordinate 69,458,995 of NW_022589711.1, read as the reverse complement.
TGCTTTGTGCCAGGCAAATTTTAATCTCAACCATCACTGTTAATGCTACGAGAATTGAGATGGTCGTCGCTGTCCTCATCATCAGCCCCATTCTAGAGGTCAGAAGGCCTGAGTTTCTCAGAGCTTAAACAGACTACTTAAGTGGTAGATCGAGGTTTCAAATTCTAACTTTCAAGTATTGTCTATTTTGCAGCAAGGAAAATGAGGTTTCCACTTTCCTTCCAACTCTTGACTAATTGATTGTAGTTGATTGGAGTGATGAGTGCAGGATCCAGAAACAGCCTCTGGGCTCAGTGGGAAAGGCGCAGTGTTTGATGAGGTCTGCCGTGGTCTCGGGTTGGGGTCCGAGGTGGTACATATGACATACATGTTCCCAGACTGTTTCTCCTAACATAACAATCTGATTCTTGGCTTCACAGGGTAGAAAACTCAATTTTAAGCTTACATGGGGGGATGGAGATAGGGTTTGTGATCAGGCTATGGAAAACCAACTCCCTACTAATCAAATTCACAGAAGATCATTTTATAAGTACTAGTATTAGTTCAGTAATTTGCCTTTCGGTTATTGGTTATGCTCACATGCATTTATTCAGGAAGGATTAATTCTGTAACTATCTTATCTCCTATTTTATTTTGACTGTTACTATCTCCAGTTTATAGGTCATTATGATTTCTGACTTCATCCTACTTTTGGTATTTCCCCTATGAAGAGCCGGTAGCCCCCAGTGTACTTATTACGGTAACAAGGACTTAACTGCAAAGCTGTGGAGATGTAAATGAGTATCCATCAAGGTTGGATGTGTCAAATGCAACTTATTTCAGGCTAGAAACAGCAGTGTCTTCAAAACCTCAGATAATTATTTGAAAGCATTCTCTAGAGTTTCAGTATCCAGAAGAATGCAGTTTATTTGCAAAATAGTGAATGTCTTAAATATACACTTGTGACTGTCTGTTCATTCCTCATTTCTGTCTTTTGACTCCTCTCCAGATCTGTAATCCTGTGTTCCCAGTGTTAAATACTAGGCCACAGTCTGTCTTCTCTCTGTCCTCTTCCTCTGACTTCCTTTCTTACTTGTACTATCATTTTTTTTTTTTCATGATATTTGGGTTGTTAGTCTCAAATATATTAAAAGCTCCTGCAGAATACTTCTTCAAATGCAGAGTATGGGTCATATTACTCTTGTTTTTAGTAGAGTGATTATTTTGAATGGCTTTTCATTTGGCTGGGGGTTCCTAATTATTGACTTGTAATCTTGGGCTTGGTGGTGTTCCCTGCTCCTCATGTTCCGTAGCATCTTGGTTGCTGGTTGGGTGGACATCTCTGCCATTCACCACCTCTGCTGGACTTTTGTCTAGGATTTGGGATGCTTGGATTTTGTCCAGGTTTGCTTGGCCCGGTGCTCTGTTGGAAGGGAAGATGTTTTTGATGCCTAGAAATGAGTCCTCGTGAGGAAACTATAATAACTCAAGGTTGTGCCACAAAAGGAAGATCAGATCAAGCTTTTCAAAAATTGCATCATCTTTATAATAACTGACGTGCCCATGCTGAAAGGTGGATGGTGAAAAGAATACATTAATTATGGGTGACCAAGCAAAATGTATATGATTGTATTAAGAGTTACACTGTTGTGGAGTAGTCCTGATTCAACCATTTGTCCAAGCAGCAGCCCTTAGGGAGCTCCTGCTGTTGGCTAGGTACTCCAGTAGACATTTGGAGAGCTGTAAAAATGGAAATGCACAATTCTTGCCTCATACTAGCTGTCCTGCCATGTGAAATAAAACAAACAGGATCTATACTATACAATTATGAGTGAGATTGTATGTCACTAGTAAAGATAACAGTCCCATTTGATAATCAGGCTTATATATCTTGCGGAATATTCTTTCAGTGGATGGGATGAGACCAAAAAGCTCCTAACATGAAAGCTTAGCATTCGTGAAAAACATTGTTTTTATGAATTAAGTGATCTTAGGTACAATGGAAATGACTGGGGTTGCAAGTACTAGAAAATTGAATAGCTCATGTCACTCTTGATTGCAGTGTTAAGTGTATATTTTCCCGACACAAACAATGTCTGCTGTAGATTTTGGAAAGTGGTATTTATATGAATTCTGAATTTCTTTCCATCTATAGAACGTTTATTAACCTTCTGTAATATGTGAACAAATGGTTATATAAATATTTGACTTTAAAAGCAAATTATCACTCTTGTTTCATGGATATTTTTAATGAATTGGAAATCATTGTGTTTTTTTATTGTTTCTTTGCTAATGGAATTTAAGAATACTTTCATATACACTCCAAAGTTTTGTTTTTTTGTGTTTGAATTATAACTTTCTGCTTCTATAAAATCATCTTCTCATCAAAATTATACATTTTACTGTTAAGTTTTCACTGTTGGTGAAAAGACTCTATTGAAAAGAATCTAATTGTAACATAGATATCATATACCCTAGCTCCACATTTCTTAAAAAAAAAAAAAAGTATTAAAAACGTTAAGCATTTTTTACAGTTGGGAATTATGTTTCTAAATATCTCCTCATCCAGTCTGGCACTGAAAACTCACATAAGAGCTTCATTTCATAGGTGAATCACAAGTGGCATTTTAAAAAAATGGTGTTTTTCCTGTTACCTTGGGCCTATAGATTTAATGAGCTTAAATTATTCCCTTGGCCTCTCCCCGGGTGGGTAACCTAATTCTAATACCATGGTGAATGGTTACTGTGACTACCATGTTGCTAAGGAACTCGTTATGTTATCAGGTTGCCGTGGCAAAGCAATGGCTTCTTGGGGCCTCCTTAGCACTGCTGGGAGGCCGTTAATCGGAGCTACGAAGGACCTGCACAGAATTTGTTTCCCAGGTTATAACTAATTTTTCATCAGGAAGGGAATCAAACCTGGGTCTGTAAATAGTTGACATAGAAGAAAGTCAAAGTTATTTAAAATTGAATCACGACCTCTAGTTATTATTTAAAAAGTTGTGACCCAAGGTACAAAGCCACTCTTACCAGTGTTAGGTTGGAGCCATTTGGGTATTGACTGGCACGCATTTCTCGTCCTCCTTCACTGTGCATTCCGTTTCTGTGTTCTTGGAGTGACTCCTGGCAGTGCAGTGCTTTTACAACGTATGGATGAGTGTTTGAATTGAGACTGTGAGAAAAAAAAGTGGGACATTACTTTGCTGTGAAATGAGTTTGTAAGAAAACAAATGCTACACTATGTAGCCTTTTTTTTTTTTTTTTTTTTAATGTGCCAAGACCTGTTACTAGGTGAAGGATTCTATTCAGGGCAGGGACCCGACTTTTGCTGGTTTTGCCGGTTTTGCTCCGTGATAAGTTTGTCATTACTGCAGCTTCTTCGGGCTCCACACCACACGGTCACGTGCGGGAGGATCAGAGAAGCTGTGCCGTCCGTAGGCTGTTCACCGTCCGGGTGGGTAGCTGTAGTTTCCTCCATATTATTTTCTTCTCATTCCCACATTTTTACTGAGCTCGTTTTTAGCAAGTCAAGTTCTGAGAGCCCATGATCTGCGCCGTTGTCCAGCTGGCAGATGCCGAAGGCCCTCCTTTTGACACCAGCCTCCTCGGGGTGGTGGCGGTGCGGTCACACGGCGGGTCAGGCACCCGGGACTGGTCGCAAGCAGTTAGGAGCCCAGGCTTTGGACGTCACCTGTCAGGGTTCAGTTTTGGGTCTTCTGCCTCAGATTTTCTGAAATGAGTTACATAATGACCCTAATCCTTAATTTCCTCCACGGTAAAAGAGGGATGATAAATATCTGCCTCAGAGGGTTGTGAGGATTAAATGAGATTCTGTGAAATGCTTAGCATGATTTGTGGCACGTATTAGGAGCCTTCATAAATGTACAATGTTAATTATGGTTACAGAGGACATTTTTAGGGGCTGTGAGTTGTTCCTTCAGATCTGAAAGAGTTAAGGTAGCTTTTAATTGCTGAGAAGAGCTTTCACATTTTAAAGTGTTTATTTGATGTTTTACTTTTTGTAGTTGCTTTCCATTTGTCCTTTTTTCTTGAGTTTGGTGTTGCCCTGACTCGTGGTCTCTCTGGGACCTCAGTTTTCTCAGCTGGGTAAAATGGAGGGGTACAGGTGGGATTTAGTTCATGTCTCCGGTAATGCCTAACTCTGTGATCTGAACTCTGGGAGTGCGTAGTGAATGGTTCCATTCTGAATAGAAGAAGGGGATCTAGAGTTCAAGGCCAGCCTCAAGGTCTGATAAAGTCAGAATAGGCCATACGAATGAGAGCATCTCCCTCTTCTCTTTTCCCTAAGAGAGCAGCAGGTGCTCTCAAGGGGCAGTAAGTGGACATTCCTTTTACATGTTTGGGTTAAATATATGCTTTAAGCCATCACTTTCCTCTTTTTAAAAAACAATTCTTTAAAATTTATGAAACAGTCTCACAATTAATAGAATTGTTGCAAGTACAGTACAGAATATCTTGTAGCACTTGTTGGCTAAAACCAAATTTTTTGCGGGGAGTGGGGGGAATTGAATAGTACAGAAAACTGAAGGATTCAGTTCAGAATCGTGTGTAGCTTTTAGTTGGTGTATCTGTTTAATCTCTTTGGGACTGGGACAGTTACACAGTCTTTCTTTGAATTTTGTGAACTTCATACTTTTGGCCAGTTATTTTGTAGAAAGTCCTTCTATTGGGTTTGTTGATATATCTTAGATTCAAGTTATCCGTCTTTAGCAGGAGCATCACAGAAGTGATATTATGTTCTCATTGTCTCCTATCAGGTGGTTAAGATTTTGATTTGTCCCACTACTGATGGTGATCATTTTGATCAGTTGATGAAGGTGGTGGTATCTGCCAGTCTTCTCTATTAATAGATTTTCTCATTTTCCACTTGTAATAAGTATTTTGTACGGATGTAAATAAGTCAGTGTCAAAATGTCGTTTACTCATTTATTCATTCTAGTATGGACTCATGGTTTTGGTTTAGTTACTTATTTTTTTATTTTATTTTATTTTATTTTTAAAGATTTTATTTATTTGACAGAGAGAGAGACACAGTGAGACAGGGAACACAAGCAGGGGGAGTGGGAGAGGGAGAAGCAGGCTTCCTGCCGAGCAGGGAGCCCGATGTGGGGCTCGATCCCAGGACCCTGGGATCATGACCTGAGCAGAAGGCAGACGCGCAACGACTGAGCCACCCAGGCGCCCCTACTTACTTACTTTTTTAAAAGTAGGCTCCATGCCCAAGGTGGGGCTTGAACTCACGACCCTGAGATTAAAAGTTGCATGGACTCATGGTTTTAGTTTAATTCAGTGAGTTATAATCCATTAGTAACATTACTTATTTTGATGCACAAATAAAATCTCTTCCAGCCATCTTCCTTGTCCTTTTAACTTGTCCCCATCATTCTTTGAATACTTCCTTTCTGATACAAAAAGATCTTCTAGGCTTATTTGAAAATTTCCTGCCATCGTCCTGAATTAAACATTTTCCTAGGAAATCCTGGTTTCTTTTAGTAGAAAATGGTATTTAGAAGCCAAGATCTGGGTAGTATGTGTGTCTTTTACTGTGGGGGTTGTACCTCTCAAAGACTGTCCGTGGACAGAACTGGAGAATATTTGTATATACATATAGACTTACGCAGTCACATTGATATAAATGTACATAAAAACACAGACCTACATACACATTTTATATTTATTTTCACATCTCACTATAATATATACATGGAAATCTGTGTTTGCACTGATATATCCAGTTCTAATCCAAAACCAAGGGTTCATTTTAGTTTTCCTTAGTATGTTCGTATCACACTCTTCTATGACTGTGACAAATCTGGCTCCCTGCATATGTAATCAACCTCCTAATGCTTCCCCTGCCTCACCCTTCGGGCCCTGATAGCACACGCCAGACTTCCTCCTCGCCCTACTCAGGCTCTCACACCAGTGCCAAGTTGCCATCATGCTTGGTGTCTTCTCCCACCTGGTCTCCAGATTCCCGTGCTAGGCCACCCTTTTATGTGCACGCTCCATCTGGGCTGCCTCCATCCCTGGACATCCTCCTCATCCCACTCCAGCTGTCATTCCCCATGCCAGGCTGACCCCCTGACCCTGGATGCCTGCCTTGGGGATAGGGAAGAAGAAGAGGAAGAATTAAATTAGGAGCTATTTTCATGTTTTACACCTGCCAAATGAAGGAGTGGTAACTATTAGGAATACTTTATTTTTGACAACATTATTATTGACGACACTATTGTACTAGTAATTGTTGTTTGTCATTTGGGTGGAGCTTAAACGCATGAATGCGGTGGTATATGTGCCCTCAGTTTATTGGCTTAGTTTGAAACCTAAAACTCGACCTCAAAACTGGGTAAAAATGATTTTGTAGTTTGGGGAGAGGAGAGAGGAGCATTTGAAGCAGTGCCGATTTTTTTCAAAAGTGTATCTAAGTACCTTTGCTTTTACTTAATTTTTAATAAAAAGGCTATCTTTGTGTCCATTGCTGTTGGTGTAATTACTTCCATATGCCTATGTGGGCACAAAGTTAGAGTTTGAACAGCCCTTGTTAGCTAAAACCATCTTCTTAGTGGATTTATTTGAACAGTGCTTCAGAATTTTCACGCTTACGATCTTATCCCTGTGTGGATGTTCGGGCCAGCCATGTTTTCGGAGCTCCCTGTTCCAGCTAGCCTCTCTAAGGGCTCCTACGGTGAAGTTCTGTTCACGCTTCCATTGGACACCTAGCATAGGGGCTGGGTTCTGGCCCAGTGCCCCTCTCAAGAAAAGCCATAGGCCCAGGGGGAAAGTGCAGGGTGGAGTTTTTCCACCCAGATTCTGGCTGCTTTCCAGACCTTTTAGTGTCTATGGCGTTTCTCCTCTTTTCTTTCTCCCTTTAAAAAATACTTTAACACTACTACTTGGACACATGAGGGATGTGAGCATCGTGTTGAGGGGGGCGGGGGTAAGGGTGGGCGTTTTAGCAGGCTCCCTAGCAGTGCTCTTCTGCCACTGTTTGTCTTGTGAGGGTGACCTCATGAGAACTCGTAGCAGCACTATAAGGTAAGTCTGTCCCTCTTGAGGGTTTCCCAGCCATGGGCGTTTTATTTCCCTGTGGCTGTCTTAGGCAACGGGAATCTCCTGCTGTGTCTTTACTTTTCTGTAGCGTTCTTTGCACAGTTTGCTGACATATTGAGAGTCCAAGTCATCGTTACCCGTTTTTCACCTTCCAGCCTATAGATGATTACCACAGGGCTGCTGTGTAACAGATGCCGGGTTTCCCTTCACCTCTTTATGGACAGTTGCCAGATTAGCAAATAAAGATACAGCATACCCAGTTAAAGTTGAACTTCATATATACAAATAATTTTTAGTATATGAACCAGGCAGTATTTGGAACATGTTTACATGAAAAATTATTTTGTATCTGAAATTCAAATTTAACTGAGTGTGTCCTGACTGTGTGTTTTATCTGGCAGCCCTACTTCATGAGTTTTTGCATGATGCAATAACTTGGATCCAAGTTGTACTTAAAGTAATGTGTGTGTGTGTGTGTGTGTGTGTGTACACACACACACAGACAATCAGTTTCTAAAAAATTGGCAGCCTTCACACATAAGCCCTTGGGTGTACAAAAATTTGAGGCTTGATCTTAGCCCTCCTTAAAAGGCAACTTGAACTACAATTGAGCCGGCAGATTAGTTGCTGGATTCCCAGACGAAGTTAAGTCGGCCATCTTGATTGAGGTAGAAACTTGAAGTTATAGCATCCAGAATTTCTTTCCTTTTTTTTTTTTTGAAGATTATTTATTTATTTATTTGACAGAAAGAGACACAGCGAGAGAGGGAACACAAGCAGGGGCAGTGGGAGAGGGAGAGGCAGGCCTCCCGCGGAGCAGGGAGCCTGATGCGGGGCTCGATCCCAGGACCCTGGGATCATGACCTGAGCCAAAGGCAGATGCTTAACGACGGAGCCACCCAGGTGCCCCCTAGCATCCAGAATTTCTTTTTTTTTTTTTAATTTTTTTATTGTTATGTTAATCCCCATACATTACATCATTAGTTTTAGATATAGTGTTCCATGATTCATTGTTTGTGCATAACACCCAGTGCTCCATGCAGAACGTGCCCTCCTCAATACCCATCACCAGGCTAACCCATCCTCCCAACCCCCTCCCCTCTAGAACCCTCAGTTTGTTTTTCAGAGTCCATTGTCTCTCATGGTTCTTCTCCCCCTCCGATTTCCCCCCCTTCATTTAGCATCCAGAATTTCTAAGTATCTTTTAATTCCTCCCTCTCTTTAATGACTTTTCAGCTTGTAGGTTAGACATTTAGCCTCTCTAAGCATTCCCTTCGTAAAAAACCTCTTTCCTTTATTCACTGAAAAAATCTAGCTATCTGAGGTTGTATTTGTGCATGTAGGAAACAAAAAAGTTTTGGAAAGCCTTCTGACTTTTTCTTTTATTTGTTCAGTATTTCCTTTGGCATATTCTACAAGAAGACCAGAGAGCCCCCTGTGATAGAAAGATCTTTCCCACCCTCTGTTAGGTACTTTGTTTCATATCCTTTGACTCACTTGATTCAACTAACACCCTCTTACAAGCGCAAGTGGTTATTATTCCTAATTTTGTAAGTTAGGAATACTCCCAACTTGCATGATTTATTGGGTACATTTCCAAAGGATAAAGAGTTGTCTTATTATGAAGTCTTAGGATTGTCTTACTAACCCTCTGTTGAATGAGTGGAATCCTGGTGGGGGCACTTCTGTCCTCAGCTCTGTCATGGGAGAGATTATTTGAAAGCATATTCATTAAGTGGGAATCACATCCATGATTTGGCTTCCATAGAATCTGGAGTTACTATTTGAGGCTTTTTAATGATTTACTACAGGACTGGCAGACTTTCTATAGAGGACAAGACAGTGAATATCTTGCAGATGTATGGTCTGTGATGCATGTTCCTCTTTAATTCTTTTACAACCTTTAAAAACGTTTTTTAAAAATCATTTTTAGCTCCTAGGCTGTACAAAAAAACAAGTCATAGGCTGACAGTAGTTTTCCTAAGGAAGAGTGTTTACTCTTAGAAAATTCTCTTTTCTGGGTTCTGAGATTTACCCTTCATTTTTGACATATTTAGAAGTGATGTCGATGGGGAAGTCAGGTACAAATGAATACTTAGTAATAAGAATAGGTTATGAGCTATGGGCAGTATAACATCCTGGGGGACACTGCCCCCTCTCCTTCTGACCTTCCTCTGGGACATTGTATCATACTCCTATTTTCATCTGATTTCCTATTTATACTAAGCAAAGTGATAATTCTGGCAGATTTCTCTTACCAGGTATGTAGGAATAAGTAAAATCATACAGCAAGTTCATGCCCAAAGTGGGAGAAAGCAAGATAGGCCATGAGTTTGTCTTCTGTCTTTAGGGTTTTCTTTTACTCAGGCAGGATTTGGTGAAAGTTTGGGTGGAACTGGACGTCTTAATGAGTTATGGTGTCTTTCAGAACTGACAGTTCTTAAACTACGTAAGCTTATTATTTTGAAACCTTATGGGAAGGGGATGTCACATTCACCTACATCATTTACTCCATCTTCCCTCTGACTTCCCCTTGAGAGGTTATCCTTGGTGTTGTTCCAGATTTCAGTGGCAATAACATCCATGCTCCCCAAAGCACCAGAGGCAGCCTGTTAGATTCATCATACACTTTATACCCTTCCTGCTACTGTTCTTGCTGGTTGGTATAGAGCCGTTCAGTCATTCCTTGTCTTATTGTAAATGGGAATTGGGGTATTTCCCATTACTTTTTTCCTCCAGACCTTTACAAATGATTTTTGGGCCCGAATGCAATTGTGAATAGTCCGACATAGCTTCTAGGAAAGCCGTTGGGACCCACTGAATTGTGACTGTTGGACAAAGGCATTTTGTTTAGAAGGCTTGTCCCAAAGTGGTGTTGGAGTCTGAAAGAAGGGCCGCCAGCGTCTGGTTCTTTCTGCTGTGAACTAATAGGAAAGCTGATGTTTGCTGAGTGGATGGCTGTGCTCACTGTCCAAACAGATCTCTGTTTGCCAACCGTGAACATATTGCCGCCTCTGTGAGGCACTCCATCATGCCTTGAATGGATCCTCTTGTGTTCAGAATTTTCTGACTCAAAGAGAGAGAGAGAGAAATATTTCTTTCAGACTTCAGCATTCACTGTAGCATCCATAGTCTTATCAGACCTTTAGAAACCAAGCATGCACCAGAGACGCTTCTTAAGGAGAATGAATGAGAAAGGGGTAGAGAATGAGGAAGAAAGTAAAAGACAGCCCCATTGAAATGCCTTTATTCTGGCCACTTGTGGCCAAGATTTCGTAAATAAACCAGGCCGCCTTGGCAAATAGAAAGGATTGTGAGAATATTCCTGATTTCTCCTGAGCAAAAGAAAACTCTCAGCACTGCGTTTCCAACCCATGATTCATTTCTCTTCACTTTTACGTACACACGTCCCAAAGCATGTAATGCATTCATAATCTGTTACTGAATGGGTAATAGAGTTTTATTCCACCCGAATAATTTCTTTAAAAAGGTTAATTGGTATAAAAAAGTTTTCATTACTTTATAAACTCTCCTTTAATTTTAGAGTTCTAAGCTTCTTCTGTATTCAAGGGTGCAAATAAAACGTTGTTGTTGTTTGTCATTTTAGTCACTTCAGTCATTTTCTATCCCAAAGTCTACTTTCTGACAGGGTCAAGTATTAGCTGTGTGAAATGAGGACAGCACTCAGGGACAGGGTTAGGCATTCCTTGCAGTCACCCGTTGTTTGTTTCAAGGTGTAGAGACCTTGGTCGAGGGGGTGGTTGAGAACCAACTATGTTGACGAGCAGTGTGACAAAGTGAGCACGTGGCATGGACAGGACATGTCCGTTTGGGCCTGACTTAGTACCAAGAACCTGTGAAACCGCTGGGTAAACTTTGCTTGTCCTTGTGGGGGAAATGCAGAGGGTGTTTATAGTTGACAGGAAGGACAGATGCTTTTATGAAGGGGAAGGAAGATTCGCATGCAGCAATAAACTGTATTGCTTTCCCTCAGGCAATGAGAAATTAGCATTGATTTGACCACTAGAGTAAGTGATTTTTTTTTTTTTTTGGCTTGACCTAATAAAAAGCTTAAGATCAGAATCACCACCCCCATCCTAAGCCCTGGTATTGATCATTTTTGTTGTCTGGATATTTTTATTCACAACTACGTGTACCCATAGAAAAGTCTGGGTCCTTAACTTTACCTGTGAAAACTGGACTATAACAGGAGTAGTCGTAGGGACAGTCGGGGTAGGAGAGGACATGGCAGCTGTGGCTGTAGTGTAATGGTAATAGTCTCAGCTAACCCACCTGGTGAGCTTCGCGCATGCCAGGCCTTCTTTTAAGCACTTTATGTCTAGCTCCCTTCTTCCCATGGTCTTGAGAGATTGGTACCATTGCTTTCTTCATGGTAGAGATGAGGAAGCGAGGCACAGAGAGGGCTTTAGCCATCTGCCTAGGATGGCACACGGATAACTGGTGGAGCTTGGAATGAAATCTACAGGAGTCTGTACGGCTCCAGTATCTGTGCCGTAACCACTTTACTCCGGGCGGCCAGTAACGAAGCTGCATTCTCTGGAAGCAGCCCCAGTGTCCGTTACTCAGCCATCAAAAAGAATGAAATCCTGCCATTGGCAACAACATGGATGAAGCTAGAGGGTATAACGCTAAGCAAAAGAAGTGAGTCAGAGAAAGACAAATATTACATGTTCTCGCTCATATGTGGAATTTAAGAAACAAATGAGCAAAGGGGAAAAAAGAGACAAATCAAGAAACAGATTCTTTATAACTATTATAGAGAATAAACTGATGGTTACCAGAGGGGATGGGGTGGGTGGGGGTTGGGTTATAGGTGATGGGGATTAAGGAGTGTACTTCTCCTGGTGAGCACTGGGTGATATGTGGAATTGTGGAATCACTATACTGTACAGCTGAAACTAAAAAAACACTGTAGTTAAAAAAAACACCTGCATTCTCCTTGCAGAGTTTTCAGTTTACCTTTGCTTACAGTATGGTTTTGGATAAGTGTTTAAAGTTGCTCAGAATGCAAGTACTAGGAAGCTGAGATCACTTCAGAGACATAATGTATTCTGTAGGCAAAGGAATTTGCCTAGGTCCTGTATCTGTTTTTATCACAGAGAGATGTTCCATAGTTAACTTATTCTTTAGTAGTTATTATTTAAAATTGATATTGTGGTCTAGTAGATAGGGCTGGGTAATAATACATTTTGTTCCGTGCTTAATTGGCATCATGATTTTAAACTTAAAACCAGTGAATCATTGTGAGGTAGCTTAGTATAAAAGCAGGATATTTATGTATACGTGCATACTGTGTATAAAAAATGAAAAGCAGATATATAAATTATTCAACTATATATTTCTTTATGATGTGATGAGAGAAAGAGTAATAAGGAGTATAAGGCTTGGAAGCAATGTTTTTAGACTTTCACTACTGTAAGGTAATGTGACTATTGGCAGTATAATTAGTTTTGCTCAAGGGACTTTAGGGCTGACTGAAATTGACCAGTTTAAGATGATTTTTATAGGAGTTGTATTTATTGCAGTTCATTAATGCTATTTTAGTAGTTACCAGTCATCTGAAGTGTTGCACCAAGAGGAAGTCTTTCGACTCCTAAATAGGAGTCACAATAGTTTTGCATGAATGACATAAGGCATGTCTTGTTATTTATTTCTAGGAGCCCATCAAAAAGTAAGTTTGTTTAGAAGTATATCCCAGAGATTGTGTTCCACAAAACCAGTTATAAAAAATAAAAAATAGATCATACATATTGTGATGTTCTATGTAGTTGTAAATCCTGTAGCTGATATAAAAAGTTTTGCAAATGTGTTGAGTACGTGAAACTTCTACAGAATTTTTAGTACTGGGTTTGCTCTAAAACTGAAGTTCGTTCATGAGTCCTCTGTTTTGAGAAGGAAATTGTGACAGAAAAGTATAGCGTGGCTTTCTGCCTCATTCTTTATAGGAATCTTCGTTCTGGCCGTCTTAGCTTTTGTTAGTTTTGTAAATTTTACATGTCTTAGGTCTGTTTCACCTGTTTTGAACCTGTTTTTGTGGAGCTTTGACATCACACCCAGAGAATTCCCAGCTCAGCTTTCTGATCACATCTGTGATCACTACCTTAATATTCCCACAGTTGCTAGCCAGGACTTCACAGCAGTCTTCTCTGTTTGGTTTAGGATTCATCTATGAAATACAGCTAAGATGTTAATTTATGTGAAAACCTGGAGAAATCCGAAAACTTGTTTGGTGTTAATTTTGCCTGAGGTCTCTGCACTCAAAAGTAGAAGTAATTGATAGCATTATCAGCACTTGCTTCCAAATCATCGAGAGCAAATGGACCATGAATAGCAAATAAATAATAGAAAGAACTGGGGGAAAAATGACCGAAGCACCCTGTGGATCAGATGTGACCACGTTTTGCTTTTGTGTGCGTATGCTTCAGACTGTTACATTTCTGTTTGGTAAATTTTGATAGGCCAGACTCTCCAGATGTCTTGAATTATCTTGTGAGTAGTGAATTTAGTCAAATTAGGAGAGTAAAAGATAACTAAATAAAACTTTGCCATTAACAGTGATTCTTTTTCCAAAGACTTTAGAGAGAAGATTTGTTTTTTAATTTCCTGGTAATTCTTGTTCTGTAAAGTCGAGGTTAGGACCGCACATTGCCAGGTAAAATATGAACTTTCATTTCCTTTCGTTTGGCTGACATTAATAAGAATATTTAGATAGGAGCACCTGGGAGCAAGGAAAACGGGAGGGTATGATAAAGCTCAAATTGAAGGAATCTGGCATTTCTCCCAACCACTGGAGAACAGTAGTCCAAACGTTAATTTACTATGTGGTTACAGCAGTCATACTTACTGTCCACTGTCGGAAATGGCTTTTTCAAAACATGAATAATAATCCATTTATCTTTTTAAGAAAAATTATTTATGAGAGAGAGAGCGAGCGCGTGGAGGCCTAATCAGGACTTGATTCCAGGACCCAGAGACCAAGACCCTAGCTGAAACCAAGAGTCAGATGCTCAACTGACTGAGCCACCCAGGCGCCCCAATACATGTATTTATCTTAAGCTCCTCCCCTTACAGCCCTCTTCCAGGGGTTATAGATTGGGGGACAGGGCTAGGGGTAGGTAGGAAGAAATGGAGAAATTTTTTTTTTTTTTTAGCAGAGAGTATTGTTTATTGGTTATTACATTCCAAGAATTAATGAGACTAAGGGGGATGTAGAACTCTTTAAAACATGGGATAAAGCAATATTTTTCATTATATTGAGACTTAAGTTTTTGAAAACACATGTATATTTAAGACATGGCATTTTAGTGCAAATCAGATGTAGTTTATGGGATGATGCAACTTTCCTAGGACTGTTTAGACTCCATCTGTCCAGAGACACCAAACTTTTTTTTAAAGTAAATTTTTTTGCTTTGCTAGACCAATGGTGTTGAGCCTTCTGAACCAGTGGTTTATGTGTTCAGAATATGAGGACATCAGATTAGTGGCTGCTTGGAAATTATCTTCAATTTTAGATTTAGTGGGTAGTAAGACTGCCAGTCTCTTCAAGGGGATAGTGACCCATCTTTTTGTAAATTTTGGATATTTAAAAAATTAATCTAAAAATTGCTTGGTATTTAAAGTAAAATGAATGAGTTGGTTATAGGAACACTGAGTTCAACTGAAGTATAATAGATCCTAATTTGAAGTTAAAAGGAGAAAAGGGGTCAGGTGTATTTATTTAGATGAGCTATCGTATCATTGCATTTTGAAAGTTTTGTGCAGGAAATGAATTTTGGTGATTTCTGAGACATCAGACTTAAAGCTGCATAGACCCGTGTTTGGTTGTTCACAACCAAATTTTGTGATTGTGTCCACAAAACTCTTACATGCCCACTGGGCGTCATTGGACCATTGGATAGCTCTCCAGGTTAGGTTTATGAACTTGCTGATTTCTTTCAGTTTATTCTCAAACTGTATACCATATTCATTAATTTTAAAAAGCACACTTCTGCTCTCATTTTAACATCTTTTAAATTGGCAATCATCTTACAATTAATTGAATGTCGATTGAATGCAGTTTAGGCAGTGGTTTTGTCTTTTTTAGTAACATATACAGTCTTTTTGCATCTTACCAATGGTATCCCAGATTTGGTAAAATAATATGATATATATTTTTTAATTAACATATAAAGTATTATTTGTTTCAGGGGTACAGGTCTGTGATTCATCAGTCTTACACAATTCACAGTGCTCACCATACGACATACCCTCCCCAGTGTCCCATCACCAGCCACCCCATCCCTCCCACCCCCCTCTACTCCAGCAACCCTCAGTTTGTTTCCTGAGATTAAGAGACTCTTATGGTTTGTCTCCCTCTCTGGTTTCGTCTTGTTTCATTTTTCCCTCCCTTCCCCTATGACCTTCTGTCTTGTTTCTCAAATTCCTCATATCAGTGAGTTCATACGATACTTTCTCTGATTGACTTATTTCGCTTAGCACGTCATTGCCAATACCAAGATTTCATTTTTTGATGGCTGCATAATATTCCATTGTGTATATATACCACATCTTCTAATGATATGTTTATAAAAAAAAATGGCCCTGTATTACACATGAAAAGATGCATCATTTTTTTTCCCCTCTTCTTATTCTTTTGGGTCACAGTAGAGATTCTAGACCTTGGACTGCTAATAAACAAATGAATTTTATTTTATTTTTTGAATGGGTAATCCCTCTGTGTACCTCATCAGTTTAAAGAATTTTGTAAGTTGCCATAAGTCCATAGCAATATGATTATATGATTATACCATGAACAGTCTTCATGAACAAACTTACAGACTGGGGTAAAATGAAGAAGTGGGTCCTCACAAAAGGAAAATTTTGTTTTTTTAAGTAACAAAATCAAATAGAGGCAAGCATCTTTGAGTAAAACCTTCCCAGAATATTTCATGAATTATATTGGCACTTTCAAAAAAATTTGTGAAAGTTAACTAGGAAGGTATTTACAGACCTCCTTGCTACATTATAAGCTATTCTATTCATTATTTCTTAGGATTCTACATTTTTTGTGGTACTTTTAAAAAACTTTCTAGCCATGTGCAAGAAATGAAAAGATTTGCTTTATGAACACCCAAGTTATGAATAGGTTACCAGAAAGGTCTCCTCACTGATTCACTGTCGTTTTTTTCTAAGCAGAAAAAGTAGGCTTCTCAAGAGAATAAATATATTTATTTCATATATATTTTTTAAAGTTACCTCATCCGGACAACTACCAGCCTTCAGTTTGCTAATCAGGAATGGCCAAGGCTATGCCTACACCATATTAGGATAGGTAAGAAGGGGAGAGGGCAAAATTATCAACATGTTCAGTACAAACAAACAAAAATACATCCAAATGGGAATCTCACATATAGGACTATCAGTGCTTAAACAAGAGCATAACCACCAACAGAATGCAGTGATTGATAATCCACACCTTGTACTTACAGAGTGGTAGACCAGTGTTTTTAGAACCTAATTTTAAAAAGGGCCATAGAAAGGTAGATTGTTAGAGTGACCCATGGAATGCAGTTGGAAGCCATTTCATAGAAAGAAAACCCAAGTGGATTTGTCTGTAGAAGAGGAGGCCTGATGAGATTTAATTCTCCCAAGTATCTGAAGGATTGTTCTATGGGAATTGAGGTTATGTTTAGTCTGTCTCTTAGGAGCAGAATTTAGATTTCTGCTTGTTAAAAGTTATTAAAAATAACAAAAATTCAACCGAGTACATTTTAAAGATTTAATTGGCTTTATTAATTGATTAATGAAACAAGCAGCATCACCTCTAACAAGTAGAGGGGAGTTCCAGAGGGCTACAGAAAGGGAAAGGTTTTTAAAGCCAAGACAAGGGAGTCATAAACAGGAAAAAAAGGATTATTTCAGGTGAGGTCACCTTCATTTGGGGACAAAAGGGTTTTAGTAGGTGGATTACATCATTTTCCTTTGGGGGATAAAGAGGGCCCATGTGACGGATTACCGTATTGGTGCCGACCAGAAAATTCCTGACTGACTGGTTAAAGGTTACATTCCTGAGGGGTTGAAACTGCAGTTAGGTTAGGTATTAAGTCTTGGTTTACCGATTTGGGGCCTTAACCTAAGTGACGCCATTTTGGGCCTGTGGTTTTCTTTTTAACAAAGGGAAAACCATTTATCAATTAAGATTGCTAAAAAGTGGATTTGCTGCATTTTGAGGAAGTGAACTCTACATTACTTGAAGTATTCTGGTCACTTGCTAGGGAGTTTGTTTAGCAGTTCAAGTCTTAGATGAGGAACTGGACTGGATAACCTTTAAGATTCTTCCCACCCCCAGGAGAATTCTGATTTCTGTGATTTTGGCTGTCAACTGAAAACATTTATAAAGATTTTATGATCTGCTCTGTTTACCTATTCTTGGGTGCGTAGAGTTTCATGGTAAACTATCACTGGTGGCCAGTAATCATGTAAATGAATGCAATGATTACATAGACTGCTTCTTCATAGTGCTTATTATTCTATATTATATAAAATGCTGTGGTCATTTTGTTGTTGCCTTGAAGTATACTGATAGTTGCTTTATTGTGATTAAAACAGGAGGACTAGTTTTCGCCAAATTATAGTCCTCTTTGTTAGTTGAAATATATTCAGTTAGATACCCATCAATGGGATAAAATTTATGGAACTCTGCTGCCTTATTTTCCCTCTTCACTTTTAAACATTATGTTGAAATTAAGACTCAGCTAATTTTGCTTTTAAAGTAAGTATAGATGAGATATGCTCAAGGATCTTGAATATGCTTAGATTTTTTCCTTCCTTTTATTTATTTATTTTTATGGTATTCTTTCTAGGTCATTATTCCTCTGACTGGTCCATAGAACACCTATATCAAAATCAGTCGAGCATGTGGTTGGTGGGAGGTGGGGAGGAAAGGAGAGGTGGCTAGCCTGAGGAAAAACAGCAGATTCCAGAGGCCTGGAAATCTACATTTTCAAAAGTCTTAGGGATTCTAATGTAACTCATATTTTAGGTTCACAGCCAGAAGGATTTTAGGGATTGTCAGCTAACGGCTGTTTTCTAGAATCGGCAAGCATAGACAGAAATGACAACAATGCCATGCAGCATATTACTCTTCAAGAAAGCATAGAGTTTATTAGGTTCCTTTTCTTTTACTTTGCATTTGAGGCAGTTAACATAGATAGTTAAGTGACTTGCCCAAGGCCCTTCAGATTGGAACCCATATCTCCATTAAGCACTACTTGGTTTAGGGATGGGGGACATGTTGAAGAGAAGAACTTTTAAAAATACCATTCAAAAGCTGAAATGAACCAGGGACCAGCCTCCAGTGATGCTTTTTATATGTTGCTGTTTTGAATATCATGAATGTGCTGTCACCAGAGACCTTTTAATGTGGCACATTGAATTGGAAAACCATTCACTTGAGATTAATTGGGGCCATGTATTTTCTGAGTGTGGTTTTCTGCCTGGTTTGTGGCCATGGCCCCCCTGCCCGGCCCCCCAGACCCGCCAAGTCCACAAGATTGTTTTCTCTTCCTGCTTCCCCCTACCCCTTCTTCCATGTTAGGTTATCTGTCTAGAGCCTCCCCTCTTTTCAAAGAGAGGGTTAACTTTCTACCCCAAACCCCTCCCATTATCTCATTATCTGCTCTTCACTTTGTTCTAGCCACACATTGCCCAACAGACCTGACCTCCTATCTGTGGCCAGGAAATTTTTAATCAAATATTTTGACATTGTTTTCATCATCTAAAAGTGAACGTGGTACTCCTTGATAAGTATGAGGCTAAAGGTGTGTCTTGTTGAACCTCAGGACATGTGCATATATATATATATATATATATACGTGGGGATTATTTTACAGGTGAAATCAGGGGGAAGAGAAGTCACAAAACAATGGTTTCTCAAAGGCAGTGATGGAGAAGAAGACAAAAATTCATGCTCACAGTTCAATCTGAGTAGGAGTACCTGGAAAGGGAGGGGTATAGTCCTAACATTTTACCTTGAAGGAATTTATGAGTTGCTCGTGTTTTGTATATCATGCATATCTGTTTGTGGTTATGCTCTTGTTTAACCACTGATTGTACTATATGTGAGATTCCCATTTGGATGTATTTTTGTATTTTGTTTTATTGAACATGTTGATCATTTTGCCTTTTCCCTTTCTTTTACCTATCCTAATACGGTGTAGGCATAGTCTTGGCCATTCCTGATTAGCAAACTGAGGGCTGGCAGTTGCCTGGATGACATAACTTTAAAATATATCCATTCTCAGGGGCACCTGGGTGGCTCAGTCAGTTAAACATCTTGATTTTGGCTCAGGTGATCTCAGGGTCATGAGATCGAGCCCTGCATGGGTCTGCTTGAGATTCTGTCTCTCCCTCCCCGCCCCCTCTCTAAAATAAATAAGTAAATATTTTTTTAAAAAGTAAAATTTAAATAAAATAAAAACACAATATATCCATTCTCTTGAGAAGCCTGCTGCTTTTTCAGGTTAGAAAAAAAACAGCAGTGAATCAGCGAGGAGACCTTCCTGATAACCTTTTCCCTAAGCCTAGACCCTTTATCTTCATTGGTCTCAGGTCCCCTTAGTGAAGGGAGGGTTGATATTTAAGAGTGAAATTGCAGCCTGTTCAGTAAAAGTGTTTCTGTGGAACCAGTGTGCCAGGACTAGAAAGTATTTATGCCATAAAGCAGGCTGCTGCCCCTCAAACAATAACTATGTCAGCACATTTTTATCACTGAGAAAATAGCTGGCAGGGTGACCCAGCCTTCCCACAGTTACTCGGAGGTGTTTACTGACTTCCTTTGATCAGACTTCAAATGAGAGAGTCTAACCTATTTGTGGTGGTTGTTTACTGTCAGTCCTCAGCCTGCCCTTTGTTTTTCCCATACAAACAAAAGAGTAAAAGCACCAGGCTGTGTAAATATGGCTGGTCTATAGGAACTCTCATTTACTTTCCTGGCTTTCTCTATGTGGTTTAGGTAAGGCAGAGACTAGAACTATAAATTGAACTCGTCATTTCAAAACCCATTATTAGGTCCCAGCCACTGGACCATTTAGAGAATTTTTATTAGCAATGAAAACACTTTTGTAAAATTAAGTTAATTTCAGGAGATTGCCGGTCTTGGTTGCGAGGGACCATTTCCAATCGGACGTTGGGTGGTTATGAGTGACTGAGTGAGTGGCCTCCTAGATTGGAGAGAAAATGGCATCAGGTGGGTAAACTGTCATTGGTGTCTTATGAAACAGGAAGTTCCCTTTTTTCCCATTTCCATAATAACCTGTGCTTTAAAAAAAAAAAAAAAAAAAGTAGTTCTATTCCGTGGATCTCAGACATTCCTCTCTTGCCTTGAGATTTGAGGTGCATGAGTTCAAAGAACTAAGCTAGTAAACCGTGGTGGGATGTTGTCAATACAGTGCCTTTAGAATGTTGTCAGAGGCTTTCCTTTATGGCAAGCACTCTTGCAGGGGGCAGCTGAGGAGCCGACCTGGAGAGTAGTTAAAAGGGATCCTCTTTAGTTTGTTTTGTAAACCTCATTAGAACAATGGATAATTGCATTCCCCTCAGTATATTGAGTAATGGTATGTTGGTAAAGAGCTGTACATCGTTATTATTTGTAATTCATCTTTCAGGTGGGTGATGTTTGTAATGTTCTTTCCTTTGTAAGGTGAATGATGTCAAACAGCTACAAGGAATGCAATCACATATTGTCTGGTTAATAATTTCGGTACTGTTTGCAAACTTTGCCCCTCTAGAACATGACCTTAGAATTGTGAAGCGGAGCTCAGATAGAATAGAGTACACATTTGCCCCCTCAGTTCTTCCCAAAATTGTTATGCAAGTAACTGTTTGTTGTCCTGCATTCTGCTCGCTCTTCTTTATCCCTCCTGGGACAAGAGGGCCTGTGGCCAGCCAGATGGGCTGGGAGTGGGGGTCTGGGGAGGAAGAGTGGACATCGTTTTATTCATCCCTCTTCCCCTTTACAACCCGTCCGCAGAGAAAGCTGGCAAGAGAAGGAAGGCAACAACCCCTTTAAAAAATACTCAGGGCCACAGTGAAAACGTTCTGCCCCATTCCTGCTGGACTTCTGGCTATCAGCTTTTAATGAACAATCTTTCTGATTCTTTCCCCTACAAAATTAACAGACTTTAATGCTTTAAAAACAGCAGTTTGTGTTTTCTTTTAGGACCTAGAAGGAAATGTAAAATACTCTGCTCTAGTAAATTGTTACCCTCAATGAGACCGTCTGAGGGGCTCCCCTGGTATGCTCAGCTCTTTCGACTCTATGTTCCTGATAACTCCCTCTAGAGTGTGTTATTAGCCGAAATACCAGCTGTTGGGTGAAATGGTCCTCGTTACTCTGTGTGGGGAATGATGGGCGAAATAGGAAATATCCCAGGGAAGAAGATTTTGAAAGAAAGTGCTCAATGCCCTTTTTGATCCCTTTATTTTAACTTTGCTGCTAATATTTGCAGAGACTTTAAGAAAAAGTATCAGAAGCCCTTTCTTGGTGTTATTGAGTTATATTTGTATCCTTCCTGAGAGCTTTGAAGTTTATAAGGTTCTGGTTTAAGTATAAATAAGCAAATCCATGGATTATCTGCCATTAAAACCTGACATTAAAAATCAAAGACACTGGGACGCCTGGGTGGCTCAGTTGGTTAAGCGACTGCCTTCGGCTCAGGTCATGATCCTGGAGTCCCGGGATCGAGTCCCGCATCGGGCTCCCTGCTCGGCGGGGAGTCTGCTTCTCCCTCTGACCCTCCTCCCTCTCATGCTCTCTGTCTCTCACTCTCTCTCTCTCAAATAAATAAATAAAATCTTTAAAAAAAAAAAAAAAAAAAAAATCAAAGAGAGACCGAATGTTAGTATTCATTTAGATAGTTTAACTAACAGGGTGAGAGTGAATAGGTTTCATTTGTAGACTGGTAAATTAGATTGTGAATTTGGGTAAGGCAATTCTGAATTTGGGTAAGGCAATAAAGGTAAACTTGAAAGCTGGGCCCCAAGACCTTGGGAGGTCCTGCTTGGCATCAGTGTGAGCCCACTGTTTGTTTTTTGTTTTGTTTTGTTTCCAGAGAGCAAGTTCTTGAACTATTCCTCATGGGCCTTCTACCTAATTCTTTAATCATTTGTATTGCTAGACAACAGTTTCACCAAATAGTCCTGCTGCTTGAGATGTCTGGGCTCTATGCCTGCCTCCATGCCGAGATACACAGTGTCTGTCACAGAAGCCTCGGGCCAAAAGCAGGACACAAAGCTGGGTTTTCCCCTCCCCCACGCACTTCGGTGCACCTGTGCATTACTCATGCTGCATGCCATTCTCTCCATAATTAAGAACAGAAATGCTTGTTCTCTTCAATGTCACTGTGTCCTTGGCATCCTGCACAGGGTCTGGCAACGAGATTGGGTTCAGCAAAGGTTTGTTGAACTGAACAAAGCAGCAATCAAGAGTTCTAAAATCAGGAGTTGAGGGCTGTGTTACCGGCCTCTTGTAGTACCTGGTATCTTTGACAATCTTAGTTTGTATTTCTGAAGCCCTGAATTTAAATCAAGTTCTTTCTAAGGCTGTCGGATCATCATGCCTGTTGTGACTGGATTCACCAACTTACTTCCCTCTTCATTGCCCATCACTGAGAGTTTTCAGTATGCTTCCCTTACCTACCCCATGGATAATTTTTATTGTCCAGCTCTAGAGCTCTTGGCCTCTACTAAAGCAATTGCTGCTTATTTATATATAGTAGTTTATTGCTAACATAGCTGTTGTAAAATCCTCTCTGTGGCTTTTAATTCCTTATAGCATCTCGTATGATAAGGATTTATTGAATTGAATTCAATAAAATATTAACTAGTATAAGTGGAGCACTCTGATCACACAGTAATTGTATGAATTTTATTAACATTTAGGCCTTAAAACAGGTTGATAAGGTAGATTGGGTAGATAGCTCAATTTTATTGAAATTTAAGTAAATTGGGATTCAGGAAGTTTAGTCTCATGTGAGAATTAAACCCTTGTCTCCCAATTCCTGATGCCCTTAGAACAGCTAAGTAGCAAGGCAAGTCCCAAGAGAAATATTTGGAAAGGAGAGACTTGCATTTCAAATGGGCAAAACAGACTTGATAACTAACATGGCATCTTCTTGTGTGTTGAAATGGTTAAGAGATAAGAGGCGGTGACCCATTATTTATGAATTCTATCAGTAAGTCCGTTTTGGTTCTTGGTATAGTGGTTGACTTCGAGCAGATTTCAGCAGGAATGTTTAGTCATTAGGCAACTTGTTGTTATGGTCACTTGCTACTTTTAAGGACAATGGCTGAGCCAGACTCGAAATTCTTGTGATAAAGCCAATGTCAGAGACCTGTACAGGATCGACTTTCAGAGAACAAGGGCTGATCGTTTGATTTAGAGCTGTCTCAGGACATCTGAAAGTTAGGCGCACCGAACTCTCTAAGGTTTCCTAGAAATTAGGGAAAGATAACAGGTAATTTGGGAAAAAGATAGAGAGCTGGGATTAGGATGGGGAAGTAGATAACCAGGAAGCATCCTTCCTTCTCCTTTTCAGATTTGGTTCTTATTTTTCTAATCATAATTAGTGTATCTTGAATGGATTACATTTTTAAATGGAGGATACTGTTCCCAAGCTACAAGATGGGAACATGTTTTTAGAAGAAAAAATGTCAAGAACAAAACAGTTAACTTGCTCACTTGAGAGACTGTAATTCTTCTTTTGTCTTTGTGGTAAATGATTGCACACTATTAATCTTTCTGTTCATACAGTATTTTTCTTCTAGTGGCACAATGTTAATGTTTTTTAAATACCATTATTTGACCAGACACTCTGCTAGGTATTTTTATATACATTACATCTTGCAGTCCTCAGAACAATTCTTGAAAATAGCCCCTGGTCATCCCTTTTTCTTTAGGTCATGAAAGTGCTAATGAGAGAGATTTTAAGAAACTTGCCCAAGGTCGTGCTAGAAAGTGGTGAGCTTCATTCAATCCCAGGCCTCCTCAGCTTCCCGGCTTTTGTTCTTTGCAGTGCTCAGATTCTGCTCTTCCCAGCCTATTTCCTCTCTGGCAGGATGCCTTCGGGAAGGAGTAGTTACAGGTCAGAGAGACCAGCCTATCTGAGCCACAGAAATGTGCCCTCTCTACCTGGCTTCTGTATGAAAATTACTCCTTGAGGGAAAATGACTTCGCAGCAACATTTTCAGGAACGACAAATCTTACTCCTGAAGGAAAGTAAAATTAGAAACAACTAAACTACTCTACTAAATCCAAAGGGCCTTATAAACACTCATTTCTGTAATTACTAACGTGTCCATGGAATGACAATCTTTTAAAATTTTGCTGAATTTAGACAGTGCCTGAAATGCCTCCTTGTGTTTATTTGTTTATATGTCTGTATCCCTGTAATTAGATTGTCAGTCCTTTGAGGATAGAGAATGTATCTTCTGGTCTTTGCAGAGCACAGCATCTCGAAATAGCATCCTCCCAAATACAAATGTATAAGGAATGAAGATGTGCTCTAGGAGATTTATACTCCATTGCTTTTTGGTAGTTTATTAGTAACTCCAGTTGTCCTATCTTACTTTTTTTTTTTTTTAAGATTTTACTTATTTCTTTGAGAGGGAGCGAGTGAGAGAGAGAGAGAGAGCGAGAGAGAGCATGAGCAGGGGGAGGGGCAGAGGGAGAAGCAGACTCCTGCTGAGCAAGGAGTCCTGACCCGGGGACTGGATCCCAGGACCCCAGGATCCCAGGATCACAACCTGAGCCAAAGGCAGACTCCTAACCAACTGAGCCACCCAGGCACCCCTACATGTTTTTTGTAATATGCTCATCTAAAAAAAAAAAATGAAGTGAAATGCATATAACATCAAGTTAACTATTTTAATTCATTGGCATTTAGTAAATTCTCAGTGTTGTGCAATTACTACTTCTATTCTTAAGCATTTTCATAATCCCAAAAGGAAACCCTGCACCCCGTAACCAGTTTCTCTCCAGATCCTTCCCACCCCTCAGCCCTTGGAAACCACAAATCTAAGTTCTGTCTCTGTTGATTTTTTTATTCTGGATATTTCATATAAATGGAATCATACAATATGTGATCTTTTGTGTCTGGCTTTTACTTAACATAATGTTTTCAAGGTTCGTCCACGTAGCATGTATCACTACTTGATTTCTTTTTATGGCTGAGTAATATTTCATTGCATTAGATCATATTTTATTTATCCATTCGCCCTTGAATGGACATTTTGGCTCTTTCCATCTTTTGGTTATTGTCAGTTGTGCTGCTGTGAACATGTGTGTTTATGTATTTCAGTCCTTGTTTTTGATTCTTCTAGTTACCTACCTAGGAGTTGTATTGATGGGCCATATGGTAATTTGATGTTTAACTTTTTGAGGAAGCACCAAACTGCTTTCCAGAGGGGCTGTTCCATTTAACATTCCTACCAGCAATGTATAAGAGTTCCAATTTCTCCACATCCTCCCCTACATTTATTTTCCATTTTTCTGTGAATAGCCATAGGAGTGGGTGTGAAGTGGCATCTCACTGTGGTTTTGATACGTGTTTCCATAATGACTAATGACATTCAACATGTCATGCTTGTTGACTGTACATCTTCTTTGGTGAAATGTCTGTTCAAGCCTTTTGCCCATTTTTAAACTGGGTTGTTTGGGTTTTTTTGTTGTGTTGTAAGGATTCTTTATATATTTGGGATACAGGTCTCTTTTCAGATACATGATTTGTAAATACTTTTCCTCATTCTGTAGTTTGTGTGTTCATTTTCTAAAGAATATCTTCTACACAAAAGGTTTTAATTTTGATGAATTCCAGGTTTCTGTTTTTTTCTTTTTTGCTTGTGCTTTTGATATTATCTCAG
Source organism: Phoca vitulina (assembly GCF_004348235.1). NCBI lineage: Eukaryota > Metazoa > Chordata > Mammalia > Carnivora > Phocidae > Phoca > Phoca vitulina. The sequence goes on along the minus strand of NW_022589711.1, from coordinate 69,433,027 downwards.
AATCCATTATCAAATTCAGTATCATGAAATATACCCTGTTTCCTTCTAAGAACTTTATGGTTTTAGGTCTTCAGGTCTCTGATCCATTTTCAGTTAATTTTTGTATGTGATGTCAGGTAGAGGCCCAACTTCATTCTTTTTGTCTGTTTGGGGCATTTGGCAATTCTGTATAACTTTGAGGATCAACTTTTCCATTTCTGCCAAAAAGACCAGTGGGATTTTGATGAAGATTACATTGCCGCTGTTGGTCACTGTGAGTAGTACTGCCATCCTAACAATATTCAGTCTTTATCCCATTCTTTATTTGGGTGTTCTGTAGTTCCATTTATTTAGGTCTTTATTTTATTTCAGTAATGTAGTTTAAGTGTATAAGTTTTTCACACACCCACCCCTTGATTAAATTTATTTCTAGGTATTCTTGTGGATGCTGTAGTCAATGGAATTGGTCTTTTTAAATTTCCTTTTCAGATTGTTCATTGCTGGTGTATAAAAACTCTATTGACTCATGTGTTGCTGTTGTACCCTGCAAATTTACTGAATTCATTTATTGGCTCTAGTAATTTTTTTAATGGAATCTGTAGGATTTTCCACATATAGGATTATGTCATCTGTGAGTAGATATAGTTTTACTTCTTCCTTTACAATTTTGATGCCTCCTCCCCCCCCCCCCCCCCCCCCCCCCCCCCCGCCCCCAGTTGTTCTGTTGAAGATTGGTGGTGAAAGTGAGCATTCTTGTCTTGTTCCTGATGTTAGGGGGAAATATTTCTTTACCCATTGAGTATGATGTTAGTGATGGATGCTTATCATCTTGTAACCCCCCAAGTCAGAGGTTATCAAAGTGTGGCCCTTTGGACAGCAGCGAGCATATCACCTGAAAACTTGCCAGAAATGCTAATAGTTTGGACCTGCCCCAGACTTTCTGATTCTGAAACTGTGGGAAGTAGAATTTAGCAGTCCAGATTTTAAGAAACCCTCCTGGTGATTCTGGTATATACTAAAGTTTAAGAACCATTGCACTAGATGTTAAGTTTCTTTGAGGTCAGGACCTGTGTTTTGAGGACCTGCTTTATTTCTTTATATTCTTTTTAGCTCTCTTGTGAGATGAGTCAGTGTTGAATAATTTAAAAAAAATTAAGAAGAATGTCAGTTTCCCAAAGTGCCTACACAGTCTCTTAGCTTGTCTACATGTCTTGAGTCACCATAAATAATTGGAGATTCATATTCACCAGATTGATCAGAAAACCTCACATTTCATATTCAGTCTTAGATCCATGGCAAATAGCACAAGGGCACTTTTATTTAGACCATTTGTTCTGATAATTACTTTCACTTAATTATCTGCTTACCTGCTAGCTATGGACTTACGCTTAGGACTGCTAGTGCCGGCAAGAATGTCTCTTTTGGCTGTTTAGAAAGACAAAATGGTCACTTTTTACAGGGTTTATTGGATTTTTGTCACATCATTATTTTGCCTTTGCTTTATTTTTCTCAGTTTCTTTTATCTTGCAGTGTTGTCATCTGAGTCCCTTTACATCTTTTTTGAATAAGATAATATTTAAGTATCAAGATAAGAATGTGATCCATTGCTATAATAAGGCTTTTGTTGTACAAATAGCCATTTGGACACATAAGTACCCGTTTGTAGACAAATGTACTAATACATTCCATTTATTCACTACTTGTTTACCTATTGGTGAATACTCAGCTTTTAAAAATACCATTTAAAATTGTATAAAATTGTGGTGTAATTATTTATAGCTGGTCTTTTTCTAAAGCTAGTTTAAATGGTAATTTATACCCTATATTCCAATTTTCCACCACTTTCAGATTTCTGACCCTCCTTTGTACACTCACCTCAAGTCAACCCAGTTAACCTTACCCACAGAATAGGTGAATGTTCTGAGTTTAGTATCAGAGCATGGATTATCTACGTGTGTGAGCTCTGGGGGTCACTGGTAGCAGGAGGAAGCCCAGAGTGAAGCAGAATGTCCTCACTCACAGCCCTGGCAGGGGCTCAGAAGCTCTCCACGGACATGTGTGGTCCTAATAATACAACACTGCTGGGCTTCCCTCAGTCTCTTTGATGTGGGAGTAAAGTCCTAGCATCTTTGCAGGAATTACTGTTGATTGACTAAACTGCTCTCCAACCTTTCTTGTTCAAGGTTTGCTATAAGCAAATGAAAAATCAATTCATTAACAAATGCTAGTGGACTTTAAAGATGTTAGACCATGTACTTGTATATTGCAGTTAAATTTTTTAATGACTGTAAAGTCATAGTTCTTGTTTGTGTCTCACATCTTGTTCAGTGAAAAAAAGGAGTTCTTGACATTTGAAGTCATAGGCTAAAACCTGAAATTGATGAAATTTCTCAAGGCATTTTTTCATGGAGTTACTTGGCTCTTAGCAAACATTCTACTTCCATTCTAAAAATCATGCATGTGACATTTTTCATCTGTCTATGGAAGAGTTCATGTGGTCTCTAGCTGAGCTTGCTTCTTAATTACTTTCTCAAAAAAAGAAATCTGACTATAGTTTGGAAGTATATGTTTATTTACTTTTGTTTTCAAATTATTTAATCTATGTATACGTATATCTGTGTAGACCTACCTATATGGAACACGAGTGTTTAATTAAAGGGGGTTCCAAATACCTCAGAGGTTTAAAGGTGTTTTTTTTTCCCCAAAAAAGTTTAATAGTTCAATGATTTCCCAGTAAAGTCAGAGAGGAGGTTGGCTTGTTTGAGAAAATAATGTGGCTTCCCCGCCTCATATATCCAGTGTTAGTTTGAACACGAAGAGAGCATTTTCACCATATTCTAAGAGTCTTACCATTTAAGTCTTGTGTGTTGATTAAAGGGTATCGATTAAAAAATCAAAAGAAACCTAGTAGCCCTAGAAGTTTAGGAAGAGAAGTTTGTTTTAATTAGGGAAGGGTTGTAATAAGATCGGGAGCTTCTCAAACACAAACAGTTGAGCAGAGGCAGTAAACTCACTGATTGGGAAGTATTTAGAGAAAGGGTAACTTCTCATAGCACCATTGTGAATGGATTTCATTTTGCTAGCTTTTGCACTCCTAAATGCCTGTGGGTGCAGTGGTTTATTTCAGAAGGGAGAGGAACTTAGGGTTCCAAGGCACAGTTGAGTTTCGGGAGCCATCACTATATATTTCACAACTCTCTTTGAAAGGGTTTGATGACAGTGACAAGAGGAAGGGAAACAAGCATGTTAAAGTCATTTGGCTACATTTGAAATCAAGGCCAGGAAGAAAACATTTTCTGGCTGTAAATCACTTACTTGTCCTACATGCTTTAAAGCATTTTATACAAATGACTTTAACAGTTTTAGGGGTCATGCCTGGGGTTAAGAGACTGTTTGCCTGGTATATATTTCGGTGATTAAAAAGCAATACTTTATGGAGATGGTAGCATTTCTGTTCATAGTCTGTACTGCCTTTATCCCACGAGCAAGGTTTGCCTCTTAGATCAATATTGTCCAAAGAATATATGTGTTGTTTTTATGGGTTACAGGAACATGAACTATTAAAAAAAAAATTGTACTCCATGTAATTGTAACAAACAAGAAAAAGCAAAAAGTTATGAATAAAATGAAAAAAAAATCGCAAAGATCATTAACATTTTGATGAGTGATTATTGTGCTGTGCAGTGCTCTAAGCACCTTTGCATGTATTACTGAACTTAATCTTAAACCCAGTTTGGAGAGGTAAGAATTGTTATTCTCACGTGCGCCTGTTGGGAACCGAGGCTCAGAAAGTCTAACTGAATGGTCTGAGGTCACACAACCAGCATGAATAGTGAGCTAGGGGCTGAAACCCAGGCAGAAGCCATGGTTTTGATGCTTGCTTATAGAGCTGAGTGCATTGACCCTCGGGTTTCACAGAGAGTGCTCAGGCTAAGGCTGATATACTTGCCTGTGATTTTTTTTTTTGGTAGGTGGGTCAAATCAAGTAAAAATATTTAGTAAATACCTAATGTCTTGATGGCTATGGCCAAAATGCTGAAGCTGACGAGAAGGATGGATTTGGAAGATGATTTGGAAAGTTCCTTCAGTGGCTGGTGGATGTATCAGTTTAAATCCTACTTCAAAATGGAATGGGGTCATGCAGTTACTCCCTCTCATGCTGTTGTTGTCGTCTGCTTTAATTGATTACCAGTGTGTGAGCCTGTGAGCGACTGCTGTGGTTTTGTATGTGTTAGAGCTTATCAGACGGTTTAGCTGTCTTGGTATATTGTCCATGGAGTTGGAGTGAACTCTGGTCATACGGAGTTTTACAGGAATATTAGCATCTTTTCTGCCCTGCCCCTGTTTTTTTTTTTCCCTGTACTTGAAGACCTGCTGATAGGCACCCAGTATCCTTGTCCCTCTATACCCCGCACTGGTCCTCTCCTGCGACGTATTAGAACACTGAATTGTACTCTGAGGTGAAAGGTGCCTTATGCTGACAATGTAAATGCAGCACTGGGTGGAGGGATCTGTCTTCTTTTGCCAAGGAAAGTGTTGTGTTTTTCTTGGTTTTTGTTATAGCCAAACAATTTTAATTGCCGGCAGCACAACACACATTAGGAGAAAGCAAATAAACAACACAAGGCACTTGGAGCCAGGAAGTCGCATCCCAGACTAGAAACACAGCTTTGGATTGACATTGGGGCAGTGGGTTGCTAACTAGGGGAGCCAGGTACCAAACTGAAACCCAGTGACCGTGAGCTTCTTGCACTTCTAGGGAAACCATTTAGTCATAGGATCATTGGAAGGGTGTTAGGAGTTGATTTTAATGTTATGATGATCAGTTTCTTTGTAATTAAATATTAACTCAAACTATGTCTTAGGTAACTGAGTGTTGCCTTGCTATTCTTTGTTTGCTGTAGACATGTGATTAACATTTATTGAATTTAATATTTTGAAACTAACACCTTGTTAATTGAATGCTTTACTTTGAAATAATCCAGGTAAATTTGACACGAGTCTTCCTAATTATGCCTAGTTTGAAAATTATGATCTATTTTTCCCCCTGCCTTATAACATAAGATGCATACCGAATTCATTTGGAATATTTTAAAGGTTTCTTCTGTTTGAAATAATTGGTATGTTATAGTAACTTATTAAAAATGATAATTGAAGTGAAAATGAAAATTATAAACCCAAGGTGTATAGGAGCTTTTTAAACCAGAGGAGATGGACATATTTAAACATTTATTTGTTTAATCATTTATTGATAATACATTCTTTTAAAGGCAAAAAAAACCCCAACCATTTTGTCCTACTTTGTTAGATGACTCTTAACCAAGCAGCCTTGGTTTATGGAACTTGAGGCTTTGGGAATCATTAAATATTTATAAAGATGCTCGTAGTTTTGTGTTGTTTTGTTTTTTTGTTTGTTTGGTTTTTGTTTTTTTTTTTTTACCCTTGACTTATACAGCTGGAGAATTCTTTTTCATCCATGATTTCAACTCTTAGGCATGATGTACCAATTAATTGAAGAGAAAATAGTCAAAGTAATTCTCTTCATTTTTGATAATACATTAATTTTAAAAAATACCAATAATTATTTTGAATAATGTGTATATCTTCAACGGTTAATATCTAACTCTTGTCTCTCATAGGACCTGCTGAAGTTCCCATGATGTCACCCAATGGATCCATTCCTCCCATCCATGTGCCTCCAGGTTATATCTCACAGGTAAACCACCGGGCGGGTTTCTCCACTCACTATGGGCACTGTTGTTGTTCCAAGAGAATATATGCTGAGGCTTCAAAAATTTATTCCAAGATTAATTGAGTTAGGGTAATGTGAGAGTTGTCATCATTTTGGTAGCGCCACATGGTCCTTCCCAAGTCTTGCTTTTTGACTTGCCAGAGAGCCAGAGGGAGAGAAGCACAGGAAGGCTATCAGGCAGTCTTCAGCCAAGGTGTGTTCACACTTGGTTGTGCCGTAGAGATTTCCTTCCATCTGTACCACAGTTTGCTGGAAAAAAAAAGGATTTGTAGACATTGTTAAAGCAAATAGGGACGGCCCTTTATTATTGGAGTCCCATTTCTCTGTATTGTGGTTGCACCTGGGCTTCGTGAATTGCTGAGTATGATGTGAGAACTTGGCTGTTTGTACTTAAATTCTCTGAAATTTGACTTTTTTCTTAAGAAAACAGCAATAGCAATTAAAAAAGTAAAAGCAATTTCAGGGGTACGCTGGAAGGATTAAAAAAAAGTGTTAAAGGATAAACTAGACAAGATTTACAGTGTTCAGGGTGCCTGGAATGTGGATGTCTGTATGTTACTTTCATTTTGTCCTGTGCTCAGTGCAGGATGAGCACTCCCTGCCCCTCTCCCTGGACAGCTTCCTTTCCAAGTGCCTAATTGCTTATTTTTTTTTCCCTCTCTGCCCATTTTGTTCTTTTGTTGTGATTATAAGAGCATTCTATTCTCCTTAGAAAAAAATCAGAAAAGACAGAATAGAGAAAAAAATATTTATATTACTACTCACAGAAGATAATCATTGCATTAACATTTTTTGGATTATCCTTCTGGAGTTTTTTCCTTTCTATTCTTTCTCCATCCCTCTGTCCGCTTTTGAAGTGGTTTAAAAATCTATAATTTTCAGTTTTTAATGATTTTGCTAGGGTGAAAAAAAATTGGCAGCTGCATCGGAAAATTGCTAAAGTGCAGGCAGGAATCAAAGATTTATCCTCCTGTGATGTCAAAACTTAGCCATTTCTTCACTGTCTGAGCCATAGTGCAGCCACTATAATTTCATTTTTTCCATCCTTACTTTTACGTGAGCCAATTTGACCTGTTTTTTTTTTTTTTTTTGAGTAGTCAAAATGTTGGCCAGTCTCCCCAGTGTTGCAAATAAATGACTTGTTTTACACAAGTCTTTGTAAATAAGAATCACTGGGAGGAGGAAAGGTGCAGAGCAGGCCCTTCCAGCCAGGACACGTGATGATGGATCATGTTCATGTCACCAGTCAGTTAACAGAAAAGAACAAGAAATGTAGAATTCCATTATGTCTCCTCATTTTGAGGAAGTGTTTCATTCCATTGAACCGAGTACAGTTCTCACAGTCGTGAGAGCAGAAATAGCACCTCCTTTTATACTAATGGCGCATTTAAGGAATAGCAGTTAGAAAGTTGGGGCGTTCGAGTGAAGAGAAGCTGCAGTGGGCTTTTTCTTGCTGGCGGTGATGCTGGGGTTGCACTAATCGCAAAACATTTATTGGGAGTCCTAGGAGAAATAGAGAAGCTTATACTGGGGTATATTTCTGATTCTATAAAAACTTCTATAGAAAATCCAAGCAGAAGGATTAATGGCAGAGCTGTAAACTCACTTTTGTAAGACCGATGATGGAAACATAGCGAAGCACTTTCTTAACTGAGAATTGTGGCAGAAAATACTAGAGGATATTGGAAGAAGAGTAGAAATGGAATAATTTGGATTCTGAGTGGAGAAAAGAGTAAAAAGCCGTCTGTAAGGCATGTCTTCAACTTCATTTAGATGGGCTCCTGGATCGGAGGATGGGCCCAGAGTTAAATGACCGTCAGTGGTAGCACTATCTCTTTAATGATACCCGACAGTGAAGTGTCTGAGTAAAACGGATTATTAATATGGAAGAAAATTGAGAAACTGGTAGAATGCTTGTATATCTTTTCAAAGCTCATGGCATGTATCCTTCAAAGAAACGAGGAGGGTGGAACCAAGTGCAAAATGTCTTAGGAGACCTGTTATCATCAAGAGATCTAAGAAGCAAAGTACGTGTTGTCATGGAGTTGTGGGAAGAGTCACACACACACACACACATTCTCCTCCCAGCTGGACGTATTTGAGAAGTGCCCAACACTAGTCTGTCCCTATGCATATCAATTCTGCTTTGTATCCCCACAGTTCTTTCCCTCAAATATATGTGACTCCCTCGTTCAGATCTAGAGTTGGGTGTACGTCACATCAAAGCAGAGTTCAAGTTCTCTAGTGTGGTGGATGGATTTTTAATAGTTAACTTTGCTCTCTTTTCGAGGGTCACCTTTTCCTGTTGGCCTACATTGTTACCACCTTAAGCTTCTGTCCCTTGGATATATCTGGCCTTTTCTCAACTACAAACTTTTGTGCCCATTATTTCCCTCTTCTTGGAATACTCTAGAGCTCTTTGTCTAACAGTGCATTCTTCTCATTCAGATGGCCCTCCTCAGTGTGACCCTTTCAAGAACCTCCAACAAAGAAATGGTAGTTCTGTTTTTTTCAGCATCTTTGGTGCTTTGTTTCCATCTCCAGCATGAGGTACAATACAATTTTATAACCATCCTCAAGAACTCTTAGTGCCTCGTTGGTATTATATCTTGCGAATCTAGAATACTGCCTGGTGCATAATAGTAGGTACCTGATAAATGTTTTTAAATGTAAGCGACGGGCCAAGCTGAAATAAAGTGAATATAGCATAGATTTGCTTCGAAGATTTGGAGGTTCAAGTGGAGAACAAAATACCTGATAGTTGGAAGAGTAGTAAGATCAGAGGGATGTGTATCTAACAAGAGTGAAATTCTCTGAATGTGGATTTAAGAGAGAGGAATGCCAAGACAGTGCAGAAGAGGAAAGAATTAGTCTCTTCAGCAAATGGTGTGGGACAACAGGATATACAAATGCAGAATAAATGAAGTTGGACCTCTACTCCATATGAATATACAAAAATTAACTCAAAATGGGGTATAGACATAGGGTAAGAGCTAAAACTGTATAACTAGAAGTAAAATTTCATAACCTTGGATTAGGCAGTTGATTCTTAGATGTGACACTAAAGGCATGAGCAGCAAAAGAAAAAAAATAGGTAAATTTAATGTCATCCAAATTAAAATTTTATGTGCTTCAATCAAAACTTTTTGACACCATCAACAAAGTGAAAAGGGAATTGAAAGAATGGGAGAAGATATATGCAGGTCATACAGTTCAGAAGGGACTAGTATCTAGAATATATAAAGAAATCTTAAAACTCAAGAATAGAAAGACAACCCATTTTAAAAATGGGCAAAGGATCAGAAGAGACATTTCTACAAAGAAGTTGTATAAATTGCCAATTAGCACATGAAAAGATGCTGAACATTGTTAACCATCAGGAAAATGCAAATCAAAACCACAATGAAATATACTTAACACATGCTAGGATGGCTGTAGTTTAAAAAAATCGATAATAACAAGTGTTGGCAAGGATGTGGAAAAATTGGAACTGTTGTATACTGCATGTGGTGATATAAAATGGTACAGCTGCTTTGGAAAACAAAGCATTTGCTCAAATAGTTTAACAGAGTTACCACATGACTTAGCTATTCCACTCCCAGGGTATAGTCAGGAGGAAGGAAAACATATGTTAAAGCACAAAAACTCTGAGGTGTTCATAACCGGATTATTCATAATAGCCCCCAAATGGAAATAACCCGAATGTCCATCGGCTTTATGAATGAATAAACATGATGTGATATATGCATATAGTGGAATATTATTCAGCCCTAAGAAGGAAGTACTGATTAATGCTCAAATGTGGATGAACCTGGAAAATACTATGCTAAGTGAAGGAGGCCAGACACAGTATCATCCCATTCATTTATAATGTCAGGCAGGGGCAAATCCACAGACACTGAAAATAGATTAGTTGTTGCCAGGGGCTGGGGGAGTATTAGGGAGTGACTGCTAATGGGTATGGTACTTCCTTGGGGGTGATGAAACTGTTCTGGAACTTAAAACAGTGGTGCCGGTCATTCAGTTCTGTGAATATACTAGAAACCACTGAATGAGATACTTTAAAAAGACAGATTTTATGGTATGTAAATTATATCTCAGTAAAGTTTTTATAAAAGAGAGGGAGAGGGGAAGATGGTGACTAGTCCTAATTCTTTATTACGGGCCAGGCTGTGGTGGTGAGGCTGGTGATGGTGGTAGTAACTACTGTGTATGGTGTGCACTGTGCTAAATGCTTGCTTTACTTCTCTAACTTCACATGTGAGGAAGCTGAGGTCCCGAGTAGAAGCAGGATTGCAACCTAGGCATTTCTGAGCTCATGGCCTATTTCCCTCTGTGATGTGATTTCGGAGTCCACATTGGAGCCTGCCTTGATGTATATATTTGCTTTATGTTACATTACCTTCTGCCAGTGCAAGTGTGGATTGTGCCTGCTTGTGCATTTCCAGTGCTAAAATACCAGCCGCTCACATACAAGATGGTCCGTGATTGGAAGAAAGCTGAAGAGGGAGGCGGGTGAATGATTCAAGATGTTACATTAGTAACTCTAATCTGAGTCAATGGAGAAATTCTTGATTGTAGCATTCATGACATAATTTAGTAGCTGAAAGTGCTTTAAAGATAAATTGATCAGATTGATCAAATACAAACGTCAGTAATGAACAGATCATCTTACAGAAAGGTAAACATCTAGTGTTAAAGACAGCTCTGCTCTGCACAATCTGTGGGTTTTTTTTATTTTTTTTATTTTTATTTTGGAAGGGGGGATGTTGAGAAGGACTGAACCCATGAACCTAAAGATAGTGTGGATTTGGGGTAGAATAGGAGAGCCATGGACTCTTGTCATTTCAACTCTGTAGTCTCTGATATTGCAGGTTTTTATGTGTTACAGTGTGTGTGTATTTTGTGCTGTACTTTTTGGTCAGAGGCTGAGAGAGGTCTGAGGAAAAAGTAACCTGACTTTTTCAACTTAAGAGAAAATAGAGGCTAAGTTTTTTTTTTTTTCAACTATAAGAAACTAGACTAATTAAGAGAGCATTTAGTCCTGTCACTCTCATCAGCATTATTTCCATTCGGTAAAAACAATTGTGAATGTGATTAGGGTTGAAACTCTGGGGTAAGGGCGAGTACTATAGCCTGGAAGAATATGGATATTACTTGAAGAGGCCTGCCTTCAAATTCCGCCAGATCTCACCATGGCTACTTTCTGTGTAACTTTGACAAATTATTTTCGGCACATATGCGAATGCCTACGTGATACGGTAGAGGTAAGGATTAAGAGAAATGTTATGTGAGGTATGTAGTCCACAGTGGGCATTCAGGAAGTGGTAGATACTATTATGAGGACTGCTAGAACAATTTCAATGAAAGTTTGGCAGACTTTGCCTTCCTAAATACATACTGAGATTGCACAGTATGAAGCAAATTTTTCCTTTCACTGTATACTAGCCATGGTGTTCCTCAGTTTTTTTAACCTCATCATTAACTTTATGAATAATTTCTATGTAAAAATTTCTTAAGCAGATGCCTTGAGTTTTATTTTCCATGCTTCCATAGTAATTTATGAAACATTTTTCAACTGTACGGGAAAACCTTATGTAGACCAAAAGATTTAAGCATATGAAAAGAAAAAGTGAAACATCCAAGTTAACGTTCTGTCATTTGGGAAAACACTCTTTTTTCAGGTTAACTGATGTAACTTAAACACTTCAAATAGTCAAAGTAAGTGTTTTTGTTGTTACAGCACAAGTACACACTTTACCTCATTTCATTGTTTTGGGGATTCGTTAGTGGGTCGGTGCCTGTTGAAATTGTATATATTTCATTTCCCTTGACCAGGGAGAGGCAAGAAATGTGTTGAAAAATGCATTTAAATTTTGGTTGGTCATTCTCCGGTGGGGATTGTTTAAAGAGTTGGCCAGAAATCAGAGCCCCTGTGAAGAAATAATGGGGTCTGTTAGGTGGAAACCATGGAATGCTTTTCCCCATTTTGCTCAGCCAGGCCAGCTGAGAGCTATAAATATTAGCCCCAACCACTTCCCTTCAATAATTATAACCTGGGATTAAACCAGGGTTCCACCTTCAATACTGTGAAAATGTTGAGCAGAAAGGAGCATAGGGGATTGCCCTGAGCCCTGACAGTCTGAGAATCAGACCCATTTAGTAGCCACTAATAAGAGAATTGGAATCTCTTTCAAGACTTCAAGTCCTTTGGAAGAATAGATTTTTCTATAGGAAGTTAGGAGAATTTCCACAATGGACAGAGTATGTGCATGGCGGTTGGGGGCTTCTGTGGAGAAGAGTGGAGGACTTATGTGTCCATTCTGTTTTAATTCCATATCAGCAGATTCACAGCAACTTTCTTTTTCATTTTATGGCTTATTTTGCCTGAGGAATGAGTTACAGACAGGGTTGGCAATTCTGAATTAAAGAAATGTACCAGGGACGTTCCTTCCCTCAAAGCATTGTGTGAATTTCTTCTTTCTGAGCTTTTTCTTCATCTCCCTATTCTGCCTTTTCTCTTGGATTTCTTTCGTTTCTCAGATCCTGACATTGTGGCATAATAGAACACAGGATTAACAGGAGGAAACATTGTGTCCAACTCCTTGTGTGATTTTAGGAATTGTTTTTTCAAATGTTTATATAAATTCTAGTTAGTTAACATGTAGTGTAATATTGGTTTCAGGAGTAGAATTCCGTGATTCATCACTTACATATTAGGAATATTTTTAAATTATTTATTTGGGTGTCCCACTTGTTTGTTTACTTGATAATTGTGGGTCTTCCTTCCCCTTAGCATGTAAGTTTCACAGGTCCAGGGATCCTCTGTGTCCTGTGCATCACTGGATCTCCAGTTCCTTGAAAGGTGCCCAACACATACCAGGCATTTACTGAAATTTGGCTGGCTGGCTATGTCATTTTCATCTTGTAGGGGAAGGAGGGAAAAGGAAAATGTTTGAGGATCTCTGAAGTTCTTTTCTGATCTCAATTAGGTGATTCACCTCTACTGTTCATATTGTTCCTTAAAAAGGAGACGAAGTGAGAATATAAGTAAGTTTCCATAAGCAATACCACAACAGTGTGGTACTTAGTGTTTAGCATTCTTTTGACTAGAATGCTATCTTTTACTTCAATAGGAAAATGATAGTTGATTTTCACAAAAATAATACTGCGACAGGGGTGCCTGGGTGGCTCAGTCGGTTAAGTGCCTGACTCTTGATTTCAGCTCAGTTCATGATCTCAGGGTCGTGGGATCAAGCCCTGTGTCAGACTCTGCACTCAGCGCGGAGTCTGCTTAAGATTTTCTCTCCCCTGTCCCCCTGCCCCTTCCCCACTTCTCTCTCTCAAATAAATAAATAAATCTTTAAAAAAATAATATTGAGACAGTGTCACATGTGGAAATGACTTCTGGATCAGTAAGTATTAAATTATACACATAATACTATATTTAACTTTATTGCACAATTTGTTTTTCTAAATTAGTAACCCACATGTGTCATATATAACAGCTTTTCCTGGAAAAATACCTTTGCTCAACTTGTTGGGTACAAAACTTTACCAAGGTTAGGTGGATTTTACATTCCTGCACACTCTTTGAAATCCATCTGGTTTATGAACTTGGACTTACATGATAATATGGTTATTTTGCTCTGTGATGAATAGGATCTGAGTATCGTCAGCACGAATTCTTAATCCTTGTGCCATGGAGCCCATTGGCAGATTGGTGAGGCATTTGTAAATGTAATACATAAAATTCATAGATACAATCTAGAATAATCTATGTTTCCATGGGCATGAGTGTGTCTGAGACGCTAGAGTGAAGAGATGTGGTTGGCTCTGTTGCGCATAGATCCACGGAGACTGTCTGGGCTAACAAACATTACCCACCTGTAGACTCCTGCAGTGATATCTTTATTAACATATTAAAGGCAGCTCAGTTTGGCACAGATTACACCCTCAGACCTCTACTTAACTATTTGTCTTCTGACAAATATCTGTTCCATAAGATAGCGTTTCCATTTAGTCTGAAATACTCATTTGGTCCATGTTACTGATTGAAACTCTGTGGATATAACTATCCTCACTTGTCCAGTGTGCTTACGTGCACATTGGGGAGGATTAGATTTGGTTTTTGATCTTCAAATGTGGTCCTTTTTAGTATTTAGGCTGGTGATGTACAATAAAATATGATAGAAATGGCACAGCATTTCCAGAGTACTTGGGTATGAATCTTGACAAGCACTTCGCTGGCCTTAGGTTGGATTACTTAATTGCTCCTAAAAGTATTTCACCTTGAATCGAGGACTATGACATTGCCTTTGTTAGACGTTAGAGGTTTTGCTGAATATTATGCAAGTTAAGTTCTGTGCCAAACACTTTATAAGCTATTAAAATGATACGCAAATCATAGGACTTGGTACTGTCGCCTTCATTGTTACACCAAATTAATCCATTTGCCATTTTGCCTTCAGCATCAGTGCCCAGTGCTGTATTTCTGCTTGGAGGAGGCCTCTTGGCTGTCAGCAGTGTCTTGAGATGCTTAGCTCTTTCCAAGCAGGGACCTCTGTCTCCCTGTGGGATCCTCAGGTTGTGGCAGCTGAGCCTGGTAAGATAGGGCTGGAGCCAGCTGAGGACCCAGCCTTGGTTCTTCAGCTCCTCTTTCTCAAACCTTGCTGGGCATCCTGTTTAATGTGGAAGGTCTTAGATAACTGCCAGTGTCCCCTCAACTCTAGCACGTACCTGCTTTACCAAAGTTGATGGATTAAAGAGATACTACAGGCGATGTACCTGTTTCCATCCTTCTCTCTGGCTCTCAGCGGTTTTAGTTAGAAATCACTGCGTAGTTACCCAGAAAGAGCTAGGTGTGTTTAGTAAAGCACTAAATATTGATTTTATTTATATGTGTCTTCGTTGTGTTTTTTCCAGGTTCAAGAGTTACATAAGTGTGAGTAGCTTGGCTTATTTCTGTGTGTATAAAAGCGTTGGCATATATGAAGCCAGCAGAGGAACGATTACTGTTTATGAGGTTATCTCCTCATACTGGTCGTCACCTCTGGAGCAAGCCTGTGTGTGAGAGTCATGCCCAGAAGCACTGAAGACAAATGCCACATAACTGTGATCCCCAGAGAGGGAAAAATAAAACAAGATGAAATCAGAGAGGGAGACAAACCATAGAGACCCTTATCATAGGAAACAAACTGAGGGTTGCTGGAGGGGGGAGGGAGGTGGGGGATGGGGTAACTGGGGGAGGGGCATTAAGGAGGGCACATGATATCATGAGCGCTGGATATTATGTAAGACTGATTTAATCACTGAACACTACCTCTGAAACTAATAATACATTATATGTTAATTAATTGAATTAAAATTTAAAGATCCTTTAAAAATTAAAAAAACAAACGTAAAAAATAATTGTGACCCCCCCCGCCAAGCAACCTCAGATTTTGTATCTGGATCCAGCCATTTTCTGCTTGGTCTATACGTAGCCATTGCCTGGAGCTGGCATGTGGGTTAAGAATTAAGTGGAAAACTTAAGGTTTCCAGATGTAAGGAGTGTGTAGGTACGAATGTTTGGGGACTTTTTGTTTGTTCATGTATCACCTTATCACTTAAAACCCTAGGTTTAGTTATTGATACAAGTTATTGATAAAGCAGATGAAATGGGTTGTTTATTTAACCGTTGCCAAAAACTGTTTGAGAAAAGTAATTGGAACTTTTGTTTCTTGATTCTGGGGAGGATATTTATTATCAATCTGTAGCTACTCTACAGAATAATCTTACACTATCATTGAAAGGGTTTTTAGAAGCAACCCAGAAACATCACCAATGATTTATTTTTCCTTTTGTCTACAAAACTAGCCATGCTATGTGGCAAAAGGAGCTGGTCCTCAACCTGGAAGTTTTACTGTCTAAAACATTAATGATGATGGAATGTTGGAAAGAGCAATTAATATTTCATCAGTGTTAGCCATTACGGATAGGAAGAGTAGTGAAAATGAGAAGTAGTGTTTGATGTTTCCAACCACAGCTGTAATCACTACATTTGTAAAGACAGGAAGAAGTAAGTCAAGAGGTTTGGGAAATACATTCAATTCTGCCACCATTTCTAAGTCCAGTAACTTAACTTCATCTATAAAATAGAATGACTGCTTGCTCCTGTAACTCTTGGGTTGCTCTTTGAATATTCCTTTCTGCCACTTTTCACTTTCTTCTAATGGGACCTGGGGGATGGTTGTGGGAGTTTCCTCCAGGATAGCAAGAAGGGGACAGGCTGGGGGAAGGATGGTCTTTAGGTTTCAAATCTCTGCCTTCTGTGAAGAATAGACCTGCTTTTACTCTTCTATGCTGTTCACTCTATTAGAAAATGCAGAGTGAAGAGTTAGTGCAAGAAGGAAATGTGGGAGCTAACGCTTTTGTACTCCTGGGTGGTAAGGAATAAAATTCCTCAGCTGCATTTGGGATTGAAGTAGAACTTGCATTGGAAATGTATATTTTTCCGTGTCTTTCTTTTGGTAAAATCACATTTAATGTAAAATAAGAGGGTCAGGAATGATAAGTCTGGGTTTCGATTAAGTGAAATTTTAGAATAGGATGTACTTACCTGAATTAAGGGAGAATATTTGATAATGAATTTGTAAATAAGTCTTGGTGGACATCAAATCTAAGCAGAGAAATCCTTCCTTCCTTCCCTCCTTCTTCCCTCCTCCCTTCTTCCCTCCCTCCTTCCCTCCCTCCCTTCTTGCTCTCCCATTTATTTGTTCACTTGGCCGGCATTTATCAAAATCCTTCTGTGTGTCCAGGTTCCCTTGGGGGACTTGGAGTGGGTGCAAGAGACAGATCTGTAACCTCTGCTACAGCACGGAGGTGCTGGGGGTGGGGGGGGAGGGGGCACCAGTCTGGCTGGGAGAAGCCTGGACTGTTGGCCTGCTCATTCCTCTGTCCACACAAGTGTTTTGTATTGCCTGGCCTTGTTCACTGCTTGCGTGCTTAGTTTTAGTGGAGACTTCTTCCCTTCCTGGAATGGCCTGGGAGCCCATTTCAAGTATGTTGGCAGCAGTTAGGAATTGAGCTGGAGCCTGATTTTCACAGACTTATTTGGTCCCCGTTTCCCGTGTGCAGGCAGCTCAGTGTTCTTGCCACTGCAGCAAGCTGGCTGCCCGGCCTCACGCTGCCTGAATGCGTATGGGTTCATGTGTGTCCATGCGCATTCTGCTCTGCCCGCTTCCTGGATCATCCTTGGCCATCTGGAACAGCCTTTTAAAAATTTCTCTTTTGTTACCTACCGTTTAAGCTCCTCTTTTGATTGTTGTCGCTTGCAACCCAGAAGTAGAAGGGAGAGAGTTGTAGGAACTGAGGAGTTAATTAAAATTTCCAATGGAGGGGTGCCCCCGATGGCTCCGTCAGTTAAGCGTCTGACTCTTGGTCTCGGCTCCGGTCATGATCTCAGGGTTGTGAGATCGAGCCTCTTGTCAGACTCCGAGCTCAGCAGGGAGTCTGCTGGAGATTCTCAGTCTTCTCTCTCTCACTCTCAAATTTCCTGTGGAGCATTTTATTTCAGTAAGGGGAACTACCTTCCTTCTCTGTTAGCTACGAGAAAGAACACTCAAAATTTAAGTGTTATTAAGAGGTCTGTTTTAGTTCTTGGGACTCAAAATTGTTCCCTTTCATTGCTCTCTGACCTTGGGCAAGTTCACGGGACTTTCCTGAGCTTCCTTCCTCTTAATCTCTAAAATGGGCATAACTGGATATGCCTCACAGGATTGTTGGGAGGATTTAATGAGGTGTTAATCTAAATAGTAGTAATGGCTAGGTGAGATTTTTCTTTTACGTATCCATTACTGTTCCAGGACCTTAACGGGTGTTGCTTTATTTCAGATAGAGGGTATTAAAGCAGAGCAGCAAGTAGTCAGTAAATACTGGTTTGTCATGAATCCTTTCACATCTCTTGATAACCCACCTATTCTGTTTCCTGTGGTTCATTATTTACGTATTTATTTCTCAGCATTCCTAACTTCTGTATAATTCCCTGCATAATGAACACTTTGGAGTACAGACCAGAATGCAAATCGGGTTCTGCCCCTGAACCAGTTGTACATTTTAATCATGCTATGCCTCGGTTTCTTCATGTGCAACAGGGATGCTACCATCCAACTGCGTAGGTGTCACGGAAGGTAGGGGAGATAACCCAGGTCCAGCAGCTGACAGACATGGGCGCTGGCTGTGCATTTCTCTTCTCCCTCCCAGCGCTGTGTCCCTGACCACGCCGTCTTGCTCTTGCCCCCGGGCGGCAATGTGATTTTGTTTTTTATGGTTCTTTTGGTCCTACTTATAAAAACACTGGTGCAAATAGGACAGAGATTCTCCCTGTTTTGAACACCTTGTTCTCCAGCCTCTCATCCTTGTGTCTAGACCACCGATTAGCAAGAATACTAGGCACGTAGAAGTTTCTCAGTGAATGTTTATTAAGCAGAATAAATGACGTGGTCAAGAACTAAGCCAGCTCATGTTTGCCATCAGGCTCTGATAGGTGGGGTGTTAATTTGCTAGGGCTACTGTAACAGAGTACCTGAGACTGGACGGCTTAAACAACAGAAATTATTTCCTCACAATTCTGGAGGCTACAAATTTGGTTTCTTCTAAGGCTTCCCTCCTTGGTTGGTAGGTGGCCATCTTCCCTCTTCCCTTGGTGTTCTCACATGGTCTTCCCTCTGCGTGTCTGTCCTAATTTGCTCCTCTTACAGCAGTCAGTCATATTGGATTAGGGCCCAGCCACAGAACCTCATTTTACCTTAACTACCTCTTTAAAGTCCCTGTCTCCAAAGAGTTACATGCTGAGCTACTGGGGAGTTAGAACTTCAATATATGAATTGGTGAAGAGAGGGGGGTGGGTGGTGCGCACAATTCAGCCCATAATGGGTGACTGTCTGAGAAACGAGTACAGTGATCTTTTCCAAGGGTCTGCGCTTCTCTGGAAAAGATATGTGAGTGACTGTTGAGTCACAGAGCTAGAAAAAAACAGTTGTGATTTTTGAAAAAACAATACTATGTTCTGATTTTTTAAGAGCACTTACTAGAAGTTAGTTTGATGTTTCTCATTATATTATTCTTAGATGAGTAAGATGATTAGATGAATCCTGCCTATTTTTTTTCTCACTTTTGAATATCCAGTGCTTAGTTCATACTATGTGTTAGGAAATGTTGAATTGAATGCAGGTGATTTGTCTGCCTCTGGACGTTGTCACAATTTCATTCATCCCAAAAGCAGATGAATCTCAGTGGTCACTTGTGAAGGCACATTTTATTGCCTCAGGATTTTTGGACCTGAACTCTTTCAAATGTCTGAATTCTTCTCTGGTAATATTTCTTTATGAACCTTTTTTATTTTAAGATTTTATTTATTTATTTGAGAGAGAGAGAGAGAGCGAGAGAGAGCACATGAGCAAGGGGGCAGGGAGGGTGGAGGGAGAGGGAGAAGCAGACTCCCTGACAAGTAGAGAGCCCGACACAGGGCTCCATCCCAGGACCCTGAGATCATGACCTGAGCCGAAGGCAGATGCTTAACTAACTTACCCACCCAGGCACCCCTGTGAACCAAATTTTTAAAACAAAGAGTCCTATTACCATGATTTCCTGAGTTACTTATTAGTTTGTGCATTTTTATTGCTCCTTGGACTTCTTATTCTTTGGGGGAACATAGGCATAATTTCCTTAGACATAGATCAAAACTGCATTTGATAACTATATTGAAGTTTGTGTTATGGAAGAACAATGAACAAAATATTCAGCATATTTTTTTATTTTTGTTTCTGATTATTTCAGAATTAATATTTCTTAAAATATTTTTAATGATGAGGTAGGCCTTGACTGGTAAGGCAGTAGTTTTCTGAAAGAGTCCCATTACTCATGTACATGTAAATAGATGTCGTACAGAAGTACTGCAGAATAATTTAAGATAATTAAAAATGGGGCTGTCAAACAATTTTCATATTTGTAGGTAATTTGTGGTGTCAAAGAGCTACTTGGTTTTCTGACTGGAAACCTGTTTTTTTGTAAAGGGTAATTTATACATCAGATTTATTAATTTTTCGAATTAGTGGCAATATGCTTACAAAATATAGTGGTAAAAAGCTAATATATTAGTTGTGTATCTCCTATATTTTTGTGTTTTTTTCCCCCTAGTAGAATTCTTACCTTTGTTAGTGTGTTTTGTTCACCTTGTTTTTTAAGTGCTTTGTTTTAACAAGTCAGAAATTATGATGAAATGAAAATAATTTCTTCTCGCTATAACTGCTTCTGTTTATAAGCCCAGAGTTCTTCATATTTAGTGAGGGTCCTGTTCTTGTTTTACTGCATTGGCTGGGTCTGTGTGGCTGGTTGACCATTGGAAGTTTTATAATAATGAAGATTGCAAGTTTCAAGAAAACAAATCCTTTGCTTCTGTGGACCTTCCAGTGTCTAGCAGAGGATTGAATCGAAGGTTCTGTGAAAGAGGAACATCTGGAACATACCTTTACTTTTTTCTAACTAGCCAATGGCAGAGTGGGGGAGAGAGAAGACACTATAGATAATGCATGTTTACATCAAGATAGTAAGAAAAATCTGTATGATACAAAAATTGTACGAAGTGCGCTACCAAATGTCCTTTTCTCGCTCTGCATGTTAGATGATACAGAAGATGCTAGCACGTGCATTAGAATTTCCGACGTCATAGTTTAAGCATCATTTCACATCTGCCTTCAATTGACCGCTGTGCCTTCATAAATGATGTTAATGTGATTAGCTTGCCAAAACCCAGAAGAGATTACATTTATTAAAGAATGCATAAAAAGCCACATCTTGAGCTTTCCTAGGGAGTATGACTCAGAATCTTCATTTTAAGGAGTTAGTATTGTTTTCTTAATGAACTGTTAACATAGTGGTTAATTCTGAAACTATTATGTTAATTGGTTCATTAATAAACATAACAATTTTTGTTTTCTTAACATAAAGATGAATGGCTGTTAATTCAAATGAGACCTATCTTGTACACTCACATACAGACTAACATTGATAAACTTGACATTTTGTATCAAATGGTATTTTAAAAAACAAAGCTTATTATAATTTTTTTATTAGAATGTTTTAGATAGGATTAAGTCATTTTATTTTGGCCCATAATCAGCCTCCTGAGGTGTAATGAGAAATCCCATTTCAATATACAAGTTTAATTTTCAGTGTTTTTTGGTGGTGGTGGTGCTTTAAAATTTTTTTTTAAGCAAGCTTCCTACCAGTGTGTGCCTGATTGTCTTAAATACTTCATTAGGCCAGCTGGTCTCTTTGGTGTCTGGGTTTACTTTTAGGCCCTGACCCATGGGCCTCTTCTGCCTTGCCCTGCTCTTGTTCTCTGCACGCCTCAGCTTTCCCTCTTGATTATGGTATCTGTTGTATTATTTCTTATCTTGCATCTTAACAAAAGCCTTTGTTTTGAGAGCAGGTCGCATGGAATTGGCCAGAGAGGCAGTAAACTTGTTGCTGTACTTCCTTAGCTACCTTCCTTGGGGGAATTAGAAAGCATTTGAAGAACGTGTGGATGGGAGTGTTGATGGGCTCCCTCTGCCCATAGCAGGTCCCCTGTCCTAGTGTCTCCCTTCATAGCACCCATTACATTGTCAGGACGTCTTGGGAGCAAAGGGGTCCATCTTGATTGGGTATTGTTCGAGTTTTTTATTGGTTGGAATCCCCTCATTTCATTTGCATCCTTGGTCCCAGACTAAATGAACCTTTGGTACGCCTCTGGCCTCTGAAGTTAATGTGCTTTTGTTTCCTAAAGTCCTTGTATTAACGCAACAGTCATGCTAAAGAAGGAATGGGTCGAAAGCCATCAGGCCTATCTGGAAAGCTCTGCCCTGTGAAGCACATTTATGTTACTCAGAAATCTCTTCTTTCTGGAAAACCACTGAACCATTAGTTATATTCAGAGTCATTCCTCAAATCAACTAAATCACACATTAAATCCTCTTGTCTTGGATGAAGTCTTCAGAAGTCTTCTTCCAAGTCTTCTTGGAAAATTTTATGAGACAAACGAGATTTATTATCAAGCTGTTGATCTCTCCAAAAAGTTTTGTGTAATCAGAATCAAATGGTTGATGAAAAGTTTATTTTCATAAATTTTAATTGTTAAACGTTATTATTTCTAAAACTCATTTAAAAACTGGTAGAATTAGAGAACCAGAATTCAACATGCACTAATTTTTTTTTTTTTCCAGGACGAGAGAAAATTAAATTAAGGGAATAATTAAACACTATATATGTTCACAGGATGTTTCTTGATAATACATACGACACTCTTTCTTTCTGCTGTTTCCTTTAGGTGATTGAAGACAATACTGGAGTCCGCCGGGTGGTGGTCACACCCCAGTCTCCTGAGTGTTACCCCCCAAGCTACCCCTCAGCCATGTCTCCAACCCACCACCTACCCCCCTACCTGACTCACCACCCCCATTTTATTCATAACTCACACACGGCTTACTACCCACCTGTTACTGGACCTGGAGATATGCCGCCTCAGTTTTTTCCTCAGCACCATATTCCCCCTACAATATACGGCGAGCAAGGTGAGTATTGCTGGTATTGGGAGCTGTGGAAACTGGTTACAACTCGGAAGTAGCATAGGCTCTTTGAATCTGATTGCATTTGTGTTTTCACGTTCTTTAGTGCAATTTGGTTACCTTGTGAAGATTTGCTTTTTAAAGATCTTCCCTAAGCTATGTGAACAGAAAGAAAAGAAAAGTGGAGCTTTACTGTTGATCAGTTGAAATGTCAGTTATGTTATATAGGGTGACTATACGTTCCTGGTATGCTTAAAACAGTCCTGGTTTAAATCTCTTGTCCAGAGACATGATTAGGAATGCTACCTTTTCACTCTCAGAAGTGTTCAGTTTGGAATGCTAATTTAGTTGGTCATTCTATGCACATGGGGCCCTTTTTTCTTATAAACATTTAAGGACCCAATCTCTGTGTTATATATTGTCATTTTTATTAATGCCTAAATAGAATTTTTAATTGAGTTAAAATTTTTAATTTAAAATAAATGTTTTCCCCTAAGATCTGAAATTGTTTTGTAGGCTCCCATTCTTTTTTTTTGATCCACTTAAAAATCTGCATAGTAGGGGGTGCCTGGGTGGCTCAGTCGGTTAAGCGTCTGCCTTTGGCTCAGGTCACGATCTCAGGGTCCTGGAATCGAGTCCTGCATCGGGCTCCCTGCTCAGCAGGAAGCCTGCTTCTCCCTCTGCCTGCCGCTCTCCCCTGCTTGTGCTCAGACTCCCTCTGTCTTTGACAAGAAAATAAAATCTAAAAAAAAAAAATGTAGACTGAGCTTGCATTTGTCATAATCCTCCATTTCAGAAATTATACCACTCTATGGAATGTCAAGCTACATTACCCGGGAAGACCAGTACAGCAAGCCTCCACACAAAAAACTGAAAGACCGCCAGATTGACCGCCAGAACCGCCTCAACAGTCCCCCATCTTCTATCTACAAAAGCAACTGCACACCCGTGTACAACGGCTACGGGAAGGGCCACAGTGCTGGAGGAGGCGGAGGCAGTGGAGGAGGCGGCGGGGGCGGGCCAGGGAGTAAGAAAACAGAGCGGCGAGCAAGGAGCAGTCCGAAGTCGAATGATTCAGATTTGCAAGGTAACGTGCAGAGGTGGTTGCTATAACGAGTGAACCATGGAGCTAGACATCCTAAAGGAAACGTCTTGTACATAACAGTGTTATTTCATGGCAATTGGTCTTTCTACTAGGAATGACTGGTTAGACCCTCTGATCATTTTCTGAGTAAGAGCAGAATATCATATCCTCTTTTTGATTAATAGTTTATGGCAGAAATATCTTTGGGCTACAAGTGCCATGTGACGCTTTACGTAAGCTCGGTCACAAGTATCCCAGCGGGTTTTCACATTAGCCCACTTCCTGTTGTTTCACTCCAAATAGACAGGCAGGGAGGAGATCCGAAGTAAAACAGTCTTTCTAAGAGGTATAGGGCTTGTTTAACTCTGAAAATACTTACACCTCATGAAACCAGATGTAATTACTTGGTTCTGTAGTGAAATTTATCATTGTGGAATAGGAATATATTTTTGCTTAGTTTTAGGCATCAGTTCTTGCTTAATGCCACCTTTGCATTCTGAATAAAGTATTCATTGCCCAAGAATAAGACGGAAGAAATGAGGTCACCGCACATGAGACATCAGCTCCAAAGGGCATGTGTTTTTTTGTAGATGAGTCTTGTGGCTATAGATTGGTTAATTTGGGGGAAGAATGTTATATGTGCTTTAAATCAAGCTTTTAGCCACGATTTAGAAACCACCTATTTTGATGCCACGGGAGTTAAAAACAGGCTTTTGATACAGACGTGTAGAGAAGGCTGAGTTAATTGAAACAGAGTAAGGTAACATTTTGAAAAGCTAGGTGAGATTACAAATATAAATATATTATAAAGACATGAGCGACTAGAGAAGACAGGATAAGAAGTGATTATAGCACTCAATAAATACACTCTGTTTTATCAGACCTCATCCAGATAGGAACTGGGACTGTGTGTGCGTGTGTGAGAATGTGTTTGTGAATGACAGGGACGGAAGTTGTTTTTGTTTGATTGTGTTGGGAAGACTGGACTCTTTCTGGGGTTGAGGAAACCGAGGTAGAACCAGCCATTGGCATCAACATTTCCCCCCATTTTATTTATGAGTGAATTGTAGCATTAAAAAGAGGAATAGTCAGATGCAGTAAAAAGTGACCAGTAATTTCTCTGAGTAAAATGTATTACAGATTCTTTTAATTTTGTTCTTTATTCTTTTCTATATTTTTCCAAGTTTTATGCAGTTATCATGCATTATTATCTTATTAAACAAAGCATAAACAAGTATATAGAAGAGACCCAAAGTTTAAGAGGCCTTTAAGTAGTTTTTAAAAGATTTTATTTATTTGAGAGAGAGAGAGAACAAGAGCAGGGGGAGGGGCAGAGGGAGAAGCAGACTCCCCGCTGAGCAGGGAGCCCAGCCGCTTAACTGCTTAACCGACTGAGCCACCCAGGCGCCCCTAAGTAGTTTTTTAGGTATACTGCTATTTTTGCCATATAGAGTAATTTTTAGTCAACTGATAATACAAACTCAAGTTTAAAATTAGATTACTAGCAATGTTAGACTTTTTAACCATGGACATAAAAGGGAATTCACACAAAAAAATCAGAAATACATTTTTCTAAGGAGAATTTTAGTTTATAAAAAAAGACAAGAGGAATGTAGCAGTCTTCAGAGAGCTTAATGAGGTTTGAACTACCTTGATTATTTGATTCATTCTCTAATAATTTTTGCCCTGTCTTTCACCAACAAAGATTTCAGACAGATGACATAGATATATATAATAGAGTCAGAATAAATTTGAATTAAGATCTAAGGGGCAAAGAGATGAAGGAAAATAAGATGAATCGGAGTTAAAGTTAATAAATAAAACTAATGTAATTATGGATTAAGTATGGCAAAAATAAGTATCTTCCTTATCTGTGCAGTTATTTTATATCACATGTCTAAATGTGTAAGCTGCTCTATTTTTTAATATACTCACAGCTGTAAGAGAGGATATGGATTTGCACTGAAATCTATACTGAAATGTTTGCTAACATCTATATATTTACAAACATTTTGGGCCTCTTATGTAATGAATGAGAGTGTAATTATTTTGAGCACCTTAAGCTCTTTGCTATTGTGTATAAAACGATGATGATGATGATGATGATAGTAACAGTGAGATCACTTTCATTATGCTCTTACAGGAGTGTGTGTTTTGCAGTGAAAAATTAGAAAAAAATTTATTATCATCTCAGCTTTAGTCTGAACTTGCTCTGTTGCTCCTTTTCTCATTGCATTATTTACCTCCTCAAAACCACTCAGAGTGCAACTCTCCACATGGTTTAGCCACGAAATAAAGAATCAGAGTATTATGTTTTCTGCCTCATTTCAATAAGGATCTGAGGGGTTTGCATGTTGGATTTTAAAACTAAGTATTCATTTTCCCAAAGGAATTAAAAACTTAGGTCCTGACAAAAACCTACACCCAAGTGTTTATAGCAGCAGTATTCATAGTTGCCAAAACTTGGAAGCAGCCTAGATGTTCTCTAGTAAGTAAACAAACTGTGCTTTATGCAGACAATGGAATATTACCCAAATTCTGTTAAAGTATAAAAAGAGATAAAACCACCTTAAGTGCATATTACTGAATGAAACATGCCAATCTGAAATGACCACATTCCAAGGAGGTAAAAGACCTGTATTCTGAAAACTAAGAAATTGATGAAAGGATTTGAAGAGGACACAAACAAATAGAAAGATACTCCATGCTCATAGATTGGAAGAATTAATATTGTAAAACTGTCCATACTATCCAAAGCAATCTACAGATTCAGTGCAATCCCTATCAAAATACCAATAACATTTTTCACAGAAACTAGAACAGATGATCCTAACATTTGTGTGGAACCACAAAAGACCTCGAATAGCCAGAGCAGTCTTGAGAAAGAACAACAAAGCTGAATGTGTCACCATCCCAGATTTCAAGATATACTACAATGCTATAGCAATCAAAACAGTCTGGTGCTGGCAGGAAAATAGATACATAGATCAGTAAAACAGAATAGTGCAGAAATAAACCCATAGTTATATGGTCAACTAATCTATGACAAAGAAGGCGAGAATATACAATGAGGAAAAGACAGTCAAATGGCGCTGGGCAGACTGGATAGCTACATGCAAAAGAATGAAGCTGGACCACTTTCTTACACCCTATACAAAAATAAACTCAAAATGGATTAAATACCTAAATGTGTGACCCGAAATCATAACACTCTTAAAAGCAGACATAGGCAATCATCTGTTGGACATGGACCTTAGTAGCATATTTATGGATATGTCTCCTCAGGCAAGAGAAACAAAAACAAAAATGAACGATTGGGACTACACAAAAATAAAAAGCTTTTGCAAACAAAACAAAATGAAAAGGCAGTTTACTGAATAGGAGAAGACATTTGTAAATGATACATCTGATAAAGGTTAATATCCAAAATATATAAAGAACTTCTACAACTCAACATCAAAAAAAACAATCCAATGAAAAAATGGGCAGAGGACCTGAGTGGACATTTTTCCAAAGAAGACATACAGATGGCCAACAGGCACATGAAAAGATGCTCATCATTACTAATCATCAGGGAAATACAAATCAAAACCATGAGAAGTCACCTCATACCAGTCAGA
The DNA here is from genome assembly GCF_004348235.1 of Phoca vitulina. NCBI lineage: Eukaryota > Metazoa > Chordata > Mammalia > Carnivora > Phocidae > Phoca > Phoca vitulina. The sequence goes on along the minus strand of NW_022589711.1, from coordinate 69,406,006 downwards.
ATGACTAGTATCAAAGGACAAGAAATAACAAGTGTAGGTGAGGATGTAGAGAAAAGGGAGCCCTCATGCACTGTGGGTGGGACTGTAAATTGGTGCAGCCACTGTGGAAAACAGTATGGAGGTTCCTCAAAAAATTAAAAATGGACCATATGATCCAGTGATTTCACTATGGGTTATTTACCCAAAGAAAAACACTAATTCAAAAAGATATGTACCGCTATACTTATTGCAGTATAATTTACGTTAGCCAAGATATGGAAGCAACCCACATATCCATTGATTGACGTGTGGATAGAGAAGAGTGATATATGTACATAAAATGGAATATTATTCAGCCATAAAAAAGAATGAGATCTTGCCACTTGCAACAACATGGATGGACCTAGCGAGGGTATTATGCTGAGTGAAATAAGACAGAGAAAGACAAATACCATATGATTTCACTTGTATGTGGAATCTAAAAAACAAAAAATAGATACAGAGAACAAACTGGTGGTTGCCAGAGGGGAGGTGAGTAGGGGGATGGGCAAGATAGGTGAAGAGGATTAGGAGGTGCAAGCTTCCAGTTGTAAATATTTTAAAAGAAAAAAACCCCAAATGAATCAGATACTGTTTAAAAATAAAATATGAAAGAATAAGCAGATGAATCAGTGTACAAACAGGAATAGAATTGAATAAAATGCAGTAGATCAAATGAAATAAACTAACATTCTGGATTCAGAAACAAAAAACCCAAAATAAATTCCCCCTAAACCTCATTTTCAGATCTACTAAATGAGACTCTCTTCACCTTATCTGGCTTCATGGATGGATGTATGTTTGTTTGTTTTATCAGTCCTCCACTGGGAATGATGTCAGCCAAGATAAAGAACTACTATCCTAAAATTAAGGATGGTTGCAATAGGTGTGGTTCACTAAGTTGTGCACAGTAGGAGACAGGAACTTTTAATTCACCATTTTTACCTCCTAGAACTATTTCTGGCATATAGTAGGTACACAGCAAATATTTGTGGAATGAATTCTGTATTCTTAATTTGTTTTCTAGAACAGGTCTTCCATTTGAACTTATGTAGCTGTTGTACTGTTTCCTCTTCCTAGGAATAATTCTGTACCCCTAAGGATACTGCTCTGCAGCCAGCCCCTCCTTTCATTTACTGTTACCTTCAGGAAAACAGCTTAGGCAGGACAGAGTCCCACGGCAGCCTCAGAGGAATGTCGGCTTCAGGTTTCTTTGTACTACCTGGAGTTCATGGCGTGTTGTAGGCATAGAGTGGTTGGGACTTTGTTAGAAGGCATACTTGGCTTAGAATTGATCTGGCTTTGTCACTTGCTGACTGTTTGCTTTTAGTATTCCCTGAATCTCTGTATCGTTTGTAAAATAGTATTTTAATTCTCTTTATTAAATATTAAAAGTAGCCTAGTTCATTTCTTAACACCTCAGGATAACGCTCACTGTTAACTTGAATATTTTTGCTCTCTCCCTCCTGTCATCTTAGGATCACCTTTCATCCAGGACGTCCCTTCTTTAAACCTGTATCTCTCTACCCTCCTCTGCAGTGACCCTCCTTCTTCCTTCCAGCCCTCCTCCTGCAGCTCCTTCCCTTGTAAGCCAGAAGTGTCTTCCTTCTGCTCAGACCACCTTAACACCTTGACAGCTACACCTCACATTCCCGGACACGTGTGTACTTTGCTAAATGATCACGACACTCAGTCTAATTGCTGTCTGTCACTACACAAAGTGACCAAAAATTTTTTCTTTTGATGAGAACTTTTGAGATTCACTTTCTTAGCAACTTCCAGATTTGCAATACAGTATTCTTGACTATAGTCACCGTGCTGCACACTACCTCCCTGTGACTTGTTTTATCAACTGGAGGTCTGTACTTCTTGATCCCCTTCATCTATTTCCCCCATCAGCTAATCCCCCTTCCTGTCTGGCAACCACCAGTCTTATCTCTGTATCTGTTTGGTTTTATTTGTTCATTTGTTTGTGTTTTTTTAGATTCCACATGTAAGTAAAATCATACAGTATTTATTTATTTTTCTCTGATTTATTTCAGTTAGCATAGTACCCTCTAGGGACATCCATGTTGTAGCAAATGGCAAGATTTCCTTCCTTTTTATGGCTGAGTAATATTCCTGTGTGTGTGTGTGTGTGTGTGTGTGTACACATCATATATTTTCAGTGCATCTGTCAGTGAACACTTGGGTTGCTTCCATATCATGGCTACTATAAATAATGGTGCAATGAACACAGGGCTGCATGTATCTTTTCAAATTAGTGTTTTTGTTTTCTTTGGATGAATACTCCATAGTGGAATTGCTGAATCGTATGGAATGGAAGAATTTGTTCTCATCTGCAGAATATTGCCCAATGCATGGGTCTCGAGACTGTTCTGTGGCCAAGACCCAGTTAAAAGTGTCCCATTGTCTTTCATCATGGAGACTACAGAACTTGTGTGTGTCACTGAGTGAGAGGGAAGTTTCATTCCTTCCCTTTTATCCTCAATAAGAACCAAAGCATATGACATTAAGGAAGTTACCCAGCGGTTACAGGTTTGAAACTGAAATCCCGCAATTTTCAATCTGAATTGTAGTCCCATCATCATATATCCTCAGAAAGGAGAAAAAGGTTACCTACTAGTGCTGTTTTGGAAAGGATTATGTGAATCCAGAGTGAAAAATAACAACTTTGATGAGGATCCAGTCTGATAATAGGAAAAAGACCTAAGCAATCCCTTTAATTATGGGTGTGTGTGTCTGTGTCTGTGTCTGGGATGGGACAGGGAGAGAGAGAGAGAGAGAGTACGTCCAACATGCTAACTCACAGTCTCCACTTTGTGTGTAGAGGTGTGTTGTGTGTATAGTTGGTACTGCTGACCTTTCCCTCATCTGCAGGTTTATCCCAACGGTGAGGATGTTTTTCTCACTCATTACTTGTACATTTTAAAACTTTAGTGGAATTGTAAGGTACAGTAGTATATGTTTTGGATTGTGTGATACACAAGTCATTTCACTAGGCCTCAGTTTTCCTTTAGTAAGATGAACAGGTGAATTAGGGTCATTGATTTTCAAAATCTTATCCATGAGTAGGTCCTCCATTTTCAAACACTCTTGTATAGATCCCAATTAAATACAGATCCTTATTCCCTACACACACACACACACACACTCTGAAATCAGATAGAGTTGGTGCTGCTGTGGTTGGAGCGGGGAACCTAAGTACTTGATAGCATCCACAAGACTTTCCCAGAGGTGAGGCCCTCATCCAGACCCCAGCTCCTTGGTCTGAGACCCGCAGCTTCACCAACCACTCTGTAGGGGCTTGTGAGATTCATGTATGCTCATGATCTGCCCCAGCCCTAAACAACAGCCTGTGGAGGGTGGGGCCCAGCAATGTGTGTTTTCCCAGGCTCTCCCGGTGGGGAGTAGGCAAGTAATGCTTGAGAGCCTCTGGCCCTTTGAGTGCCAAGCGATTTTTTTTTTAAATTTCTTTAATTAACATATAATGTATTATTTGTTTCAGGGGTACAGGTCTGTGATTCATCAGTCTTACACAATTCACAGTGCTTACCATACAACATACCCTCCCCAATGTCTATCACCCAGCCACCCCATCCCTCCCACCACCCTCCTCTCCAGCAACCCTCAGTTTGTTTCCTGAGATTGAGAGTCTCTTATGGTTCATCTCCCTCTCTGGTTTCATCTTGTTTCATTTTTCCCTCCCTTCCCCTATGATCCTCTGTCTTGTTTCTCAAATTCCTCATATCAGTGAGATGATATGATACTTGTCCTTCTCTGAATGACTTATTTCACTTAGCATAATACCCTCTAGTTCCATCCACGTCATTGCAAATGGCAAGATTTCATTCCTTTTGATGGCTGCATAATACTCCATTGTATATATATATACCACATCTTCTTTATCCATTCATCTGTCGATGGACATCTTGGCACTTTCCATAGTTTGGCTATTGTGGACATTGCTGCTATAAACATTAGGGTGCACGTGCCCCGTTGGACCACTGCATTTGTATCTTTGGGGTACATACCCAGTAGTGCAATTGCTGGGTCGTAGAGTAGCTCTATTTTCAACTTTTTGAGGAACCTCCATCGTGTTTTCCAGAGTGGCTGCACCAGCTTGCATTCCCACCAACAGTGTAGGAGGGTTCCCCTTTCTCCGCATCTTCGCCAACATCTGTCGTTTCCTGACTTGTTAGTTTTAGCCATTCTGATGGGTGTGAGGTGGTATCTCATTGAGGTTTTGATTTGGATTTCCCTGATGCTGAGTGATGTTGAGCACTTTTTCATATGTCTGTTGGCCATTTGGATGTCTTCTTTGGAAAAATGTCTGTTCATGTCTTCTGCCCATTTCTTGATTGGATTATTTGTTCTTTGGGTGTTGAATTTGATAAGTTCTTTTTTTTTTTAAAGATTTTTATTTATTTATTGAGATAATGATCGAGAACATGAGAGGGGGAGAGTCAGAGGGAGAAGCAGACTCCCCGCTGAGCAGGGAGCCCGATGCGGGACTCGATCCTGGGACTCCAGGATCATGAACTGAGCCAAAGGCAGTTGCTTAAGCAACTGAGCCACCCAGGCGCCCTGATAAGTTCTTTATAGATTTTGTATACTAGCCCTTTATCTGAACGTCATTTGCAAATATCTTCTCCCATTCTGTCGGTTGTCTTTTGGTTTTGTTGACTGTTTCCTTTGCTGTCCAAGCAATTTTTAACTGAGTTTTTAATGGACATTAAGGAGGGCATGTGATGTAATCAGCACTGGGTATTATATAAGACTGATGAATCACTGACCTCTACCTCTGAAACTAATAATACATTATATGTTAATTAATTGAATTTAAATTGAAAAAATACAATAAAGTGGAAGGACTCTGGGAGGCATTCTTAAAACAGTAGATTTAAGTTGAGGCATAGTCCTTTTGTAGTATACGGTATAACGATAAGCATGTACTGTTGATGGAAGAATTCCAGTTGTGTCATTAACATATAGGTAGTGGCTGATGTGGAGGCCTCTAGAACTTTCAGTCCCATGTGGGAAGGACTTGGGACAAAATGGTAAGAATTCCAAATATAGAAGAAAACGAGGATACAGCATACTTTTGGCATTTGACCTTTGACCTTTGGGATTGTTGACAATCCAAAGATTCAGTTATACTTTAGATGAAATTCCACCACATAGAGTCATAATTTCTGATTGTAACACTGGAAGCTGGTGACAAAAACATTATTCTTGTGCTTTTCTCCTTTGGAGATCACAGATTGCCTTCTGGCCTGAGTAGTTTCCCTTATTATCACGTTTTTGTGTTCTAATCCCTTCTCAGCTGGTCCTCTTCGACATTTTTTTCTCTTTTATATTTTGCTATCACTGCTCAGGAACCAGAATCTGACTCCAATGTCTGTTTACCCAAACTTAGCTTAAAAGCTCATTCATTCTTGCAGATAAGAATTACAGTAGTAAGTCAGGGATGGTGTTTTCCTCTTGAGGTCTGAGATTGTGAACATTTGGGAGGCCTTGTAGTTTCTCCTCTTGCTGGATGGCATGGGCTCCGGGAGGGGGTGGCTGCATCCACCTGGGCCAGGCCTGGGACAGTGGTCCCCTTTGTTTGGAAGGAGGAACCGAATGTTAATAAGGTCTGGAATGTTGGGATGTCAAGGCAGATTTTCTTCTGGAATCTCTTCTGGTCTTGGCACCCTATAAGAGATAACCCTGGTGCTTTTCTGTTTAAAGTAAGCTATTTTGTGGGGCTTGCACACTTCGCAAATGGCCTATGGCTTCTTTCACTTGTAAGCTCTTCCATCTCCTGAGCACATATCCTCCTAGGCTTGCTTGAACAGGGTGTCTGGGAAGAGTGTGGTTGAGGCGGGGCTGTGGGGTTTCTCCTTGCTCCTGAACTGTGCGCTTTCCGCGCTGCCCTTGAAAATGTGCAGCTTCTAGATGGATTCCCATCAATGCGCCATCTCTCAAGTCTGTCACTGCAGATAAATCCTGTGTGTTTTCACTTGTCTGCAGCTGTGGATGAATCCTAAGCATGGCAAAAATATCCAGAAAACATGAAAAAAATTAAAAGTGAGCTCAGGTCAGTGGAATTCACCCATCTTTCTGCCAAGTACAGTCTGAAAGTGAAAATAGTCCAAACAAGGCCAAATAACTTCGATTTTTTTTTTTTTTTTTTTTTTTTAAAGGATGATATGTGGACCCCTGGCTCAAAATGCCAAGAGACATTCTTTCTAGCAGGAAACTGGGCAGTTAACACCCTCTTTTCCATTTCAGAGGTTGGCTGCCAGATCCATTCTTGGGTTTTGGAGGCCTCTGAGTGATGCTGGTGGAGATCTGAGCAGACTTCCTGCAACAGCTCCCTACCCGTGGGATGGCAAAGGAGACAAGCCTGGGGATAAGAGGCTTATCCTCTGAAGGCCCGAGCTGGAGAAACCCAACTACGAATAACTCTCTTTTCTGTTAAGATTCCAGTATGCTGATTTTTTTTTTTCCTTACAGAGGCCTGCGTGTTGCTCCACAAGGAGGAAACTAGAGTGGCCCAAGTTGTTGCTAATGTGTAGGTGTGTCTTTATCAAGTCCCATCACTTATCTCTCTGCCTTTTGCCCTCTTCTTCCCCCCACTCTCATTGTTCTTGCAGTCTGGAATGTTTTAAAGATGTTAACGACGTGATTCTTAGGGCAGACAGGATGAGATATATTTGTCATGTCAATTGAAGGAGTCCTAACCCATTAAATCATACTTGAAGTTTCACATTTTTCCCTTACATATAAAAAGACAGATAACATGTGAAAGCATTCTTTGAGTTTTCTTTTGAAATGAATATTCACCCAAAGACTGAGGGCAGAATTTTGATTAGTTTCTACCATATGTAGTACTTAACTCCGTGCACCCATATTATTTTCTCTGCCTTTTTGCTTTCTTGGGAACTGGTCCTAGCGGCACTTAGATGACATCAGAACCCGTGTTGGTAAAATACAAAGCATTCCAAAGAACCCTTTAAACAGCAGGTATAAGTGATGACATGGTTTGTTTCTGGTACATATGTAACCTTCAATTTTATTGAATTGAAACTTTTAGATGCTATTCTCTCATTTAGCTAAGTTGAATTCTGAATTTACCTGGGTCAGAGGTCATCATCACACATGTGCCCGACTTAGAAGCAGAATGACTTACTAGCTGGGACCCTGCAGTTCTTGGTTTTGTCCCAACTCTGCCACTTGAGAGCTGTGTGCCTTTGGGCCAGATAGTTCATCTCTCAAAGCTTCAGTTTCTTCATGTTTGTATAAAATTGGGGTAATTAATAGCACTTACATCAGAGGCTGTTGTGAGCTCTCCATTACAATTTCAGACGCTACATGCTTTAAAAATGTTACAGAGCATGGGTGAAGAATGACCATGACATGTTTCTGCTTACGAGAACTGCCTCCTGTGGGTCATGTTAGCAGAAACCCAGCAGCCTGGGAGCATGCCCCTCAGAGTGCCGACGGGCAAGTCATCCTGCAGTCGGTGTCAGTGTTGAGTAAGGACTTGAGATACGAGAGGATTCTGTGGACCATCCAGGCCCCCCAAAATTCTCTTCACTATGGCTACCCATAAACAACCTGAAGAATCCCGAGCAAGAGTGAAATTCAGCCCTCTCTTCTTGTCTTTCCTCTGCCTCCTCTGGGCGGGATTCCCTTCTGAGATTGAGGAGGAGAGCGTGCTGGGTCAGCTTGATTCCCTGTCCGAACCCGCTCAACTTACTGACTGCTTTAGATTATTTTGCTGGTGTTGGGAGAAAAAGGGAAAGAGGTTAGCTGGAGATGATTTGGGCGAACAACAGCTTGTCTATATTTATTTTGCCAACACTGAGACTACTTGCTGTAGGCCAGCTAGTTAACCCAAGTGGATAAGCTAACTAGGAAACCTACCACACTTCATAATCTTTCACAATTTTTCCTTACACCTCAGAAGTTGTACCACCATCACTTCCACAGCCCCTTGCTCATATCCTGTTGGGCGTACGCTGTGTCTGTTGCTACATCCAGAAGGCACAGGGGTATGAATAGAGAAGATGGTCATGGGGTAGGGGTGCAGAGGACAGCCTCACAGAGGCTGGCCACCACCTGGTGTGTGGAGCCGGAAACCATTTCTGTTAGTACTCCATCGAAATAGTCTCACCATTTGTGATGGAATTTGGGCAACTTTCCAGCTGATATGTCAGCATTGGTCATGTCACTGGATCTCCTGCTGTGGAATGGTCCCCTGGGATCCCTCCATATAACTGCTATATGAAGAGGCAGGGTTTTGTAGGCTCAGTGCATTATAATGTGACAGTCGTAGTCAGAAAAGCTCATCTTTTCTGCCATGACCAGCCTTGGCTTTTAGTTCAGTTTACATTGTCAGACACACCACACACCCCAAGCACCCCACATTGTCTCAGACTGTATTACCCTCTTCCAATTTGGGGTGCTTTAATAAGACCTTGAAATTCTATTTAAGAAATGAGTGGAGAGCACAAGTGTGAAATAGGACCGGTCCAAGGGAAACAATGGTGATACCAGCTTAGTGCTTGTGATTTAGGATTTACACAGTGAACAGTGTAAATGTCTCTGCAGTTGATTGTAAAATTTCCTCTCCCCTCCCCCCGCTGAATTTGCATTCCAAAAAACTACCCCCCCACCTCCGAGATCTTAACTCCTTTCCAGCTGCATCAGAAGAATGGGGCATTCCATGTAGGTGTTCTGCTCAGAAAAGGGCAGGAAAGACCAGGTAATAGTGGTGGGGATGATTTGTTCCAGGCACAAAAGGGAATTGTGATGGTTTAGGGAGACTGTGGAAAATCAGGAGGCAGAGAGGAAAGAGAAGGGCCTCCAGGGAGTGACGCAGTGAAATAAAGGAAGCGGTAGAAGTAGGAGAACAAGGAGAATGAAAGGAGCAAACACAGTAGACAGGGACGATTAGATGGAATGTGCAGTAACATTAATTTGAGAGGCAGAAAATCAGAGGGGATTCATGGTTCCATTTCTGCACCTTGAACATTTTCCAGCGGAGTGGGGTGGAGAGGGGAGAGCCTCTTTGCTCCATTGTGGTCCTTGAGCCTTTCTATTGGCGGTCCACTTTGAACACATTTCCATGTGAATAAAACTCTTTTCCTATCTGGGCTTTCCTCACACTTGGGCCTTCCTCCTGTGCTGGATTAGAGCATTTCCTGCCAGGGTACCTGGATCTGATAAGCAAAATAAAAATTCAATCTTTTGTGTAGAAGTTTGAAAGGAGTTAGCAGTACATTATATTGAGGGAGTAGGTTTTTGAATAGTGACCCGTAGTTAAAGTGATGTTTTAAGAGTTTTGATGTGCTTAAAAACTGGAATTCCCTTTTTTGGTTTTAGCTTAAAAACTAACAAGGAAAGGGTTTATCCTTACCCTTGGGTCAGTGTGCTTTTGTTAAAAGTAGCCAGCTTTCACTGAAGGTGGTGTGATTACTTTCAGGTCCTGTTACAAACTGAGGTGACTTTAAAATGCAGGGTTTTTTTTTCTTTTTCTGAATAAAGTCCTCTCTTACTTACCTTTATATATATTAAGAAATATATTAAGAAAGAGTATGGATGGCATTTCTATTAAATGACCAAATTTTGCTTTCTAGACTTATTAGAATTACCCCATGGAAGCAACATGAGGAAGTAAGAGGGAAGAGCTAGGTCTACCAACAGTTGTTTTTTGTTTTTTTTTTTTTTAATTTTTGTAAGTGCATTTATTACTGCTAGTTTTACTTCACACGGTGAACTTACATTGACCTCTTTTTCCCTATTATTTGAAAAGACACATACGATTCTATGGTACAGGAAGATCCTTCAAACCAAGAGGGATGGAGAAATTGCTGTATTTTGGTTCACTAAGTTCCTCAAAACTATTTAAGTATTTTGCCAAACACATTAAAAAAAATATTTAGTCTTTCACAAAGATTTATATTTTGGTGGAATGTTGCTCCAAGGAACTCCATAAGATACCAGCATCTCTTGAAAACTGGCTAAAAATCATGTAACTTAAGTCAAAAATGGTTATTAGTGCCTTAACTCTATGAAGTTTTTTTTTTTTTGAAACACACTGACACCATTAATATTATTTACTTTTCACAGTATCATTTATGAAAAGATGGCTCCAGGGCGCCTGGGTGGCTCAGTTGGTTAAGCGACTGCCTTCGGCTCAGGTCATGATCCTGGAGTCCCAGGATCGAGTCCCGCATCGGGCTCCCTGCTCGGCGGGGAGTCTGCTTCTCGCTCTGACCCTCCCCCCTCTCATGTGCTCGCTCTCTCTCATTCTCTCTCTCAAATAAATAAATAAAATCTTTAAAAAAAAAAAAAGAAAAGATGGTTCCAATTTGATTGCAGACAGTTTTCAATGTGAAACTATGTATTCATTTCCTTGAAGGTTTCCCCGTCCGTGAAGTATTGTTCTACGTTGATTCCTCTGGATTTAGTGGATTCAACACCCTCTAGAAGATAATGTGTGAGGGCAAAGCTGTCTCTATTAAGTATTAGTGTTTTACAAAGGAAGGTTCTATTTTAGGTGGTAAAGAGACATGCATTGTAGAATCAGTAAGCTTTCCTGCTGATTTGCATGAGTCTGCAGTGTATAAGCCTGTTTGCTGCATCATTTCTTCTGAACCATTTCAAAGGCCAGTTGGTTAGCCTGCTTTGTTCCTGCTATACATCGTTGGAATGCGAGATACTCACAGTCCTCTTTTATGCACTAGCCTCTCTACATAAGCTTTCAGAACTTTGGTTTTCTGCACTCAATAATCTGTGGGATGTTGTATACCCAGAAATTAGGATTCTCACACATCCTTCTCTTTTTCTCCCACTTTATACTTTATTCCTTGCATTTTTTTAGCTCTGTGAATTCCTTTATTTCCCCTTCTCTGTATACCTGCCTTCCTTGACCTGCTATATTTATCATCACTGATACTTTTAAAATTCAGAACTTTTTATTCATTCATTTGTTCATTTACGGCTGGGGTATTTTCATTTTGTTTTGCTTTCAAGGAAGTAGAGGAATGTTTCTTGTACTTGATTTTTACCATAGCTCTCCACCCACTTTTGAAGAAGAAAAGTTCGAGACTTGTGCTTATTTTAAGACTAGGTTTCAAGCTCATGGAGCTCATCTGAGGAAAACGATAAAGATAGCCCTTTAGTTTAAGTTCATGGCCCTTCTTTTACAGGAGTGTGATCTACGTGGTTGATTATCTGTGTCCCCTTATTTTCCCGTTTCCTTCCTGCTTGCCCCTTTTGTCCATGTTGTTCTTCAGTAATCTCCCCAGTGAGTACCAGCCCTGGGTAAGAGGATAAAAGGGAGGATGTATCTAGATGGCTCCTGTTCACAGCTCCAGTAAAGGTTTGGTGTTTGAGGAGAGCCTGATACTTAGCTTCAGGGTTCATTCGTAATATTGAATAGGTCCATAGGAAACTGGCTTTTTGGGGGGTTTTTTGGTCAAAAACAATTGATTAGAAATTTTATGATTTAGGGCCCCTGGGTGGCTCAGTCGGTTAAGCCTCTACCTTCAGCTCAGGTTATGATCCCAGGGTCCCGGGATCGAGCCCTGCATGGGGCCCCCTGCTTGGTGGGTAGTCTGCTTCTCCCTCTGCTCCCCCCGCCCCGTGTGCTCTCTCGCTCTTGCGCAAAAATAAAATCTTTTTAAAAAAGAAATTTTATGATTTAAAAAAAACTTTATGCTTCAACTCAATATTCCAGATCTCCAGTATGATTGATAACCATAAGTATCCTACAGTGTGTATCTCTGTTCTATTTTTTTACCCATTGCTATGCCTCTTTCAGTGTTGTTATTTTCGGGCTTAGGAAGAGAAAACCATGAACGCTGAGAAATGCAGATGGTTTGCCCAATTAATAGGCTAGTTTTTGTAGTCAGCATATCACAAGTGTTAATTTTTTAAAGATTTTATTTATTTGAGAGAGAGGGAGAGTGCATGTGCACACACAAGTTGGGGGGGTGGGGCAGGGAGCTCAGGGGGGCGGCGCAGACCCCCTGCTGAGCAGGGAGCCTGATGCCAGGGCTCGATCCCAGGACCCTGATCATGACCTGAGCTGAAGGCAGATGCTTAACTGGCTTAACTGACTGTGTCACCCAGGTGCCGCACAAGTGATATTTTTGGGGATCAGTGGATCAGTTACCTGTTTAAGGCAGGATATTGATGGATTTTAGAAAGATACCATGGCATAAAATGGAATAAGGTTACAGTGTCCAAGATGTTTACTTGAAAACAGTGGCTAGAGTCCCATTGATTAATGCTGGTGACTGAGACACCAAAATGAAAAATAAACCATCCCTAGACAAGTGATATCATAGGTAACGATTATGTTAATTATACTTTATTTAGTTGGTGGTTTTGTTCCTGGAAAATTACTTTTTTTTTTCCAAGAGGAATTTGAGGCATTGGAGAGGTGAATGTTTTGTGGAAACTCTTGTGTGTAATTTTTCAGTTTTATACAGACTTCATAAGTCTTCAGGGATTATTTTCAGGCCTAGATTTATGGGCACTGTACATAGTATCTGCTACCAAAAGAACATTCTGCCAGCAGGCTCATTGGAAAGCATCTTGTCTGTCTTTCTGTTACAGTGTTGTAAGCAGATGTTCCCTCAGCATTTTGGAATCATTTTAATGCACAAGGTGGAAAAAATGAAAAATCAAAAGAGAAAGATAGGCATAAATTTCTGTGACAAAGAAACTGTATTTGAGCAGGGATAAACATCAATATTCGCAATCTTTTTTATCCCTGTGCTAGATTTGGGATAATACAGTGTGGTGACGGGCCGTTGTCACACCTTAAAAATTCAATAGCATATTCCAGTTCTGTATCATTAGGAGAATGGACTCAAAATAAAAGTTTGTGATTAAACTCTAGCACAGTCCTGGCACATAGGATGAACTCAGTTCATTTAATTTGGCTTTGTTCTGCCTTTCTTCATATCGAATTACCGCTGTCCGTGAAAAGGCTTAGCATGGCGGAGCATACCTCTGATAGGCTGTGTGTTAGCTTCCTGGGGACTAACAAATTTCCACACAGTGTTTAAGACAACAAAAACTTAATCTCTTCCAGTTCTGGAGAGAATCTAGAGAGGACCATCTGGGAGGTCAGAAGTCTGAAATCGGTGTCACTGAGCTGAAATCAAGGTGGTGGCAGGTTGAGCTCCCTCCAAAGGCTCTAGGGAAGAATCTGTTAGCTCTTCCAGCCGGTGGCTGCCAGATGCCTTGGCTTGTGGCTGCATCACTCCCACCATCTTCAAGAGCAGCATCTTCCAACCTGTCTCTGCTCTGTCTTCACATTGTCTTCCCCTCTCAATGTGTCGGATCTTCTCCTGCCGCCTCCTCACACGAATACGTGTTATTTAAATGAAGGCCCACTCAAGTAATCCAGGGTAATTGTCCTATCTCAGAATCCTTAATCACCCCTCCAAAGATTTGGCCACATAAAGGCAATATTCACAGGTTCTGGGGATTGCGATGTGGATATCCTTTGGGGGCTATTTTCAGCCTCACCACAGACTACTTTCAGTATCACCAGGCCAGAGCCAGCCCCTTAGCCTGCTTACTTTTTAGGTCTGATGGAGGTAGTCCCTCACCTGTCTCAGCATTCACCACAGGCTTTTCAGTGACTTAACAGTTAATATAAATGGCCACTAGCCTCACCAAGTATCTGTTTCTTGTAACATAGGCCAAGAAGCATTTAGCAGAGCTGCCTCCTCTCTATGGTAGTTTGCATTGGGAAATCTCTGCACAGTAAGTTAAGCTAGTTAAAGCAAGTCACAAAGTTGAATGCTGTAACAATTGTTCACTTTAACTCTGAAAGTATGAGTTGTCTCATGCATGTGCATGCTTATAAACATGTAAAATGGCGGATGTGTATTTTCAGGATGTATTTAATGGAAGTTAAATATCAGAATGTATATAATTACTTTTTTTTTTTTTTAGATTTTATTGAGAGAGAGAGAGCGCGAGCGAGCACGCACGCGTGGGGGAGGGTCAGAGGGAGAAGGAGAAGAAGACTCCCTGTTGAGTGGGGGGAGCCCAATGCAGGGCTCCAACCCAGGAACCTGAGATCATGACCTGAGATGAAGGCAGGCGTTTAACCAACTGAGCCATCCAGGTGCCCCTGTATAATTACTTTTAAGTGATGAATAGTTAATGGCATTTCCCAAGAAGTGAAAGAAACCTATTTGGAATTTTTTTTTCCCCCCCAGAAAGGAAACTAAGATAGTTTTCACCTAGCGTGAGATAAGAGTCACAAAGCTTTTAAAATAATTCCTAATGAATCTAATAATTCTGTGATGATAATGATTGATCATTATAGAATTCTTCTGAAGAAATTCCATCCACACGGTGCTTATTAGGTATTGACTGGATAGCTAATAATATAGATTGATTACATGTGTCCTTTCCGTGGTGACTGTTATGTAGATGAGGTCCAGTAATTGGTTTAATTCTGAAGAAGAGTTAAATGGAGTGCGAGTTGTCATAAGGGTTATAATTCTGCATCCTTGTTGTCTGTCTTGCTATGTTTTAAATTATTACCTGATGTAATAAAACTTTAGTCTTAAAGATTTCCTTTTTCACCCTTTGGTGGGTGTATTGCCTAAAATGGAAAGACACAGAAGATTTTAAACTTCATACAAGATAGTATTTTAAATCCGTTAAGGTTCTTTCCTATTTTAAATCCATTAAGGTTCTTTCCTATGATGGGAAATACATATCAAAGTTAAGTATATACTGTGTAACTGTAGAGTTTAAAGCAGATCACTGTTTGGATGAACAAATTAGAACCCTGTATCTGCTGTAGGTTTGCAAAAATTACTTGGACAGTAATTACAGAATTAACATTACAAGGAGTCCTAAAGCAAGAGGTGAATGAGAATAATGAGGTTGAGGTACAAAGCCCAGATTGGTTAAATGAAGAAAAAAGAAAATCTGGGGGGGGGGGAGAAAATGAAGTTTTGACTAGACATTGAGAACTCAGCTGGATTATCCAGTCTCAGCCAAGATGATAATGACAGAAGATAACAGGTGCAGATGCCATGCCAGTCTGCAGATAGGAAATGGAGAAATTGAGGCTAACCTGCCAGTCCAGTAGATCACAGTCTTGCTTGTAGCAGGGTTGAAGCTCTAGCAGATGTGCTAGTTTAGTTGTATAATTAACTCTTACTCAGAAAGGGGAAAAGAAGCTGAAGGAATCACATCATGTTACCTGCTTGGAATAGCTTCTCTAATCTTACTTTTAATGAATTTAAAACATGAAGTCTGTCCAATTTAAACCATTTAACTCTGCCCATAGTCATGAGCCTTTAGTTTTAGCTACTTACGTGTTTTTTCCATAAGAATATCAATCACTTACAGCATATACTCTGCCCTGCCAGTTCCTTTTGGAACCAATTTAAATGAGAAAAATAGAGGACTTTGGGAAAAACTATTTAAGTATGTCTGGTAAGTTGTTTTACTATTTGAGAACAACTCTGGAGACCAAAATACATTTTCCATTTAGTATAATTTGGCTTTTTTTTGTGAGCCACAACATTTATGGAAATATGTTGAAATCTTACATGTAGAGAATGACTTATTTCTTTTGGTATTACTTGCTGTCTAAAATGATGTTACCGTCTACACTACAATATATCTCTGATCAACAGCATTCGGACTACAATGAAACATGCTTATTGTGATCCACAAGTTTCTTCCTGTTCTGGATTCTTTTGATTGTAGAGCAAGTATGCTACAAACCCGTAATTTTCTATGGGATGTTGAATGCATATTTTTTTGTCACTTGAGTTGCAACCAACTCTTTTAAGATATTAATACCATATACTAAAAAATCACATTGATTATTACAAGACAAGTAATAAGTTTCTGAATATCTAAAACATATTTTATTAAACGTGACCCTTGTCCTAAATTTTCAGTGTTACTGTAGTCCTCGCTTATTTTTTAAAGACTATTTTTTAGAGCAGTTTTAGGTTCATGGCAAAATTCAGAAGGTACAGAGACTTCCCATATACAGTGCTTGTTTTTAAATCTGTGTGTGTGCATGTGTACTTTTCATAGAGTTTTTATTCCCTGAGCTAGTCTCTCTGCTTTAACTTTTGTTCCCTTACAATTCATTCTTCCCACAGCAACTGGGGAGACCTTGTTAAAACCCTCCGTGTTTTCCTTTCGAATTGAACATAAAGTGCAGACATTTTACCCCATATCCGAAGTCTGCCTCAGCTGGCTGCTACCTCGGCTCCTTCCGGGCCTGTTCCAGCTCTCTGGGCTCGGGACGCACGGGATTCCTCTCTAGTCTCTCTAACATGCGAGAGCCTTCGCTCTTTCTGTTCCCTCTACCTCAGAAGTTCTCTTGTTCCTTTTGTGGGGGCGTTCTCCCTCATCCTTCCTGAAGCCCAAATGCTTCAGAGTCAAGCGAGGCCTTCTCGGACTACTCCATCACATCACCCCTTCAAAAATCTCCTTCCTGGCACCTACCAATAGCTGAGTTCATCGTGTTTGTTCCTGGATATGTATATTATCTATATTCACCGCCCCCCCCACCCCACCCCGCCCCAGAGTTCACACTTGGAGTGTATTAGAAACGGATTGAAGTTTTCAGAAGTTCAAGTGCAGAGCTCATTCAGGGGGACTTCCAGGCAACTTTTATGGGTAATAGGAATTGCTGAATTTGTTTATTTAAAATTTTTCATTTTATAAGGCTTGAGTTAAAATACAGAATTCCGTTGCCATTGGAAGGAGTTACCAGATAGCTTATTATGAATGTTTGCATGCCAGACTTGCATAGCACATAGCCTTGGATGCTTTTTTGAGGAGCTGACCTGCCAGGTAAGAATTTTATGCTGAGCCTTTCTCAGCCCCACAGATAAAGGCCTTTCCTATAAATGAAGTCTTAATATTTTCCCTCCTGCTAAGTAAATGTAATAAACTGTCATCCCTGCACCCACCTCCCCCATTTTTGTTTACTAAGAATTAGCCTGTTTTAGGGGGTTTCAGAGTCCATTTTCGCAGTCCAGTATCATTCCTGCTATCATTAGCTTTTACCCTTAGGTGGAATCTGGACTTTGTGTTTTCCCTTATGCAATTTTTGTTGAGTTTCATGTAATTCATGAGTTGAAATTAAAACCTCACTCAGATACTCCTGACTGCATGGCAATAAATATATTTTGGAATGTTAAACCAAAGTTTTTGTATGGAAACTGATTCAACCTTTGGTTTTTAACTGTTGATTCCTTCCATAGTTTGGGGTTGTTTTTTAGACAACAGCTTTTACTAGTCGGTTTCTCTTAGCCCTTTTATTAAGGAATCTTAAAGAAAAATGGTATTACAACTTTTGTATTACTTAGCACCTTTGGCCCTCAGAAGGATTTTATATGTGCTCATTCTAGTGAAAGATGAGATGAAAATCTTCTTTCCTGACTATTGGGAAACATTGTGGAACCTGACTTTTTAACCACTCTGTACTCGTGTTAGGGACTGTTTGCCCACTTGGTCCCACTTGGCTTTTCCAGCCAGAGCTTTCTCACGTGCTTATCATGCTTGGATGAGCGAGTTCCTAAGTGGACTTCTGGTCTGTGCCAGAAATAAAAATGGAGATGTATCACCTTCCAGATGTTAATAGAATGAGAGAGCAGCACATTTGAGATTATTATTATCCATCCACGTATGAAAGCATTCTCCACCAGATAGTACATTGACATTTTGGAACAAGGATAGACTCTACCATCTTGGTTCAGAGACACACACCCCCACCCCCACCCTAGTAATAGTGTTCTAGGAAAGAAAGCCTCTGTGATATGTAGCCTAGGAGATAAGCTTGTCCTGGAAGAACTCATCTGTAGAAGAAGAAAATCCTGGCCCTTATGATATTGTCACTGAGGTCCACATCACCACTGGGCTTGAGCAGAGACCTCTAATTCCAGCTTTTTTCTCAAAAGATTGTAGCAATCTGAAATAAACCTATAGGAGATATTATAAACCTGTGTTTGCTTGAAAACTATGTTGTCACCAAGATCCAGAGTCAGAATCCTTCCTTCTCCTGCTCTCTGCAGTAACTCTCTGAGGGTAGGGGATGGAAAGGTATTTCGGCATTTAAAAGTAATAAAACATAGTACCATGAGTCATGCTTGTGACTTTAATAAAATTTGGGTATTTTGTTTGGTTAGAACACCTTTTCTATTCCTGCATTAAGCTATGGTGACCACCTCTAGAGAGCCTAGCTAGAAACTGCCTTCAGTGCCTTAAGGAAAAAGTGGCTGAGCTTTGTGACAGTGGGGAACAGTTTACAGCACCCTGACCCTGTCTCTGGTCAGTGACCAACAGGCAGAGGTTATGGATTGCGGTGGGGAGAAGGACTGACTGCTGCAGAAGACATAACCTCATTCTAGACCCAACTGGGCTTGACCTTTATTTAGATGTTGCCTTTTACAAGTTTCAGGGAGTTTTTAATTTCACATTTCGGGCAAATATTCTTTATTTGAGCCTTTGGATTTTGCTGGAGAGCACAGAACCCTAAAAACTCAAGGTGATGACCTTGGAACTTCCTTAATTTCTGTCTTCCCATTCTTAATCTCTCTTTCGACTTCCTTTCACTCCTCTGAAAATTAACACCTGCCAGCGAAAATCAATTGTATGCTGCTTTCACTGGAGACTGGTGTCTCAGAATCAATCCTGGCAACTAATGTAAAGTAAAATTTGGAAGACTCCCGGATTCTCATGGAGTTGTGCAAGCTGAAGTTATTAAAGAGGATTAGGGACCACAGCTGGTGAGCAGATGGAATGCTTCTAATTTCACAATCTTAGGTAGCAGTAAACCTAAATCTGCACAAAACCTATTTGGTGTTTCTCTAGTTCATTTCACTTTATCCTGCTGGAATAGAACCCTGGTCAAATGTGATACCTTAATTGTTGTAGATGATGAGCCTTAATAGGTCACTCCCTTAGATGATGTCAGTCATGATTTGGTCATGCAATTTCTAACTCCATTGCTGCAATTTCTAACTCCATTGCACATTGCATTGTAGTAACCACTATTTAATAATGTAATTACGCGAAGCTCAGTAGATTAAGGAGGAGAGAATAAGACTTTTACATTTCATTCAAAATGTAGAAATGAAGACTAGCTCACAATAACACGGTCAGTGTAATTACATTACAATGAAGACTAGTTCACATTTCAGTAATTACAACTAAGTAGTTCAACTATTTGCTGCTGAAAGAAACTCCTGAATCCGTTTCCTTGGCTCTTTTTCTTGTGTGTCCATTCCGTTAGAAATTCCTTTGCCATGCAGTCAGAAGAGTCCTCGAGGCCAGCCACCTTCCACTGCCCCACAGCCTAAGCATAGGCCACGCCCGCCCCCCCCCGCCCCCGCCCCCCGGGTCCTCTCTCCGTCTGTGCCAGCTTATGATGAGGGCCTTCTGTTAATCTCAGAAACACAGGCCTGGGCCGCACCATTCACAAAGGAAAGTATTGGTGAGACTTTTTTTTTTTTTTTTTTTAAAGATTTTATTTATTTGACAGAGGGAGAGAGATAGCGAGAGCAGGAACACAAGCAGGGGGAGTGGGAAAGGGAGAAGCAGGCTTCCTGCCGAGCAGGGAGCCCAATGTGGGACTCGATCCCGGGACCCCGGGATCATGACCTGAACCGAAGGCAGACGCTTAACAACTGAGCCACCCAGGCACCCCTTGGTGAGACTTCTGCTCAGTGGTTTTAAGAAGGTCAAATTGGGAACTCCATTCTGCTATTACTGTGCAAAGATATTAATACTATGTTTTAATGGCTGTTATTTCATCTAAGAACAGAATTCATGTCTACTCTACAGTTGAGCCACTTCTCTAGCCTTACTGATGAAAGACTTAAGAAAAATGGCTGCTCTCCTTTTGAGCTAATGCCGAGTGTCTGAAAATCGAGCAAAACAGCTGGAGCCATAAATAAGTTGAGTAGTCTGGCTACACTGTGTACTAGCTGGTTGGGAAGAAAACAACACACAGATACTTCAGGTGGCCCTGCACAGCAAACAGCTGTAGTTTATGGTCCAACATAGTCTCTCTTCTTTTGGAACCAGTATGTGCTTCTTGTCTAAAGCCACAGTCAGCTGCAAAAATGTGGTAACATGTGTTTTGGAAGCAATTACTGCATAATAGTGTTCTAGCCTCAAAACATCCTGAACGATCCATTTCTATGTGGGGGGGGGGGGAAGAGGGGAAATACTATGTTACTGATGTATTATTGGCATGGAGTAGTCTGTAGAATTTTCATAGGAAGTGGGTTTTTTTTGGATCAGCTTTACAAATGATTTTCAGTAGTTTCTTTCTGGACTTCCAAATTGGCCTTCTGTAATTGGGATGTGACCTCTTATGGAAGCATAGTATAAACACATTTTAACTTTCAGTGTAATTATTTTGTACTGAACCAAGTAGTCTAGCAATCCCTTCAGACTGATTTGTTTATCTGTCATAAGTAAAATTGTTCTCCCCACCCTTCTCTTAATCCCCTTGGATGTAGTGGATGGCAGGATGAGAGGAGGTTTTGGAGGTTCTCCAAGAAAAAATAGACTGAGAATCAGAAGACCGAGTTCTTTTTGATTTGCCTGGGTGATCGTCACCAAATTCTTAAAATCTCTAGTTTGCAGGGTCCATATGTAGAAAATGGATGTACTAATACCAAATATCACATTTGCAAATATGTGGTACATGTGTTAGATTCCTAGGGCTGCCATAACAGAGCACCACACACTGGGCAGCTTAACCAACAGATATTTTCCCACAGTGCTAGAGTCTAGATGTCTAATATCAAAGTGTTTTCAGGGTTGGTTCTTTCTGAGGGCCGTGAGGGAAGGAGCTTTTCCAGGTCTCTGTCTTTGGCTTGTAGATGGCAATCTTCTTCCTCTGTCTTCATTATTATCTTCCTGTTGTATGTGCCTATGTCCAAATTTCTTCAGCTTACAAGTTATGACATTAGTCATACTGGGTTTGGGCTCACCCAGTGACCTTATTTTAACTTAATTACCCCTGCAAAGACACTGTCTCCAAATACAGTCCCTTTCTGCGGTCCTGGGGGTTAGGACTTCAATATATGAATTGGAGGGGGAACACAGTTCAGCTGATAACAATACAGTATAGAGGCCTATCTAATTATAAATGAATATTCTTAGACTACACTTTATAAGTCTTTGAATTGCTCTGGCCATTCAAAATATTTTAATAAAATTTTATTCTAATGGATACATTGATAGAAAAATAGCATACTTTCCTTTTTTAAAACTTAAAATTTAAGACTCACTTGTGTTTTCATTCTTTATGGTTAATTTGCAAATGAAACGATATGTCTTTTCCTCTGAAGGCATTAGATGGAACTTTTGTGCACACACCATTCTGGTTCTTACCTCTTAGGACATCTTTTTGTTTGACTCTTAGTTGTAGAGGTTTGTTTGGGAGTTTATTGGGAAAGTTTCAGTGAGTTGAATTGCTTATTGCCAACAGCATCAAAGAAATCTAAATTTTTTGCCTAAGGATAAATAGACTCTAATTTGGAAGTTAAAGTTTGAGCAAATGGCACCATTTTACTCCAAGTATCTAATTGCTAGATGGCTTGCTACAGGTGGTAAGCCGGTAAAGACGGAGCCTGCAGCGGAGCCAAGGACTCTCTGGGCCTGGGATTGAGAGCAATGCAAGGAATGAGATCCCTTGGGGCGCCTGGGTGGCTTAGTCATTAAGCTTCTGCCTTAGGCTCAGGTCATGGTACCAGGGTCCTGGGATCGAGCCCTGCATCGGGCTCCCTGCTTGGCGGGAAGCCTGCTTCTCCCTCTCCCCCTCCCTCTGCTTGTGTTCCCTCTCTCGCTATCTCTCTCTCTGTCAAATAAATAAATAAAATCTTAAAAAAAAAAAAAGAATGAGATTCCTTAATGGAAATTGCTGAGCTTTTCATTTACTGGGATTGCAGTCGGAGGACTGTTAATTGTGGGAAGAAAGGCAACCAGATGGTCACATACTCCAAGGCCAAAAGGAGAAAGGGTAGTCCGGGCAATTGGAAGCATGCATTAAGATTGCAAAGAGGGAGACTTGCAAATACTTTTGCAGGTCAAACTTGCCTCTTTGGCTGAGTAATTAATTGCTAAGTAGGCATAATAGAGTCATCTCAAATGGTTCTTTAGAGATGTAGGATTTGTGCGCGCACGCACACACACACACACACACAAACACAAACACAAACATGAAAGCTGGAAAACAACTAACTTGACTAAACAAAACCAAAGCATTTTAGCCACTAAAAACAATGTTGTGCATTCTGATTTTAATTTTCTGCAGTCAGATTAGTACATAACAAATTAAAAAGCTACCCCTAGTAGGTAAAATGCTCTGTTCTTTTCCAGGATACTGTCCAGAGTGAGATCCAAGAATTCTCCGTTGTTTGATTAGCAATGTACTCAGTTGCATTTTTATCATCATGGCAAGCTTAGTGACTTTACTGAGTTTTTTGTCAGGCAGACTTAGCTTTAGTTTTGGAAATGTTTCTAATCCACAACAAATTTAGGATTCTTACTGAATTTATTTAGTATGTACATACTGGTTTCCTGTGCAGATTATCTACAGGTGTTCGACACAGTGTGGTCATAATATGTTATTGAGTATAACGTCATGAGCTATCAAGGTGTCTTCCCCTTATAACTGTCCCCGTCATGATGTCTGTCCTGGTGCTTAAAAGAGTAAGCAGAGATTAAAAGCATAGTATGCGCATTTGTAGGTAGTGTTTCTCTGACCGTATTCAGTCATACGTGCAGTAAATGTTGCTGTGCCGGGCACTGAGCTAGGCACTGGAGAATCAATCACACACGGCCCAGACCTGATTGCTGTACTTATGAAGCTCACCCTTCCCATTTTTATAGAGGCAGAAGGGGTTTACTGTGAACAGGAACATGCAGTGGGACATAAACTTAACTATGGAGAGGAAGACGGGGATGTTAGGGGAGATCCTACAAAGAACACCAGTGCAGGTGGGTGATAAAGGCAACAATCTCTTAGCAGAGGCATGAGGGAGGAGAGGAGTGAGCTAGACCTCCTGGTAGGGGTAGGGGTAGACTCATGTGCATATTCTTCCATCTGTGAGTAACTTAAAAGCCTTTTATATTTTGGTGTTTTATAATAGAAACCTTATGATTATAATCTCTAGGAAATTATTATTTAAGATTTTATTTATCTGACAGAGGGAGACACAACGAAAGAGGGAACATAAGCAGGGGGAGTGGGAGAGGCAGAAGCAGGCTTCCTGCTGAGCAGGGAGCCCGATGTGTGGCTCGATCCCAGGACCCTGGGATCATGACCCAGTCCGAAGGCAGATGCTTAATGACTGAGCCACACAGGTGCCCCTCTAGGAGATTATTTTAAAATCAGTTACCTAGATGAGAAATTGTCAGTTTAATGTATTTGCCAAGAGCCATATTGTGGATCTCTTTATCTCTGTCATTCATTCTTTTTGGTGCCCTCCCCTCCCCCCCCCCGCTTTGCCCATATCTTCAATTTTTTTCTTCTGTGCTGTCTTTTATATTTTCTTCTTGTGCATTTTTACTTATTGTCTAGTTTGCTCTATGACCCAAATGAAATGGCTGCTTTTGCTGATGGGTTTTCCTCAGACCTGAACAGCTCACCGTGATCCAGGGATTGTACACCTTAGCTGTTAGGAGATGGAGATCAGGTGAGCACAATTTATCATCTGTAGACATTAAAATGTGGCTGGTAAGGTGTGCCACGTGTAGAGCTAGTTTGGGACATAAATGTAATATTGCAGTTCTCAGACCTTTTGACTGAATTTTTAATGTACATGTAAAAGGCCTGTGTATTAAGGCCTATGACTACCCTGTTTTGAATAACTAGGGTGGTCCATTTGAAAACAGAGTCACCAGCTGCATAGCTTAAAAGAGTCCTTTATTTTGTACAGAAACTGTTCCAAATGATTTAATTTTATGAAAGACTTAGAATGAGACAGCAAGATCAGTGTGTGTGATTTGGGTATAGAGTATAGTTTGCTCGAAAGCAACAGACAACTTCTTTCATGTTGAGTTTGGATTTGTGAGAGATCTGCTCTGTCATAGATGTTTTAGAGAGTGAAATCATAAAACCTTCGGAGTAGAGGGCTTCTGGTCGTCAAAGAGTGGTCACAGTCTCGGAGAAAAATCTCTGATAGCATCCTCCATGTAGACGTTGTCTGCCTAATCTAAACTAAAATTCCATTTTAGTTTATTCCTCAGTGCCATGCATTTAGGATACAGTCCATTTTCTTTTCTGAACTGGGGCAGATGGTGCTGTCTCTTTTGATTATCTGTTTTATAAAGGGAAATGTTGATTAGGAAGAACAAGAAATGAAACATGGCCAGATTAAATTGAGAGCAGAAATTGTACAGTCAAAGAAGAGCCAAATGTGTTCAGTGTTTTTCTACTTAAAGTTTACCATGACTCACTTGACTTTCTAGAGTTCAAGTTCACTGTAGGGTGTTAGTTTCTGCTTTCCTAGGTTTATTTCGGTCAGGGACTATACAGTCATTTTCCATGGAATTTATAACCTGCTAAATTGGATAATGGTTTGACAAGATTTATGTTTAATCTGGATTATGTCTTTTTTATATATGAATTTGGTGGTTACATTGTGTTAGTTTAAAGTGTATAGTGTGTGACTTTGATACATTTATCTTTTGTAATACAATTGCCAATATAGTGACATTTATCCCCCAATTATAGTACATATTATTGTCTATATTCATTATACTGTGCATTGGATCGCTGTGGCTTATTTACTACTATTCATTGGAAGTTTGTACCCTTAAATACCATCACTTTTATCTCCTCAACCACTCTCTTCCCCTTCCACTCCCCCCTTTCCCCAATCCCCTCGTACCACCATTTTACTCCATTTTTTTCCAGGTTTAACTTTTAGAATCTACATAAGTGACATACAGTACTGGTCTTTATCTGACTTACCTTGCTTAGCATAATGTGCTCAGAGTTCATCCATGTTGTTGCAAAAGGGATGATGTCTTTCTTTCTCGTGACTGAATAATACTACATTGAGTATATACATCACATCTTTTTTATCTGTTCATCTGTTGATGGGCATTTGGGTTGTTTTCGTATCTTGGCTATTGGTGAATAATGCTGCGATAAACATGAGAGTGCATATATCTCTTCAAAATCCTGTTTTCATTTCCTTTGGGTATATACCCAGAAGTGGAATTGCTGGATCATATGGTAGATCTCTTTTTAACTTTCTGAGGAATCTCCATATTGTTTTCCATGGTAGTTGGCTCAATTTACTTTCCCATCAACAATCTTTTCACCACATCCTTGCCAGCACCTGTTGTCTTTTGTCTTCTTGAAGATAGCTGTTCTAACAGGTGTGAGGTAATAGTTCATTGTGGTTTTGATTTTCATTTACCTGAGGAGTAGTGATGCTGAGCATATTTTCATGTGTCTGTTGGCCATTTTCATGTCCTCATTGGGGAAATGTCTGTGTAGCTCTTCCTATTTTTTAATTGGATTTTTATTATGAGTTGACTAAGTTCTTTTTATATTGTGGATATTAACCCCTTATTTGTTATATAATTTGCAAAAATTTCTCTCCTTCCGTAGGTTGTCTTTCATTTTGTTAATTGTTTCTTTTGGTCTGCAAAAGCTTCTGAGTTTTGTGTAGTCCCAATTACTGGTTTTTATTCTTTTGTTGTTTATGCTTTTGATGTCATGCCCCCCAAATTATTTCCAAGACCAGTATCAGTGAGCTTTTTCCCTGTTTTCTTCTCATAGTTTTTTGGTATCATGTCTTATGTTTTGACCTTCAATCCATTTTGAGGTTTTTTTTTTAACAAGATAAATTTATCATTTATAGTTTTTTAAAGACCCTTGTGATTACATTGGGCCCATCAGGATAATCTAGGATAATCTCCCTATTTTAAGATCTGGTCATTGGGAACCTTAATTTCTTCTGCCACCTTAATTCTCCTTTACCACGTAACCTAACATTCACACACTCTAAGGAGTAGCACATAAACATCTTTGGGGACGATTATGCTATCCACTGCACCTGAAGTCAGCTAGAAGCTGTATAATCTATTGTTCGTTTGTTTGTTTGTTTATTTACTTATTTTTGAGTACAGTTGATGTAATGTTACATTAGTTTCAGGTGTACAACATAGTGATTGGACAAGTTTAGATATCATGCTATGTTCACAAGTATAGCTACTATCTGTCCTTATACATCACTGTTAGAATATCATTGACTCAGTGTTCTTTGTGCTGTGCCTTTTATTCCCATGATTTATTCCATAACTGGAAGCCTGTATTTCACACTGCCTCTCACCCATTTTGCCCAACCCCCCACCCCTCTGGCAACTATCAGTTTGTTCTCTGTATTTATAGGTCTGATTCTCCTTGCTTTTTTTTTTTTTTTTTCTTTCCAGATTTACTCCCGTTTTGAGTTAATCTTTGACTGGTGGGAGATAGGGGTCCAATTTCATTGTTCTGCTTGTGTTTCTCCAGTTTTCCCAGCATCATTTGTTGGAAAGACTACCCTTTCTCCACTGGGTATTCTTGTCTCCCTTGTTAAATAATAGTTGGCCATATATGCCAGAGCTTAATTCTGGGCTCTCTAATCTGTTCCACTGGCCAATGTATCTGTTTTTATGACCGTACCATTCTGTTTTTATTACTATGGTTTTGTGGCATAGTTTGAAATTTGGAAGTGTAATACTTCCAGCTTTGTTCTTTTTTCTCAGGATTGTTTTAGCTGCTCGGGATCTTTTGTGGTTCCACACAAATTTTAGGGTTGTTTTGTCTCTTTCTATGAAGAATGCCTTTGGGATTATGTTGATCTATAGATGGCTTTGGGTGGTATGGCCATTTTAACAATATCAATTCTTCTGATTCATAAACATGGGATGTCTTTTGTTTGTGTCTCTTGATTTCTTTCAGCGAAATTTTATAGTTTGCATTGTACACATCTTTCACTTCTTTGGTCAGACTTATTCCGAAGTATTTTGTTTTTGATGCTTCTATGATTGGAATGTTTTATTTCTTTTTCAGATGCTTCCTGTTAGTGTAAACAAATGCAATTGATTTCTGTATTTTGATTTTGTATTCTGCCATTTTGCTGAAATTGTTGATTAGTTCTAATAGTTTTTGACTGATTGTCCAGGATTTTCTGTGTGTAGGATCATATCATCAGCAAATAATGACAATTTTACTTCTTCCATTTCAATTTGCATGCCTTTTATTTCTTTGTCTTGCCTAATTACTCTAGTTTGGACATCCAGTACTATAGTGAATGGGAGTGGTGAGAGTGGGCATCCTTGCTTTGTTCCTGAGCTGAGTAATAAACACTTCTAATTTGTCTCCATTGTGTATGTTTGTTATGTATGTATATATGGCCTTTGTTAGGTTGAGGTATGTTCCTTCTGTACCCAATCTGTTAAGGGTTTTTGTCATGAAAGGATATTGTATTTTGTCAAATGCTTTTTCTGCAGCTATTGAGATGATTGTGTAATTTTTATCTTTCATTTTATTGATATAATGTATTATGTTTCTTGATTTGTGTATGTTGAACCATCCTTAAATCTCAGTGATAAATCCCACATGGTCAGGGTGTATAATCCTTTTAATGTGTTCTTGAATTTGGTTTGCTAATATTTTGTTGAGAATTTTTGCCTCTATATTCTATTGGAGATACCAGCCTGCGGTTTTCCTGTAGTATCTTTTTTTTTTTTTTTTTTTTAAAGATTTTACTTAATTTTTGAT
Source organism: Phoca vitulina (assembly GCF_004348235.1). Lineage (NCBI taxonomy): Eukaryota > Metazoa > Chordata > Mammalia > Carnivora > Phocidae > Phoca > Phoca vitulina. The sequence goes on along the minus strand of NW_022589711.1, from coordinate 69,378,180 downwards.
AGAGAGAGGGAGAGATAGCAAGAGAGGGAATACAAGCAGGGGGAGTGGGAGAGGGAGAAGCAGGCTTCCCGCTGAGCAGGGAGCCCGATGCGGGGCTCGATCCCAGGACCCTGGGATCATGACCTGAGCCGAAGGCAGACACTTAACGACTGAGCCACCCAGGCGCCCTTCCTGTAGTATCTTTATCTGGTTTTGGTGTTAAGGTAATGCTGGCCTTATAGAGTAAGTTTGGAAGGGTTCCCTCCTCTTCAGTATCTTGGAATAAGTTTGAGGAAGATTGGTATTAATTCTTCTTTAAATGTTGTGTAGAATTCTCCAGTGAAGTCATCTGGTGCTGGAGTTTTCTGCATTGGGAGTTTTTTGGTTACTGATTTAATCTCTTGTGACTGGTCTGTTCAGATTTTCTGTTCCTTCCCGATTCAGTCTTGGTATGTTGTATGTTTATAGAAATGTATCCATTCCTTCTCAGTTATGTAAATTGTTGGTAATTGTTTATAGTAATCTCCTATGATTCTGTGTATTTCTGTAGCATCATTTGTAATCTCTCTTCCATTTCTAATTTTGAGTCTTCTCTTTTTTTCTTAGTCTAGCTGAAGGTTTGTCAATTTGTTGATCTTTTTTTGGAGAACCAGCTCTTGGGTCCGTTGATTCTATTTTCTGATTTCTATTTCGTTTATTTCTGCTCTGATCCTTAATATTTCCTTCTTTCTGCTAACTTTGGGTTTAGTTTGTTCTTTTTCTAGTTTTTTGAGTTGAAAGTTGTTTATATTTATTATATTATTTATATATAAAGAGCTATATATAAATAGTTGTTTACTTATGTATATTATATTCTTAATATATGTGTTTATTGCTATAAACTTTCCTCTCTTAACTGCTTTTGCTGCAGCCCATAATATTTGATTTGTTGTGTTACAGTTTCATTGGTTTTGAGATAATTTATTATTTTCATTTTCATTTCTTCTTTTACTCGATGGTTGTTTCAAGTTTGCTATGTCTTAAAATGCCATTTAAGATGGCTGGCTCTTGGGTTATTGGGTTGCTTTGTTTTAACTTTAATTTCTAAAAGATTTAGAAACCAGAAATATATACATGTTATTTTTCTTTCTAGTTGCTTTTAAATAAGAAAATCCTTGGCTGATAGTGGCTTTTCACAAATCCGAATAATTTGGATAAATTTTGGATAAATTCTACTTTATGCTACTGAAATCTCTCACCAGCAGTTTGCACATGTTTGTGCTATTGGCCAAGTGACCTTTAGTCAAAATATTTAACAGGTGTTCAAAACAGAAGTCTTAAGGAAGTGGACGAAGGGGCATAGAAAACAGCTTGAAGGGCCTCCCACTGGCTACATTTGGTACAATTTTAGCATTGAAAAGAAGGATTGCAGTGGAGTATTACAATTTTTTTAATAGAAAGAATCCATGAATTCATAGATACTTTAAGAAAGAACTAATAAACATAGAAAGAATGATAGAATTAGGAATATATCACCATCTTGCAACTATTGATATAATAAAATCTTCTGGCAAAGATCATCAGTGTTTAACCATCAGGTGAAAGGAGGAGAATGTGCTTTCACTGTGGAGAAACAGGTTACACAACGCTGTAACCAGGTGATCACACTGCAGAGCGTCACCAGAAGGTTCCAGCTGGTAATGTCTGCTTCCTCATTGAATGGATGGGAAGTACATCTATATAAAATTCTTGCCAAAAGTTTTAAATTTGAATCTAATTATGAGGAAATAGTCACACAGTTCAGATAGTGCTACATGCTATAAGAAAACTGTTCTAGACTCTTCAAAAATATCTTTAGGGAGACAAAAAAATATAGGGGACTTCTGTTCTGGATTAAAGGAGACTAACAAAACCTGGCAGATGAATCCAACATGTGTTCCTTGATTGGGTCCTGGATTAGGAGGAAAAACATTAAAGATATTATTGGAACAATTGGGGTAATCTGAATATGGGATGTATATTAGATTCTATTCTATCAGTGTTAAATCTGGTTGTGATGTTATCATGGTTATGTGTGAGAAGGTTCCTTGTTCTTAGGAAAGACATGCTGAAGCTTTTGGGGTGAACTTAAGATCTTGTCATAAGATCAACAACTTCCTTTCAAGTGGTTCTCAAAAACAGCATGTGTGTGTGTGTGTGTGTGTGTGTGTGTGTGGAGAGAAAATGTGAGCATGCGAGTATAGCAAAATGTTAGCAATTGATCAGTCTAGGTGAAAGGCATATGGGTGTTCATAGTACTAACTCCTTCACTTTTCAATAGATTAAGAATGTTTTATAATGTATATTTGTACAAATCAGGCAATTTCATGAAAATTTTCCCATTTCTAGATTCTCTGGAAAAATGGCAATATCGGTCAACTCTTAGACCAGTGATCCTGCCTGGCAATAATTGATTGCCGTAGCAGCTCCCCCTGTTAAATGGGGGAGGGCTTTTTCAGTTTTCCACAGTCTTTACCCTTCACTTTTGCCTAATATGTCCACCTTCTTTTACTCATGGACATTACCTGCCTGGTGGCTAATATGCATTTGAATATGTACCTACACATATATCCTTTGCAGATTTCCTGGGTGAGGTCAGTTGTACCACAGGTGGTAAGGACTTTTCCATATGCTAAAACTCTGGGGAATTATTTGGAGCCCTAGGACACGAAGTTAGCTCTGAACTTGATCCCCATATCAGCTGATGAGCTTCACTGGGTTGACTGAATATCCGTCCTCATCCCCAAATGTATATGTTAGTCATGTGGGACATCAGTTAAGAAAATGTAGGTGTAAAAAGTGTTCAAAACTTGCCATATAGGTGGTATAAATACTAAATTCTCTTTCAGATTTAATGTGTTAAAAAATTGTTCTCTCTGGATTCTGCCTGTCAGTTGACACAGTCTTGCAAAAGTTTTGAATAAAGCCACTTGAGAAGTTTTCAATATGACATGCCAAGTCTTAATGAAAAAACATTTTGTGGAAACATTTACAGATGCCAGTGCAGAAAGTAGTGTATAAACTTTAATTACCTTTGTAAGTCGGTCTATCCTGTGTTTAAGCGATTGCCTTCCTGTTACACACCCAGGGAGGGTACCAGCTCTAGTTGGATAATCATGGAGTTGAGCCTTCCCCCAAAATAAAAGAGCTATATGTGGCACAGGTTAGGGCTCAGCTAGCCAGTGAGAGGTCTCAGACACATGGAGGGAGGGAAAGGGCAGGACTGATGGAGGTCAGGCTTGCCAGGCAAGCATATCTGTGCGATACTTCATCCATTTTTGAGGGGTTTTCATCCCTGTTTAATGTGATGTTCTTAAAAATACTAGCTGTGTTTGTCCAGTTCCATGTATAAATAGGATTTTGTGAAGTAAACAAGAATTTTCTTTGGGAATTTGACGGAAATGAACATAGAATCTCCTGGTATTTCAGTTAGAACCAACCCAGTTAAGTTGGCATTCCAAGAAAGTGGTTGAGAGATAAACTTTGAGTTGACCTGGGAGTCAACAAAGGGATTGTATCTGGTGCTTTCTCTTTTCATTCAAGTCCCAGACCTAGCACTTCTGGGTTGTCCCTCTTCCTACTCATAATGTTAGGTAACTCTTGTCCAAAGTGGTCCATTTTTGCCTACGAGGGGATTAATGTGAATATTCCCAGTAGGATTTTACTCAAATCTTGGGCCAGGAAAGAAAATCATTCTTTCTACTCAGTTCTAGAAATACCAACAAAAGCTCAGAGGAAATCAGCCCCCCCCCGCCCCCTCCCCGCCATCCCATTTACATTCTCTGGCCATCCCTCCTGTCCAGCCGGGCACTCCACCTGCAAAAGGAATTCATCTCTCCTCTGCTCTTTCTCTTAAGGCTCCAGAATCTGTTGGGAGCCCAATTTCCCTTGAAAATATTTTCCTAGACTGGAAGGCAACTTCCCACAACATACGTTCCCCTGCCTGCTGCTTTCTCTTTAGTGCTAAGAGTCTGGTATTCCCTTGGCTATCTTTCAGAATTTCCAATAGAGTAACTAACCACTTAACCAGCTAAATGGCTAGAGAGATCTTTGCATTTTTAAGCATCAGGATGATTGATACCTGAAGGTATTTCTGGAATATTTGTCCTTGGGGATTAACTGCATTGTCCCTAGATTATGTAAATGTATTCCTTGTGATTTTGTACATTTTTAATATTTGATTTTAATGCCATTAACTCTAGATTATAATCACTAAATGGAGGTCCTTTAAGCATTTAATACTACTTTTGTATGCATTTATTGATCCTTTTTTCTCCACATAGGTAATGAAGATAGCGGATTTTTTTTTTTTAATTAGAAAAGCAATTCAGCAAGCATTCTTAAACCGTCTTACCTCATCCCCATTCATTCTTGTTAGCATTGGTAGGCAGTGATTGCATATTTAATCTTCCTCACTATTGCGTCATATTTTTCTTTTTCATCCAAAAGTATTTATTTCCATTCATTTAGTTCTTTTATTGAGTATTTAGTGGTTTTAAGCCTCTTATCCCAAAAATGGGCATGACCAGAAGTTGCATATTTTCCACGCCCCTAGTTTATTATATATAATGTATTAAAGATAGTAGCTAAGTCAGCTCTTTGGCAGATCTGAGAAAGCATATTATGTTATGCCGGGCATATCTGTAAATGAGCCATGCGGATGAGAACTAGACAGAAGGTTTACTGAGAAATAATGCTGATGTCATTCCATTGGAATGAAGGGGCTGTTACAACCATAAATACATTCTATAGCTAGCAGCTAAGTGTCTAGCTCTATTTCTTTTCTAAGATGGAAAAAATGTGAAGCAAACCAAAGAAGTAAATTGTGTTTATAAAGGGGGATATTTTAATTAGTTTAGGCCTTACAGTTATTCAAACAGTCTGAACCTACGGTTCTTTTTGGAGCAAACACGAAAACCATTATTTGTGGAAAGTTTAAATTTCACATGACACATACTCCCTCTATGTGTGTGGGTTGTTGTTGTTTGGTTTGGTTTGTTTTTTTCTTTTAAAAAAACGTATTTGCTTGCTTGTGTATTTTTGTTTTAACTCTCCCTTTGCTAAAAAATGCTTTATTTTCTTGGGAGAAGATTTGTTTTTGGGAGAAGAAACATGTAAGTTACTGAGCTGAAGCCCCCTTCCCCCTTTTTTGGCATTTGCAAATTGGGTGGTTCTCAGCTCATTGGGATGTGTTTAAACCAGGGGCTTCCCTCTTCACTCCTTTTTAAGAAATTACCTGTCCCCAAAGGTGTCTATACCTGCGAAACAAAATGCCCATTCTCTGTTTGGAGCACTGTCAGCGAGTACCCTGTGATCCTTCTCTACTGATCAGCAGTCTTCACTGCAAGGAAAAGGCTTTCAAATATTAAGAAGGTAGTGATGTGAAAGGTGGGTTGTCATGTCCATCCATGTCAGCCATGGTGGCAACAAAAAGCAGGTGGAAAATGATTTTAATCTGTTGGCTTAGTTCAGGGCAGCTTCAGTTCGAGGAGAAAGAAATACAAAGTTGGCCTCTAAAATTTGCCTCTGGATTAGTTGACTTGCTGCAAACCAGAGGGAAGAAGGCAGGCCTGATAATGAAAAGAACCTCGTCCTACAACCTTGTGCCAGAACCTGGCTTTTTTTTTTTTTTTTTTAATTCCCGCTCTTCTAGGACAATCTGCTTGCTGTTCAGTTGTCACACACCAGATTCTTTAAGGAGGTAAAAACAGAAACAAACGAGACCTAGTTTTCTTTTTAACTTGATATAAAAGATATCCTGGGGGTGCCTGGGTGGCTCAGTCGTCGTTAAGCGTCTGCCTTCGGCTCAGGTCATGATTCCGTCCTGGGATCGAGCCCCACATCGGGCTCTCTGCTCAGCGGGAGGCCTGTTTCTCCCTCTCCCACTCCCCCTGCTTGTGTTCCCTCTCTCTCGCTGTGTCTCTCTCTGTCAAATAAATAAAATATTAAAAAAAAAAAAAAAAAGATTCCTGAAGGCAGGTCACCAGAACTGTTCTTTCTGGTTTTGTTTATAAATTTTTGTGAGAGCATTAGCAACTGTATTTGTCCTTATTCATGAGATGGCATGTGTGTGCGTGAGCATAAGAAAGGGAGAGACAGAGCCACAGAGGAAAAGAAAGGGCAAGCAAGCGAAAGCTTGATCCAAACTCTGGAATATCCTGGATAGCTGAGGTCTGAAGCTGTTTCGTGGAAAGGGAGGTAATTCGTAGACTTCTCTGAGGCAGAGTTAAATCTTGCTTCAGGAGAGGTAGGCCAGGGTCGGAGTAAACTCGGTTATTTAGGTGGTAGAGTTGTGAATTTTGGCATTTCATACCGGATTGCTAGCTTTCATGCGAGAGTTTATTTTACATGCGGTAAGTAACTGTCACTTTAGCTCAGTTCAGCGGATTTTATTTTCACTCTTGTGTGTGCACATTGTATGCCTGGCATTTATTTACTCTCTCCTCTTAGTCTGGGGCAGCAGTAATGGAAAAGCGTTCAGTAAATGTGGTGTGAATGCATTTTTCTCTTCTTTTTCCGTATTCACCATTTAGACCCTTGAAAGAAAGAAAGAATCCGGTCTGGCTTTGAAACTGCATTTCTCCTGATATAATAGGCCAGTGATTGTCCCGTCACTACCTTTCCTCCCCTTGCCCTGCCCTTTTTATTTTTGATCTTCTCAGAATCCTTTGTTTATTTGGCTCCATTCATGGCCTACTTTTTCTTCCTTTTCTCACATACCTTCCCCCAGATCCAAAGGCCTTTGCTCTATTTATTTGACAGCTTTCTTGGAGATGGGGGAAAAAAAAAAAGAAAGAAACAAGCCCAACAACCTAGGCCCTCTGGTAGGACCTGGGGGGGGTGGGGGGGCGGTTTCCTGCTGCCACCTTCTTGTTTCCATGCACCCCAGTGCAAACACCTACCACCCTCAGCTCTTCTCTCTCTACGTGCTCTCCCTCGTGACCCCCAGAGCCCTACTCGTTTGTCGCCACACAGTCAAGGTTCTACTTGCTTTTGGGCCACACACTAGTCTGTGGCCCCGGGGAGATGGTGTCTGCTGGCTGGGCCTCTGTTCCCTCCTTCATTCCTCCTCTTCATTTCTCAGTCGACAAAGACACCTGCGTGTGTAGAGCTCAGCCCCCAAGGTGAAAACCGTGACGCACAAAATAGACTTCGGCCCTGCCCACTGCTATGAGGTGGAGCGGAGACGGTCCATCTGCACGGCATGTTGTAGAACTGAGCCAGGGGATGGTGCCTCGACAAGCACGTACCTGGGTGCTCAGGAAATGTCGGCTTCCCTCGCTATAATCGCAGACAGACTGGGACAGTCCGGACCTCCCTTTGGAAGTTGTTTTTATCCCAGTCAGGACCTTTCACTTGTATTTCTGGCTCTTACCTGAAACCTACTCTTTTCTGTTTTAAACAGATCTCCCCCCCCACTGCCCCCCATCCAACCTCCTTTCCCATTTTTCCTTTTTCTGTCAAAAGCCTGACCATTTCTCCTGTCATCTGGGTTTGAAAGCTGGCGAGGGGGAGGGGCTTTCCATTTTTGTGGGACAAAGCGTGCCTTTTCACTCCTTTCTTTCATGCCCTATATCTGGTAGTAGTCCTGAGGATTCTTCTTTTGCTGAGCTCTTTAGTTCTTCCCCTCTTCTTTGTTGAATAGGTGATTATCTCCATTCTAGTCTAAACCTTCATTACCTCAAGGATAGTGTCTGGCTCCGGGCTTCTCGTCCTGTGTCAGTGCGGGCAGAAGGAAGCAGTGACCTCCTTCAGCTAGTTGTATGAATGTAGCTATTTATGTGAGTGTTTGTAACCACAGGGTCCAACAAACTCTGGAATAACCAGAGATTCAGAAAGTTTTGTCTTTAACAACTGAACCAGTTCATTTAGTGCAACTGTGCTTATTTTATTTTATTTTATTTTGTTTTTTTACTGACAGCTTCTCAGATTCACATTATTTATAGTTTTCTTAGTAGGAGCTTCCATAAAGTGTGAGGGTATGTACGTGTTTGACTTACAGGTATAAATTATTATCTACATCTTAACATGAATACATGGTTATAAACGAGGTTGTCATTTGGTCTTTTGAATGTGAAGTTTCTTTCAGTTGTAATTTAAACACCTGTATTGCCACCAGCCCGTTTCTTTTTCTCACCAAAGTAGAGGTAAACACGTTCTACTAAATAGAATGCAATAGGAAAAAATGAACTGATCCTTTTAAAGTTTAGGGTGGTGCCAACTTGAAGTCTTATTATTCTTTACTTAGGCTTGGTTCACTTATTAAACAACAAAAATACTCATTATCTGATTCTTTACGGAAAAGAAATTATTTTGAGTCTGTGGCATCATTGCCTTCCTGAAGTGTATATTTTAGCAGGAAAGACAAGTAATAAACAAGGGAACACATAAACAAGAGGATTTTTAGATTTTGGTAATCAGTAGAAAGGAAATAAGTAGGATATGAGAATGACTGGAGGTTGGGCAGGGGGTGGGGTTGAGGTGGGATTCTTTGAAAAGGTGACTTCAAGATTAGACCTGAGCGATGAGTATGAACAGCCCGGGGGGAAGAGCTGGGCCTCCTTTCCTCTCACCCCCTAGTTCCACTTCCCTCTTCACCTCCAAATGCCCGCTTGTCTACAAGGTCAGCGAGATGTTGGTTCCCAGGTAGCCTTCTAGAATGTTCTCTCGGGTTACCTATACCAGAGCCTATCACATGGAATTGCCTGTTGCTTTCATTTTCCCCCACTAGACTTGAGCTCTTTGAGGGTGAGGACATACGCTTGGCAATCATGTAACTCTAGCATTTATATCATAAACTAGGTTTAACAGTTAAATAAATCTGTAAATTCAAAATTAGATTACATCAAGTAGGTTGTGAAAGTCATGGGGTTCCTCTACAAAACATAGTCTTATGTTTAAAGTCTCTTATTTATCTTTTTAAATACACATTCTTCCCTCCCCATCCTCTCTACTTCAAGCACTTTTCCCCTTTTATTTCTAAAACAGTTCTTGTCCCACTGCAAAATCTCCCCATTTCCCCATCTTACTTAAAGATATCGTCATCCATCCAGTTGATCAAGCCAAAAACTGGGAAGTATCATTGATTCTTTTCATTCCTTCACCCTTGCTTATCATACCCAATTCTTCAACACCTATACCTCTAAAACCAGTTCTGTTCTCCCTGTCTTTGCTACCATCCCCAGCCCAGGCGAGCTCTGTCCTCCACCCAGACCAGCGCAGCAATGTACTAACTGATCTTTCTGCATTCCCTCCCATCTTCTGTATGTCCATTATTCATGAAAAGCCAAACAGTTCTTTCCAGACTTAAAAAAAAAAAAAAAAAAAAAAACCATGTCAGTCCGTCCACATAAACACTTCAGTGGCTGCCCATTGAAGTTAGAATAAAAATTGAACTAAAAAATCTGAACTCACAGCCCTGGATGAATTGGCCACTGTCTCTTCAACCTCATCTCTTCGTTGCTCTCAGCTTCTAGCTGCTCCAGTCTCCCCCCCTTCTTCTTAGGACCCTTTATTTTCTGTTGCCTGCTGCATTGTTAGATGGAACTCAGTGTTAATCTCATCAACTCTGTGAATATGTAGACCGGTATAGTGGCAAGTTAGCCCAGCCACAGTGAAATCCCCACCCCGGCATCATTCCCATTCCCGATTTTTCATTATCCTGTGCATGGTACCAGAAGTTTCTGGTAACAGGCAACTGACTTCATGGTAGCTCTAGTTAAAGGCCTTGGAGAAGGAACTGGACAACCTCATTGCCTTCTACTGGTATTAACCGTTCTTTTTTTCTCTTTTTCCATGCAGAGTATGAGTTGGAAGTAAAGAGGGTGCAAGACATTCTTTCAGGAATAGAGAAACCACAGGTATGTCTTCTGGATTTCTCAGCATAAATGACACATTCTTAAGCATTTCAAGTGTGCTTTTCTTTCACCACATAGTAGGTAAACAAAAGGGCCCCTTCCTATTGCTGGTTATTTATAAACTATGAAACAGTGTTGGTATTAATGGAGCATGAAAATATAGAACAGCAGTCTTTCTATTCAGTCATAATCCACCAAAATGTCTTCTCTATTTAGATATTATGAATGCAATTAGGTATTCTTCCCTACGTCCAAGGATACATATCCTCTCCCTCACACCCTCCCCACCACAGGTCCACAGAAGAATTTTCTTTTGGTGATTTCCTTTAACCTCTGTAAATGCAGTAATAATAATTTTTGAAAACCTCAGTGATTCCGACTATTTTTCCAGGTAAATTTCAAAAAGGTATTCAAATACTAGCTGAGAAAAGTAAGTCCAAAATATTGAGTGTAATGGCAAAAAGAAAAATTGGTAGGAATGATGATATTGTGAGGTTTTAAGTTTGACTTTGCCAAATGCTTTGAAATTCAAGTGAAAAATTCAAAATGTTGACTCAGCCTTTCATCTGAGGTGAGAGAGCCAAAGTTCTTTAGCTGTTTTCTGGCCCAGTTGGGAAACCTTGATCCTTCATGTGTTTCAGATACTGAGGCTTTTTAACAGAAGAGTTCACACATGCCTCAGGGTACACAGTTAAGTTTGACTAACCCTAAAAGCGTGAGGAATGTTGGAGGACGGGGCCAGTAGGGAACTTGCAGAGGAGTGGGGCATTGGTGTTGGGTTGTGGAGTCTGTCCTTACTCTGGTAAGGAGCAGGTAGCCATTGTGAGTTTTTGAGCAGAGAAGTTCCATAGTCAGGGCTATACTTTCAAGCTGATCAACCAGTTGACAGATGCACTGGTTTGAGAAGAGGATGAGCCCAGGAAGGCAGGCGTCAGGAATCTGTTACTGTAGTGTGGGTAGAGGCTGTAGGAGGCAGAATTCGGGTGGTGGCCCCAGGCATGGCAAGGAGAGGATGGATACTAGAGCCGTGGAGAGATGTCAGTAAGGTATTAGAACGTGTCAGATATTTGGTGTCACAGATAGGTGGGCTCTCAGGCTTAGATGCCTCCACTGAGGAGTTGCTTCCTCTGAGAGTCTCCCTGGATGGCTGTCCCTACCCATTAAGTAGGATTCTCCACAGTACTTAGAACCGTTGTTACTCCCCCAGCCTCACTGTGCTCTGCGTGTAGGTATGTCATACATTGTACGCCATTTACTTATTGCTGGGTCTGTCCGGGTAATCTGTGAGCTCCTCTAGAATGGGCTCGTGTCTGTGTCCTTTGTATATCTTCAGTGCAATTTTTAGACTTACTGAGTTTGTTTCACTAGCAGGGCACCCAGAGAGGTAAACCCAGTGGGCAGTCGCGAGTGTCTGGTAGGTCAGCGCTGTGGAGAGAAGGGGGAACGAGACCTCGATCAGGAGATCACATCGCATGGAGTTACGGTTCAAGAGAGGAGTGGCTGATAGCTTTGGGGCTGGCGGGGGGCGGGGTTGGAGTGGGGGTGGAGCATGGAGAGAGGTTAGAAAACCTTGGGGGACAAAATCATGGGAGAAGCTTACATTTGTGGTACAGCAGAATGAAGAAAACTCCATGAGGAAGACAGTCAGGATCAGAGCGCAAAGGCAGAGCAGCTGGTTAGTTGACAGTCTCAGATCCAGTCACAAAACTTCATAGTCCAGTCTTGCTCTTGTGAACACACACCATGTTTGTCTTGAGTTATTCCTAGTCGTTTCTTGACTGCAGAAGTGACGGAGTTTGTGTTTATTAGGATTATGTGGCTCTAGCAAGATAAGAGCACTATTTAAATGCATTAGTCCTTTCCTTGATTCAGCATTTGTTAAGCACTTAACTCTGTGCTTCTTAGAGCAAGATCAATAGACCAGCTTATATGTAAACAGATATGGCATGAGCTGTAACATTGATGAGATTGTCATCTGAGTGGTCAGAAAGTCCAAAATGGTCTCACTAGGCTAAAGTCAAGGTATTGGCAGGGCTACGTTTTTTTCTGGAGGCTCTGGGGTGAATCTGTTTCCTTATCTTTTCCAGCTGCTTCTAGAGTTTGCCTGCATCCCTCAGCTTGTGGCCCCTTCCATCCTCCTGTCTCCCTCTCTGACTTTCCTGCCTCCTCCTTTCACTTAGAAGAACGCTTGCTATTACACTGAGCCCACCCGAATAACCCAGGATAGTCTCTGTCTCACAGGATCCTTAAGTTAATCACATCTGCAGAGTCCCTTTTACCTGGCAGGGCAAAATATTCATAGGCTCCAGGGAATAGGATGTGGACCTATTTTGGGCGTCATTATTTCCCCCCTGGTCCCCACATAAACCTTGTCTGCCTGGTGATCGCCCCCTTGCCCTTCCCAGCCCAGTTAGTCGTCTTACACATTTTTTTTTCCTCCGTCCCCTCCTCTCCCTCCCTGCCTCTGCTCCCCTGTCTCTGTCTGAAGTTCCTATTCATGATTGTGTCTTATTTATCTTTGTGCCTGATACCTAGCACTGTCCTTGGCACATCATGAACCCTTAACCTATATTTGCTGAATAAATGTGGGGCCGACTGCAGTGGCTGCAGCTAGGTCCTGGCAAGGGAGACAAATGCCTCAAGGCCTGCCGACATCAGATGCGGCTCGGCCTGCACGGTGGAGTGTGGGGACAGCCGGTGCCAGAGCGCTAGGTGACAGCATGGAAGGGAAGGACCCCTGCTGTGCAGTCTGGCCCTCTGGGCTGTTAACTGTCTCTGTGATCTTGGGTAAGTGACATAAGCTCCCTGAGCCTCGGTTTCCTCACCTTGGAAAGGTAGGAGAATAAATACCGCACGGGACTCTCAGAAGTAAATTATCGTCGGTGTGTAGAGGACTTGGGATGGAGTGTGTCCCGGTGACATAAAGTGCGTCATTATGCCGAAGTGAAACTCCCTGCCCCACTGTGCAATGGCAGGGGGTGGCCCGCTGCTTTCCAGGCAAGATGCGGTTGGCACTTGGTGAATTTGCTTTTTCCTTCCACCACATCAGATAACCCCTCTCAGTAAGAGGCACATATTTTTCTTTGAGATTCTGTAGATGATTTGTTTTGGGTGTAGAAACAATATTTAGGATTTGTCGATTCTAGCCATCTTTCTAGGACTTAGGACCCCCTGAATTAAGCAAGTCATTGGCTCTTCAGAAACTCAGATACTATAGAGACCCACATAACTTAGCCATTGAGTAAAAACAGGGTACGCGTTGACGAGGTAATTTGTCCTGACACTAAGAATTAGGTGCCTTGGGATGCCCAGTCCTAGCCACTGCTAGGTCACAGAAACAAGGTTGCTGTTATTCCACGTTTAGGAAGAAACCTCTATCAGTACGTGCCACCTCCAACCCAGCAAGGTTTAATCAGCTCTGATGGTGGTGCTAGATGTTGTCCCCCACATCCTGCTGGGCTGTTTATTTTCAGGGTGCAAATAAATGTAAGCTGCATTGTTTCCATCCAGTAATGTTTAGCCTGTGGAAACAATTGATTTGTCAGTTCCAGAAGTGAGTAAACTGACCTAAGAGAAACAACCGTCCCTCCAAGAAGCCATTCCTTGAAAAAATAAACAACACTATATCTGAAAAGATTTGAGGTTCTTAGCACTTACGGAATGATAGAAACAGATGATTGTGAAATATAGATTTGAGTGTCTTTTTTTTTTTGAATAATGATCTCTGACCTTTTCCTTTTAAATTTTCCATTGTGTTGTTATTTTTCATGATGGTACTTTTGAAGTGAAGCCAGTATTTCCATGGTGATATTTCCTTAACGTACTCCCTAATTGGATCTACAGGCCTCCCACATAGTTAACTCCAAAGTCCTGACCAAATTTAGAAGCTACTAACTTAACATAGAAATATTTTACATGGGAGGAATAATTGAGTAACTTTATGAGAATAAATGGTATTTTTGATCCAGATAATATCATTTGCATATGATATAATCTAAGAATTAAGATAGTAAAATTTTACAGAAAAATATTAAAATAACTGAATGAACAGGAGAGAAAGCGGGGGGGACAAAGAGAAAGAGAGCTAAAGACTATTTATCAAATAGCTACCAGATCATGCAGTCTTACTTCCTAATGTGTATGCACATATATATATGCTTTTACCTAGCAGCTGCCCTTGAGTTGGAGTCTGCATTTAATAAACACATAGACAAAAACAATTTCTAATCAGTATGTGATTATTTAGAAATAAATGGTTTTATGAATCCTTCTAGATCCTTCAGAGCAGTTTAATTTCTATGCAGGCTTGCACTGGTAACCTCCACAACAGACCCTTTTACATCTCTGGTGCCAAAGCAAGTGTCAACTTGGGTCTTGTCCAATAATTTTGTAGCTAGAAATCACCACTTTTATCATCATCATGAAGGAGATTGACTTCAATTTGCGGTAGAATAATTAAATGTCAGGAAGTCAGTTTTATGGCTTCTACACTTCTTTTTTTGGATGTCAGCCATGACGACCCTTGTGATAGATTAGCTGCCCCAGTTTAGTTTGGTGGTCCCCGCAGGTGAGAAATCTTCCCCCCAGAGAGAGAGAGAGAGAGACACTTAGAAGGTGAAACTCGTGTGAGAAGGCTTTCTCCTTGAAGGAGGCCCGAACCAGCCAGAGTTCTAGAGCTCGGATCTCTCGTTAGGGTTATCACCTCCCTGGACACTTGGAGGATGCATCTGGTGCTGAGGATTCCCCTTTACGTGAGGTTCTCTTGAAAGGCACCGGAGAATCGCCCGGCATCATCCTTGAAATGGAAGTGAGTTCCAAGTTCTGCCAGAGACGGCACTCTTTCTCTCAGGATTCCAATGCTTAAAGAAAGGAGACCAGAGGCCCTGGAGTCTGTGAAAAGGAGGGAGCAGGAGCACAGCAAGGAGTGTTCCATTGGTTCCAGAGTAGTGCTAGTCATCTAGGTGGCATGTCTCTTAGCTCTAGGAAAGAATTCCCAGAAGCCACAGTTGCTGTTCTCTGAAAATGATGGGGCGTTCTCAGAGTGCGCTTCCGAAAGCCTGGCCCATCGGAAGAGCGCCTATCACAGAGCTCTGCGTTCAGTGGACCCTTTGCCGTCTTCAGGCTTGCTCAGGGAATCTGGAGAAGGGGGAGCATTGTGTTAGTCGATGCTTCAAGTGCTGTACATCACTATTCCGTTAATAATTCAACCAAGTGTACATTCTTAATAACTGATGAAAAAGATTTTAAAGGGATGTGAGTTTATGGATCCTTGTTCAGTATCTAAAGCGCTAGCGTTTGCCAAGCTGTTTTGAAACGTGATGTTATTTCACACCACCATTCATCAAATCGGTGTTACTCCACACTGTGTTCTTGGAACTGTGCCCAGTAGCCATTTGTCACCTCGGCTGCATGATTTTCTACCTAATCAGCCTTCTTTTTAATGTAAACGAAACTCTTCATAGCAAAATATCTGCTAGGAGATAGTGTCTCACGCATCCTTCTCTTTCCACCGGGTTGGCGCTCTTTGAGGCAGAGGTCCTAGGTTAGAAAGTAGCAAAGTCAAAAGCTAAGTTATAGGGGTGTGAGAGGGAATGGTATCCTGAAGGCGTGTTACAGGGCAGGAGGGTACAGGGCAAGAGGAGATGCTAGTCTGGAGCCATAGCAACAAGAGTGGAGTTTGATTCTGTAACAATATCTCAGATTTTTTAAAGAGGTGTGTGATGCTGGTCTACCATCCACGGTGGCGCCTGTGTCAGAAACTCAGACTATCTTACTCCCTTTGGTTTTTGTTTTTCATGCAGCAAACATTTACTAAGCCACCACTACTCACAGTTGACTAGGACTTGGGTCCTGTCCTTAGGGAGTCCCACAGTCCGGTGGGAAAGGGAGACAAATGCCATAAACATGATTTGCGATAGTAAAGATAATAGCAAGTTGCTGTAGAACAGAGGGATGATGATAGGTGACACACTTATCTTTCAGGGAAGGTTACTTGGGGATAGTGAGGCCCGGCTGGGGTCGTGAATGATGAGTAGGAGTTTGACTAAAGAATTGGTTAAATATATCATGAGGCTATGTCTATACGGAGCAGAAATGATATGGAGGGATCTCTGCGAAAAATGGAATGAATGACAGACTGGAAAGGGAGATTCGGTACTCATATTCCATGTTACTCATGTTTTTAAATTATTTTGTGTTAAATTTTAATGCTCTGTATAGATCAGATAGTGACAAAAATGGAAGGAAAAAAGGAAACTGAATAATTTACATATCTCTATCCGCAAACTAATAATAATCTACCACCAAACAGTCTTTATGAACATGAAGCTTTAGCATCTACACTAACTCTTGATTTTAATATTTTATTCAGACCGGTATCCAGAGAGCGGCAAAATAACCTTTAGAAACTTAGGACATCAAGTTCTTTTGACTTATTTTAAAGAATTAGACTATGCGTGAGGTTGGGTTTCTCTGGAAACAAGACTCTAAAACAAAGATGGGAGTGCAAGTAGTGTATTTGGGAAGGCGGGGGTGCCCCAGGAAGCACCAGTTAGAGCAAGCACCTGGGATGGAAGGGCAGGAAGCCCACGGCAGGGTCTCTTACTGAGCAGCTTACAGCTGGAGGTGGCTGGAGCCCCATCCTGCTGAGAACGGCATGTGGGTGGAGTGCAACATGCCTCAGTGTGGTCCTAAGTAAGGGAAGAAAGTTGGGGTGTTCAAAGGTGCCAGAGTCCTCTGTTCAAATGAAGTCTTACACAGAGGCTACACCAGAAAGAAAAAAGAAAAACAGAGCTGAGAAGAGGTGAAACATCATCTCAGCACCCATTTCAGCCTGGGCCTGGGTCCTCCTCCCCCATCGCTGGGTTCTCCTGGGAACTGAGGTCTTCAAGGAGCCTGGTTTGAGAGGTACTGGCTTTGAAGGCTGGGAGGCCACCAGAAAGTACCTGCAGATATGGCTCCTTCCACGGAATGTGATGGCCATCACTGAGATCATGAGAGTCTCACATTCAACTTTTTACCTTTAAAAAAAATTCCCACGCAAGACTGACGATTTTACTTTCTGGAGGATCGAATGTGAATTATGTTATAAGGACAGGTGTTTCAGGAGCTATTGTGGACATCGGGGCCTGGACAAGAGAGTACAAGAGATAGTTTTTGCATCGTAATTAAAACTGTGTACCTTACATTAACTCCCGAGCCCGTCTTGGGCCACTACTCATCATCACAAAAATGTTACTGCAAGATGTAGTATCTGATGTATATAAAAATGGATTTGGATAATTTTGTCTGTGTTTGTTTTTCCTCAGGTTTCTAATATTCAGGCAAGAGCGGTAGTGCTGTCCTGGGCTCCCCCTGTTGGACTTTCATGTGGACCCCACAGCGGTCTTTCTTTCCCCTACAGCTATGAGGTCGCCTTATCTGACAAAGGACGGGACGGAAAGTACAAGATAATTTACAGGTAGCCTGTATCTCCATGTGTTTTCTCCGCTGCCGCACAGTGAAATTGGAGTCATTAAGGAAAATCAGAAACAGGAAAAATTTAGAGGCCTTGCAAACTTTCCTTTAAATAGTTCATTTTAAGAATTAGTGATAATTGCAAGAGTTATTTTTGTCCAGAGTAATTACCAATCAGAAATGACTTTTGTAGAGCTATTTGGTGTTGATGAGCTATCACTTGGTTATGTCAGCTTGTCAGTATAGTACTAAAGAAAAATTTCCATTAACGCCTATCGGGTAAAAAGTGAGCATGACTTTGAGATTTTCTATATGTCAGTCATGCACTTACATGATTGATTACCTCTTTTTAGACCCAGACCATTTTCTAGTCTGTTTTTTTGAAATTCTACATTATGGTTTCCTTCCATTTCATTCTAATTCTTACCGTCCACCCGAGTTTTCTAGCCTGTAGTAAAGATTCCTTGAAAGCATTTCAGCCCAAGGCTTTCTTAAATAAGTTTAGCCCACAAGGTAAGGGATTGTCCCACACCACAGAAACCAGGTCACACCGGCTCACTCCCGGGTGAGGACACTGAGGTGATTCCCCATTTTACTTAGAATAAAATCCTAACTCCTTACTCCAGCTCCCAACCATTTGGTTCTATTCGAGAAGTCCAAATTGGCAAAGAAACACAGAGCACCATTTGCCCCAGCCGCGTCAAGAAACAATGTCTGTCGGGGCAGGATGACTGCTGGTGGTAGAAGCTAACCTCGCATGCCCAGAGGGGCTGGGCCGCTGACAGAAGTGAGGAGAGGAGGAAGGTTGGGGGTGAGGTGTACAGGAGCACTCCTGTCTTCCTCTGAAAGCGGCAACCGCCACTCACCTAAACTAGGTTGTTGCCATAGGGGAATGCAGGCGTAGAGGTGCCGATGTCTTTGGATTTTGTTTTGTTTTGTTTTTTGCCAAGAAATACTGGAAATCTGAATTGTTATGTAAGCCTTCCTAACGTCAAACTCATTCAGCAAATTCAAAGACACATGAAGGGTACAGTGCAGGTCAAACAAGAACTGTAGGCACTGTGTGGACGCTGGCTTACAGTTTGAAACTTTAAAAAAGTATTTTGTTTGAAATAATTTCCGACTTATAAAATGTTGCAGAAATAAAGAGATCAAGGAAGTGACCCAGATTTCGCCTATTAGTTACCTTTTTCTCTTCTTTGGTTTACTATTGGAGTTATTCTGTCTCTCTTATTTTTATCTCCTCCCAACCTGTATTTTTTCCCCATTAGTTGTCTATGGCATGGCCTTTTACTGCTAAATACTTCAGTATACTTCCCAGGAATAAGGATATTTTCTTACATAGCCGCAGTGCAGTTACCAACTTCATGAATGTACATTGATAAAATACTTTGATGTAGTCACCGTCCACATTCCAGGTTTATCAGTTCATTAAATACTGTCTTAGAGCATTTTTCTCCCCCTCTAGGACAGAATCCTGTCCAGGGTCAGATATTACAGTTCGTGGACATATGTCTTTCACCTGTAATTTGGAACACTAACACAGTATTTGTCTTTTGTGGCCCTGACGTTTTTTGAGGAATACAGTCAGATCCCCACCCCTCATCTTTTAAAAACTTTTAATGGAACATTCCTTATTTTATGTTGGCCATTGCCTCATGATTAAGCTGAGTTGCATTTGCAACTTCTGATCATATAAGTGGTTTTGTTTTATGTAAGAGAGAATTGATTTGTATGTGTATATATCAGAGAGGTATTAGTATGGATATGTGAGGGAAGCACACTGAGATTTCTTCAAGAGAGCTGAGAAGTTGAAGCATTTGGGGTTCCTGCCAAGGTGAATCTGAGAGCTACCTTCAGTTGACAGCTGGTATAGTTATTTTACACTTATATTTATCTCTCTATTTAATTTCCTTGCTTATTTGTTTTTATGTATTTACTTTGAAGAACTGATAAGACCTTTTGAAACTTCATTAGTAAGTTAATCTTGCCATTTTCCCGATCTAGGATGACATCATTCAAAAGAATCTAATTTTCTAGTCCAGAAGGGTAATAATACCAGATAGGCAAGTTTATTTCTGGTTTATGGTGGAATCACACACAGGAGTTCTGGAATCATTGCCCTACATGACTATGAGACCCAAATCCCAAACCTGTCTTAACTGTTGAAACTGGTATCATTGACTAATAGATGATTTTTCTTTGCAGTGGAGAAGAATTAGAATGTAACCTGAAAGATCTCAGACCAGCGACTGATTATCATGTGAGGTGAGTTAGGATCTGAGACCTGACCTATGTTGGATAATTCAGATTGCTGAAAGAAATCATGTGCTCCTTTTCAAAAGTTTTTGGGTAAGGGCACTTGCCTAACCAAAAGTTGTAATACCTTAGCTCATTGGCCACGCATTAGTGCTGTGCACTTGAGAGCATAGTGATTGGGGAGTACACAGTAAGGCTTCTGGTCATAGAAAAACAGATGATACGCTGAACTGAATTTTTTTAAATGATTTTTAAAATAACTTTCATAGGGATTCCTGGGTGGCTCAGTCGGTTAAGTGTCTGCCTTCAGCTCAGGTCATGATCCCGGGGTTCTGGGATCGAGTCCTGCATCAGGCTCCCTGCTCAGTGGGGAGCCTGCTTCTCCCTCTGCTTGTTGCTCTCTCTCTCTTGCTCTCTGACAAATAAATAAATAAAATATTAAAAAAAAAAATAAGATAACTTTTATAAAGATCTGTTGACTATATGGTTTCACATATAATATTTCCTTTCTGTAAAAGAAATGAATACTTTGCCATAGGTGTATCAGTTGTTTGTTAAAGCCCTTTACATATAAACTGTATATTCAGCACAAATGAATAAGTCTTGCCATGTTGCAAGAACACCTTTGGGCCTTAAAAGACAGTAGGTTTTGAAATGAAACAAGTAATGCAAATATCAAATTATCTCTGATAAGAATTAACCCAACTCGGCAAACCAGTGAATCCATATAATCCGATACATAGTCTGATATCGCTATTGTGATTTTTTCTGGGATCTCTGCTGTGACTACTATAAAAGCAGAGCTAGCTCATTTTAGGAAGAAACCCAGCCAACCATAGACTTGTGAAGAGGAGAGTATTACAGGAACTTTTACAGAGCTCATCTAATCATTTTAAGATACATTCACATATCCATTTGCAAATAGACAGGTCTCTGAATGTGATCCGTAACATTTTTTAAATTTAAATTTTAACTTAAAATTTTATTTAATTTATAAGCTGACCAGAAATTGTAATTTTATCTAAAAGAATACACAACAGTGGATTCTGTCTTCATTCTTCATTTATGCATGTGTGCATCAAAGTGTGTAGTACAGTTGCAACATCAAGCACACATTCTTTATTATACTTTCCAAAGGTTCTTTCATGATGGAGTGGAGGGAACATAACCTAACAGGAGGAACATATATTAATTATGAGGCAGCTTGAGTTCTAGTCTGGTTCTGCTGTGAACTGACTATTTTAACCATGCTTAATCACATAGAATCAAGGCCACAATTTTCTCTATAACAAAGGTAGGGAAGTAGGGATGTGTTCAGATTATAATGCCTTATTAGCCACATAAGTGTTTAAAACTAAGTTTAAAGCCATATGTAAAAGAGCAGGGTGTTTTATATTCAGTCTCAACATGCTTATCTGCTTGGTTGTTGTATTGCATAGAACTCTGTTGCAACTCTCTCTTCCTGTTTAAATCAAAACATTTGGATTTTGAATCAGTTAGCTTCAGCCCAAGCATATTGAACTTTTCACAGTCTGTACAAACAAAAAAATGGGTGTAATTTGTGAAACTGAGATGATAATAGAAATACTTTATTCTTTCAAATGGTTGATTTAACAACGAACCAGAAAATGTACCACCATATAGGGAGCCATGTAAATGTTCCACGTTAGTCATTGTTAACATATATTTCCTTTTCTCTCCATCTTTTAACAGTTGATTGTTATTGCTTTATAAAGGTTTACTTTATTAATTTCCTGCTCATTCATGAGCTAACAATGTCTTTTTAAAGAACTTAAATGTCTTCGGGAGTCTGCCCTTGATTTGCCATTCAAATCTGTTGTTTCCCTTCATTTCTTTTTAACTCATCTCACAAAGGGTAAATTCTGATAACATTGGCTCATTGGTTGTTTTTACTGCCACGTCTTGTAAGCATCTTGAACTCCCAGGCAGATAAAAGGAATAATCAATGGATGCCCCAAGAGGAATAGGAACATGAGGTAGTTACTCTCTAGAGGCTTTGGATCCAGACTTTCCCCTGACACATCGGGGACCCCACTCTTGTGATATACATCACACCAGTGCAACACCACACACCAGCCTAAGGCACTACCGTTATGTGGTCTCTTTCTCTGCTTGCCAGAGAGTTAGAAAATTCTCCTCTTTTTGGTCATAATCTCTCTTAGTATTTAAAAAAAATTCTCTCCTAATAAAATTGTCTACAGTCCAGATTTTCCTTTTTCCCTGCCTGGTCCCCAGTTCTTATAGATCATTCACTCTCTCACCTTATACAGTCTTTCCTTTTTCAAGCTAGAGAAGAATCGAAGTGCTTGCAACTCCTGCTTAGATTTAGCTTCCACTGCCTTGAATTGCTTTGGTGAGGCAGCGTGACAGTAGGGGACAGAGCTTGGACTTGGGGGTTGATGGCCCAGTCACTTAGTAAGGGTGTGTGCTTAGGCAAGCCATTTAAACTTAAATAACCTTGTTTTCTCATTTATAAAATGAGAATAAGGATACCAGCCTCAGGAAGATGGTGTGAGAACAAATGAAGCATATGTGCAAACCTATTCTAAATCTGTAAAGTGTATAAGTGTTGTTTCTGTTTGTTCTGTTTTGTTTTTCCAAGATGTTGCGGTGTTTCCACGCTCTGACGATAAAAAAGACTTCATGACACAGGTTCAAAGCCTGTGTATGGTTCGACCATATCACTTACTATTTTATTGGGATAAAGATATGTCATACTTGGCACTGGGAAAAAAAAAGCAAAATCTCTTTTTATGATGTAGCTGAGTTAACATTCACAACGTCTTAGTTCCAGGAAGTAAGCTCGTATCAAACACAGTAGACTCAAGTATAATTTTAAATTTAACAGTCACCTCTAATGCCTCAAAAGGCTGGATGGAAATAATTATCTCACTAAGTTTCCGTAATAGAAGCTGCAGGAGAATTCCATTACTGGATGGCTGCAAAATAAGCAATTACATTCATTGCCATTTTTATTTATTTGTGTGTTACCAATTAGAAAGTGTCACCCTGGTGCAAATCTGTAGAGCCAATGATGGAAACGAGAGAGTTCTTTCAGCAGTTCCAAGCAGGCTACCTTCTCCTTCCAGTTCCTAACACTGCACGTTTCGATGAAGGCCTGCAGAAGCCTCCCTGCACCACCTTCAGTAGAGTGAAGGGTTTCTTTTTCATGTCATATACTAAAGTCCTGTCTCGGGCTTCTTTTCTTACATTTCTTGTTGCCTTTGATTTTGCCACTCTGATTCCATCCCCTTCATTCAGATCGTTCCATATCTTCATTCAGTGCTTTTTCCTATTTTCAACTCTTTTTCTCCCTCCTGTTAGTGAGTATTGCCTGAGTTCACCAATCAGATGTACAAACCTTTTTTTGGTGGGGGGGGGGGGGTGTGCTGGGGTGGCTCAGTCGTTAAGCGTCTGCCTTCAGCTCAGGTCATGATCCCAGGGTCCTGTGATCGAGCCCCGCATTGGGCTCCCTGCTCCGCGGGGAAGCCTGCTCCTCCCTCTCCTACTCCCCCTGCTTATGTTCCCTCTCTCACTGTGTCTCTCTCTGTCAAATAAATAAATAAAATCTTAAAAAAAAACAACAAAAAAACCCCTTTTTTTTAAGTAGCAGCCTCTTGATCATGGATGCTGTCATTGACTGGTGCTTAGCTAGCCTCACTTCCTGGGCAGGATAGCTCGTGACCTCTGCCTGTCAGCCCACTGGGATCGGGAATCCTCCAGACAGTGCTACCGGTCATGCCTCTGTAGCTGTTTAGATTGGCACTTGCCACGCCATTTAGGCCAAATTCCACATGGAAAATTGTATATTGAGACATGTTAGGTTTTAAAGATTTTTTTTCTTACTCATTTTTTGCTATGAGTTTTTGTGTTTAATTTCTGCACATCTAACTATTCAGCCTTTTTTTTTTTTTCTCCTCCTAGTGATTGAGGAAAATAATACTCCTATTATGTTAATTTGAAAAATTTAGGTGTTGGGTCTTGGGTTAGATTCTTACTAAAGTCATCACTTTTATATTTGTTACCAAGTTCTAACACAAATTGCTTTTTGTGTTTTAATGTTGGTTGAATGTTGAAAAGAAATCAATTTGTAATTACCAAAGTGTATTTAATATTCAGTGCTTCCATATAGGGCATTGTATTATTTATTGTATAAAGGCACCAATAGAGAATCTTGTTTGTATGTGTGTGTGAGAGAGAGGAAGACAGAGACAGAAAGATTGTGTGTGGTGTGTGTGTGTGTGTGTGTGATTATATGTTGAAGAGGGAGAAATGAGAAAAATCCAGTTCATACATCATACATGAATAACTATTTTATAATACTTGTAATGTAAGTATATAAGTTTATATACATAAACATTTATATTCATTGATTTATACGAGATACACAAAAATACCATATTCCTAATTGGTAGTTTTAGAATTAATACTGACATTGAACTAACCGTTTTATTGTGGAAGTCAAGAACAATGATGGGATAATCAGGAATTTGAGTGATGGAATGGGTAGCAATTTCATGACAAACTTTGAAGCAGTTTTCCAGTCATTGGCATTAACAGTTTGGCAAAGAAATTGTCCAGAAATGATATCACGTAATAACATTTCTCAGAAAAATTACATGATGAAGTATTTCCAAAAATAGGGTTGACCATCTCAGTACAGAATTATGAAATAGGTGTTATTGACTAGAAACCGTGGCTCCTACCACGTCACAGATATGCTGGAGGAAGTTGGGGGCGAATTTCTGAAATTTTAGGAGCACCTGTTTCATAAGCATTTAGTCAGTATTTAAACTGAAACAAATGTGAAAACCCAACACAAGATTAATCGTATCATTAGAAAAACGTATTCTTCTTGGCTGGGATAAATGCAAAAGGAACTGAACTGTTTGCTGATTTGTTTAACCCAAGAAACTGATCCTCCTTTCACATGATGATACTTAGAGAAACACATCACCATCCTATGAAAGACATTATTACAATGTTCTTAAAAATAAAGTGTCATTTCCAGAGACTTTTCTGTAAAAGTTCCTGCTAAAAAGGGAACAGTTAGTTGCTATCTATTTACTGAACAACTTTAATTGACGGATATAATCGTGGTATACTTAGATATTATGTCAGCTTTTAGATATGATATGCAGCACGTTTACATTGCCATATAAAATGGATCTCATTTCCTTTGTGGACAGACTTTTACAAGTGCAAAGCACTGA